>NW_027186473.1:64052591-64057770 GCF_028583685.1 Petaurus breviceps papuanus
TGCATTTGGTAACTATGATGTATTATTTTATTTCTTTCCCCCTTCTCTCTTTCTTCTCTTTCTCTCTATCTCACTCTCTCTCTTCCTTTCTCTCTCTAAGATGACCTTGAGTGATGCCATGAGGAACAAGGCGAGGCTGTCAATTACAGGAAGTACTGGAGAAAATGGACGTGTTATGACTCCAGAGTTTCCCAAAGCAGTGCATGCTGTCCCTTACGTGAGTCCTGGCATGGGAATGAATGTCAGTGTGACTGATCTCTCGTGATTGATAAGAACCTTTTGAGTGCCTTACACAATGGTTTTCTTGTGCGTTTATTGTCAAAGTGGTGAGAGGCATCCAGTATCATGAAGACTTTTATTTCAGCCAAGAATTCTTATACTTGTGGAATTCATCTTGGAATTGTTAATAAATGAATGCTTAGCAAAATACAGAGCAATGTTTCCTACTGAAATTCAAGATGACACTCGATGGACATGCACAGCTAAAATGGAAGTACTGTAATCTAACTGAGTCGTTGTACAGGCAACAAACTAGTTCCTGCAGCCACTGTTGTTTGTCTCTTGGTTCATAATGACTTAAGCACACTTGACATCAACTGCATCAAGATGTGACATGTTTTTCTAAGGAAAAAAACATTTAAAATTAAAAAAAATATTTTTAGGTATTTTCAAAACTGGCTTTTAAATAAATTTGCTTCCATACTGGTGGGATTTGACAAAAAAAAAAACAAAACAATCACACTGTGGGGGGCGGGGGTAGAAGTGATGAAGAAGGTATCAGTTCTGTATTTTTCAAAGCCAAATATGTAAATGCTATAGAGAGGAAACAAATTTAAGAGGTTCAAATCTTGTAATTTAATATTGTTATTAAAACTTTACTGTATATCCTATTCTTTAACATTTGGTGTTAAAATCAAATTACTTGGCAATGCTTGACATTTGAAATAAACTTTTTCTATTGTTTTATTTGCAAATGGTTCAATTGATTTTGCTAGCTACAGTTTGGTCCTAGGTCAAATCATTTAAAAGGTCACTCTCAAGGTTGTTTAGCCTCCCCCACACAAAAACCTGTCTTTGGAAAGTACAGATTATCTTGCAAATGTTAATTTTCTGATTTGGATGTTTTTTTTGATGAAAAAAAATTCCAGTAAATCCTATATAAAAATGTGTAAAATACCAAGTATTTACAATAGACTAATTTGAAAGCTTACCACAATATGGCATATTTATTTAAAATATTTTAGATTTTCAGAAAACAAAAATGACATAATATCTAAATTATCTTGAAAGTATCTTTTTGGAGTCATTCCCATAATTGCCTAAATCCCTTAAATAAGATACGAGTCTATATATTTGGAAATATAGAAGCTTTCACAGACTTATGAGTATTTTTATAGGTTTAAAGTTAACATGAAATATGTTTTCTTTCCATTGACTGCATCAACAAAGAGCCCTATGACAGTGGAATTTTATTAATTTTTTTCAGGTGCAAAACCAGTCTAAGCATTCCCATTGTGGCTAAGATACCACATTTCTGGAACTCTTTGAAGAGCTTTTTGCCATCTAAAAAAATGTTATGTGTTCCTTTATAGCAACACTTTTTCCTTTATGTGTTTTTTTAAATAAAATCTGAGATTCTATTTAGATTTTAAAATTGCTATTCATTCCTGAATATCTACTCATTTCTTTCTTAACATTATCATTTTTATTTCTATTAAACATTAATAGGGCACTTGCCTTTTTGTCAAGTGCTTTTATGATTCATATCTGTTATGTTCCATAAAAGGGAGGGGGAGGAATACTACTTCAGTTGAAAAAAAAATGATCTTTTATGCCATAGAAGGCAGCCTACAGTGTTCTCATCATCTTCATTAAGTTTAGCTGTCTCTGAACCACATATTCTGAGATAATCCATGAAACTTTAATGTACTACTCCTCATCTGGAATGTGGGAGGTGCATTTTAAGTTTAATTAATCATCAATGCTAGAATGACCAAATTGCAGATTAATTGTATCCCTATGGTACTCAAAATTGGTTTTTAAAAACTAAAATGAGATGACTGTATACAGTGAAAAGCTATTTATTGTAGCTGTGGGCCAACTCTTCTGAAAATTGTAACTTAACAAATCTCTTTGTCAAGCTTGAACTAATGTATATAATTGAAATAATGTAAAGTTATATTTTCATGTTTTTATAGTTACAACATGACAAGAATACATAATGTAAGAGTATTTCAATTATGGATAATGTTGATTGGATAATGCACATAACAGTAACAAGCAGTAATCATAGTTTAATATCCGTGTAAAGGTGCATCAATATATTGCTGTATAAACTACGTCTGTGTGCATTTAGGTGAAAAGTAATCTTGAGTGATGACAGCTGTCTAAAGGTTTTTTATTCATTTTATATAAAATGTTATCAAAAGACCAAAATGTTTATGAACTATTCTTATGTAAATTTCCAATGATACTTTATTGTACCATTTTGTTTACAGTATGGTATCTTGTTTCTCCTGTGTTAAGTGGGTGTCAGAATCAAAATGGACATGCACTTTCTACAACTTCTCACAGAGATGTTGGCATCCCTAATTTTTCATGTGTACCTCTATGTCAGAAAATGCTTTTGATTTTATTTTTAAATCTAACACCTGATGATTTTTCTGGAGTGTTGTACAAACTTCAATCATACATAAACATGTTCTTAAAAAAAAGGCAAAAGATCCTTAATTTGTTATTTGGTTTTGTTGAAAGCAACAAAGACAACAAAAGAAAGGATTTCATTTCCACAACCTCTTAGGAAAAACTCCAGTTGTGTCCTCAGTCTGTCTCTTCTTATGGAAAATGGGGAAGGGGAAGTTAGACTAGATGAATTCTCAGGTCCTATCAATTTCTTTTTTTTTTTTTTTTGCTTTTTGGAGGACAACTGGGGTTAAGTAACTTGCCCAACGTTACAGGGCTGTGTGTGTGTGTGTGTGTGTGTGTGTGTGTGTGTGTGTGTGTGTGTTAAGTGTCTGAGGCCAGAACCGAACTTGGGTCTTCCTGACTCCAGGGCCGGCTCTTTACTCACCGCGCCACCTAGCCTCCCCTGTCCTATCAATTTCTAACATTCTATGAATCTTCTTTAGGAGAAATCTTCTAGAATGTTGCAAGTCAGACCAAGATGGGTAAACTTACTAGAAATTTCAATATTCTAAACACATAATTATTATGAATTCTTGACAGATCTAGAATTATCTTCATTTATTCTTGTGATCATTTGTAATATAACTGAAGCTGCCATAGACCTTACCCATTATCAAACATCATCAAGTTAGTTATATTACTGCAACTACCCTCAAACAAAGATGTGGCTTGATTTTAAAATAGATGTCATTAACAGTACTCCAATTTTTCAAGAAAGAAAATGAACCATAGTTTTAGCCATGGTTAATTCTGATATGTGTACCAAATAAGATCTCTCTATCACTGCCTCCCTCCCCCCAAAAAATAATACAACTGAAATCCTATAATGTATTGCTTGAGGTTTTATAGAAAAAAATGATTATACACAATTAAGCAATCTAATTTAATAGCTATTGTGGCACAATGCTGGATCCAGGGTTAGAGAATATGAGTTCATATCCCAGTTTTACAACTCATCCATTATCTGAGTGATTTTGAATAAGTCATAAGTCTTTTGTGTCTTTAAATTTTCTTCCATTCAATGAGAGGGTAGGATTAGATGGTCTGCATTATCTCTTTCAGCTCAAAAGCAATGTTCCTATGGCATCAAAACCCTCTGCTTTATCTGATCAAGAAGTTTCAGTGCCCAAGGTAGTGACTGTTCTTTACCTGATTGAAATGTTTCATTTCTAAAGGTACACTGGGAGAGCCATTAATTATCTCAGCTCATTTAAAGGAATATTTCCTTATATTAATGCCGATATTTCAGTGGGAAAAGCTAAAGTTAAAAACAGAATTTAGGAGTTTGATGCCATTTCTTCTATCACTCTTATTTCCATTGTTTCCCCTCATTCCCTAAGGACAAAAAGCAAACAAAAAACACAACAACAAAAATGAAAAGCCCAATGTGCCATTCACAGTTACCTTAACCAATTTATATAAATGGTGTGCTATTGTTATCCCTCCACGAAATACTCTTCTAACTGTTTAATCCCCTGAAGTAAGCATTTTCCACTAAGAACCAACTGAATTCATGTCTGAACAACCACATTTAAAAAAGGCATAACTGGTAAAATAAAATTGACAATTGAGAAAATTTTTTGAGCATTATGAAAACCTACTTTTTATAATAATTTAAATTGATTGGTGGTAGTAACCTTAATAACTTACTTAATTTATATTTTTCAATTTCTTTTCCTAAGAGATTGCTGCCTAAAAGAGCTTAAAGTCTATGAAGAGTTTATTCTTTTAGACAAATACAAATTGGCAATTATTCTTCTTCTATTTTAGATTTACTTAAGGGAACTGAGAGGTTAAGTACATTTGGTCAGGGTCACACAGCCATTCTTTCTGATATAATTATGATTCTCCACCTACTTCATAAGACTGACTTTTATTATTTAACATTCATAATACTAACAGCTTTCTTTTGTAGTTTTAGATTTCCAAAGTGTTTTACAAATACTTTTATTTGACTCTCACAACTGAAGGAGTCTCACAGAAATATTATCTCCATTTTACAGATTAAGAAACTGAAGAAGACAAAGGTTAAGTGACTTGCCTAGGGACACAGAGCTAGGAAGCATCTGAGACCAAATTCAAATCCAGATCTTGCTGACTCTAAACTCTATGCTCTATTCACTGTGCCACTTAACTGCCTATGATTGAAATTCTTAAAGCAATTAATCAAAAGATAAAAACAGCTATTATTAATGGCATAGTGCATAGTATTCAAGGAAATTAAAGCACTTCACCTACGTTTCAAAAAAGGTGTAATCTCCTGAATGTAAATAATCTTACCATCCGTGTAAATCACAACCCAACCCCACACATCTTTGTGCCATGTGATACTTATTCCTATGCTCTATTAACTCCTTCATTGACATTCAATACAACTTGCTAAAGTTCTGTATGTGTGTGTTTCTCTCTGTCCCTTTCTCTCTCTGTTCCCATATAACTGTCTCTTTTGTCTCTCTCTCTCTCTCTCTCTCTCTCTCTCTCTCTCTCTCTCTCT
>NW_027186473.1:64058170-64080432 GCF_028583685.1 Petaurus breviceps papuanus
TCTCTCTCTCTCTCTCTCTCTCTCTCCTTTGTTTCTACGTCACTGGCACCAGTGAATCCTTTAGCTTATCTTTTCTTGACATTCAGACTATCTTTTATGCTTCCTCTTAGTAACAAACCACTTTATTTTCCTTTCATTGAGCTCCTTATTGATATCCTTTATAGATGGAGGCACTGTGGCATAGTGAATATTGTTCTGGGCTTAGACCCAGAAAAACCTGGGCTCAAATCCTGCCTGTGTGATGCCAGTCATTTCCTTTAACCTTTGTGTGCTTTAGGTGACTTCCTAGAACTTATCTACTAAATTATAGTCTACTCAAGATCTACATTAGTGGAATGAGTTCCCTATGCTGATGAATCACAGATTTTCCCCACGTACATATATCCCTTATACTAACTCTTTGTCTAGGTTATCATTCAAAATATACTACAAATATGTTTATCTATCCTTAATATTCTAAAAGTTAGGTGAAGTCATATAGTCTCATCACATTTGTACATGAGAGAAGGGATACATAGAGAAAAGTCATACAGTAACCAAAAGGGAATATTCTTTTCCCTAAAGTACTTTTCCTACTAGGATATGCAACTGCAAATTAATTTTCTTCTCTGGACCAATAAAGCAAACAATGGCAACAATAACAACAATAAAGCTGGTATATAGATATTTCTAAGAGTACTTTTGCATTTAAAACTTGAAAATGACTTTAAAATTTGAAAAAGGTTATATATTATATTCAAGATACATATATATTCAAGAATGTTTTTCTGGTACATTAATACTTCAAAGAATTGGTGATATCATTAATGTGAATACTCCCTCTAATGATCCAGGTCACAATCTATTCATGCCTGCACATGACTTCTCAAAGAAATGCCATTTTTGAATATTAAAAAAGGCCTAAGAATTTACAAAAGAGAGGCAACTTGAGTAAGTCCACAGATAGCTAGTCTTGAATTCAGGAAGACCTTCATTGAAATTCTTTCCTTGACATATATACATATAACCTATGTGATTCTGGGTAAATCTTTTGACTTCTGAATGCCCCATATAGGTCTTAGACTGTGTATTGTAGAATGAGTGCTGATCTGCCTTGACTGAGTTTATTTCTTCACCAGGAATTTTCGATACTAATGAAATGTCAGGTCCAGGCAAATAAAAAGAAGTCAAAGAATTTAAATTTAAATCTAAAAGATATGACTGGTAAGTATTTTAATATTCTTTTAAATTTCCATTCCCTATTATAATTGCCTCTTTGGCTATTTTTTTCCCTTCCCTTCCTCACTTAGGCTTTCATTTCATTTCTTTTCTTTCCTTTGTATTACTTCTCACATCTTCCTCTCTTCTGAAATTCAATGATACTAATTTACGTGACAAATTATTATCATTTCTTTCAGCTCCTGCTTCCTTCATTATTTTGCTTTTTTTTCTTGTATATTCACTGGAGATTTACTGTTTGGGAATTAACTTTATAAATCTTTCAAATTAATGAAAACTGCTGGTGGGTTGAACAGTTCAAGCTCTTAATATCCATGGTATTGATTTAAAATTTTTCAAGTAAAATAACAATAATTCCATACTGAATTCTGTTACAACATTCCCCACAATCTTGCCTAAGATTTTGGACTTTTATTTCTACTGTTTCTTTTGTGTTAAAATGGTTATATTTTGGAAATAAAAAAATTAAAATAATATTTTTTGAATGTCTGATGGTAGAAAACAAGATTATTAATGAAACATCACTGGTATTAAGAACTTTAACTTACTATTTTTAATTTTCACTTAATTCCCACTTCATGATGATCTTGGTCCCTTTAAGTCTTGCTTTCTTTAGGCTAAGTGACCTTGTTCCTTCAAATTATTCTTTTAAAGTATTTATTCTAGTACTTTTATCTTCTAGTCATCCTTTTTTGGTAGATGACCCTCCAATGTGCCACAGACTAATACATTATCTACACACTCTATGACTAGGGCAGAGTACAGGGGGGAGATCACATCCATCAGTATGGAAACTTCAGCCTAAATTCATGTCAATTTTGTTTGCAAGCTGCCATTTTCCATTGTTGACTCCTATTTAACTTTCAGTTTATTAAAAAAAAAAAAACACCAAAAAAAATCCTAGATTTTTTACAGGTGAGTCAAACCACACCACCCTTGATTCTGTATTTATGTAGCATATTGTTGTAAAAAATACATTTATTCCTCTTTAATTACAGCTTCCTAGAGCTGACAGGAGAGTCTTTGGAATCATGATGTCATCCAGCCTGTTGACACTTTTCCCCTAGTTTGGTGTCACCTATAAATATGACTAACATCCCACCTATTTCTTTATCTAAACCACAGATTATATATATATATATATATATATATATATATATATATATTTAATAGATCATGGTCAAGACATATGCCTCAAGGCATTCCATTAAAGAGTCCAAGTTGTGATTGATCCATTGACACTGTTCTTTGAAATTACTCAATCAACTAATTGCAACCCCTCTAAATTGTACTATATACTAACCCTAACTTATCTTTCCCATTAGAATATCAGCTGAGTACCCTCAGGGACCCTATTTTTGCTTTCCTTTGTATCTCCAGTGCTTAATGCAGTCCTAACACAATAGTAAACATTAAGGAGCTAGGTAGTGCAGTGGCTAAATTTAGGAAGATTCACCTTCATGTATTCAAATCTGTCCTCAGACCCTTCCTAGCTTTGTGACCATGGGACCATTTGTCTCAGTTGCTCATCTGTAAAAATGAGCTAGAGAAGGAAATGGCAATCCTCTCCAGTGTTTACCAAGAAAACTCAAAATGAGGCCACTAAGACTCAGACACAACTGAAATGACTCAACAACAAATATTTGTTGACTGATTGATGAATATATTGTTTCCTTAAAGAAAGCATGAAAGCTTTTTTTTCTTTTGCAGTTTTATTTAAAATTCATATATATTAGTATAAAAGTTATTGTTTTATTAATACTCACAAGAAAGGAAATGAGGCTAGTCTACCATGATCTGTCCTTGATGAAAAGAAGCTGGCTTCTCATGATCACTTATTTCATTTCTAAGTATTCACAAATTATGAGCATTCAATGATGCCATCTAGAACTTTGCCAAGAATTAAACTCAAGTTTAATGAGTTGAAATTCCATTCTATTTCCTTCCTTTTTTCCCCTGAAAATCATGATATCTGCTTGTATGTAGTTCTATACTACTTCTTACATTTACTAGTATTTTTCAAATATCATGAAAAGAAGTTCAAAAAGCACACCAACCACTTCTTTCAGAACATTTTGAAGTAATTAACCAGCCTGGGAATTCAGAGAAGACAAATAATTACTTTCTTCCCTTGTTATGGGTTTCAATTTATTTTTAAAAAATTTTTGTCCTATTCTTCCCTATCTGAAGATTATTCTCCTTAGTAGTAAAAGCAGGGACAAAAGATAGTTTTATTTTCCTTTCTATTATGTTTTGTAATCATCTTATCTACCTGGAACAATGCTTTTCTTCCCTTGGTTATCCTTTAACCTCAATAAAGTATTTTTTCAGCCTTACCATCCATTTCTACGCCCCCCCCATTTTTTTTTCTTACCATCATTTCAAACTTCATCTTACTCCTAATATAATTTTCCTAGGATGGTATATTCTTTTTTATTCATCTTATTTCTTTAAAATTCTTGCACCTTTGTCATTGTCCCTTCTACTCCTATAAGCAGTTTTCACTTGTCAGGGTCAAAATCCTCTATTTCATAGATGGCATTAGACAACTTTATTGGACACTTCTCAGATACAAAAGGACTGTGTTTGTCTATTACACATTTTGATTACGTGTTCATTTATCAATTGTACTATAAAATATTGATTAGGAAAAGGAATAACATTGTCAACTCAGAGTCAAAGATAAGAATTCTAGCCTTACACCGCAATTATCCCTAAACCAGTGTTTTGTTTTGTTTTTTTACATTTAATCTGTGGATATCTGGGGGTTCCTAAGACACTTTCAGGATCTGCAAGGTAAAAAACAAACAAACAAACAAAAAGCATTGTAATGATAATAGTAATATCAACAAATTATTTGCTTATTAAAATATTCCTTTGTTTTCCAACTACATATCTGTGGATGACTGCTTTAAAGACACACACACACACACCTATACACTCACACACACACACACACACACATATACACCAGCCAAACCAACATATTGCAATAGATTGAATGCAGAAGCAGATAGGATAATTACACTGTCTTCTGTTAAGGCAGACATTAAAGAGTTTGATTTATACATATATATCAAACTCTTTAATATACACACACACACACACACACACACACACACATATATATAGGGCAACTTCTCACCATTTCTTATTTAGGAAAGTAGTAAAATATATTAACATGAAATGGACATATTGTTACATTAATAAATTAATAAATGGATATTTTAAAGTATTATTGTGTTCATTTCTAATATTGTAAGTATCTATAGATACAACCTACATTAAAAAAGCACTCTGGTGTTCTCAATAATTTTAAGAGTATGAAGGAGTTCTAAGACCAAAGAGTTTAAGAATTATGGCTCTAAACAATTCTTTCAGTTTTTCCTTCCTTTTCCTTTTCATGATTAATGATACATGGATTAGGTTAAAAAACTGTAGTGGGGAGACAACATGTAAATGTCTGTAACAAAGCTGATCTGTTTTTAACACACACTTTTACATGATTTTATTCATTTTATGGAATATATATATATATGTATATATATATATATCCACAGATGTAATCATAATTTCCACACAGCTACATATATCATAACATTCCAAAGTCCTCAAATGAAAATGCAGTTAAAGCTTGAAACAGAATATCCTAGGGTACATATATTCCCAGGCATTATAGCTAATGCTCAAAATAGCATCCTGAGGGTCAACCCATGATTACATTTTCATTTAAATGTTTTATTTTCTAAATATTTGTATTTCAATTTATGAACATAATGAGCTTTTTGATAAGTTCTGTGGTATTTCCCAATTAAATGTTTCTCTTCAGTAATTGTGGGCCCAAAATAGTAAAAAAAACTTTGGTTTACTAAAGATGTCTGATAACATCCTAAAGTGCAATGTCCAAAAATGTTTTACTTTCTCTCTGAGAAATCTTTGATTTTTCCCAATTATGTTAATGACCATATCTGTTCTATTTTCACCAGAGTCCACATAACCATTTGATTTACAAGTATCAGAATGCATAAAATCATAATTCTAATCTTAGCACAGTGCTCCATAGGATAATAGATTTAAAGTTGAAAGGAGATTTAGGTGTCATTAGGTCTACTTCTCAGATTTTACAGATAAAAACCTGTGGATAGAGAGATTAGGTGATTTTCCCAAAGTCACACAGGGTCTGTGTAGATGAGGCATGATATCCACTTAAGTCCTCTGACTTCAAATCCAGAACACTTCCCACTATGCCATATTTTGTTAGTCAATAAATATCTGTTGCTTAATAGATAGAACTAAGCAATTTCGAGGTTAAAGACAGTAGAAATGTCTCTGGACAAGCACTAATTCAACTGTCATTTTACCAGAGTTTTAGTTGTTTTTTAGCCAACATATATCTCTATCTCTATCTTTATCTCTATCTCTATATCTATCTATCTATCATCTATCTATCTGTCTGTCTGTCTATCATCTATCTGCCTATCAGTCTGGCTGTCTATGTCTATCTACATACACACAAATATACAAATATATACATATATAGACATGCATACATACACACAACTTACACTAAGTCAGTAAAGGGAAAAACATGCAGTTCTTTGAATCAAGGAGCTGATATGAAATTTAAATGGAATAAATAAGTTCATTTTTTTATTATCATATTGACCTATATATGAATAACCTTAGGTTTTCTGGTTTTCAGCAATGTCTCATCACTCCAAAAGGTCTAATATTTTAAAACACATATGTCAGTACTCATTTATCAACCACCTGAAGGATATTTTCAAAAAGAAAGTTTCCTTTGATTCTGGGTATTGGATATGCAGGAAACTCCTCCTTTGCACAGTAAAAATATATTTATGCTTTTAGCAACCTCTGAAATGTGTTCTATCCATAAAATTGTGATTATCATTTTCATCATCTCTGGTACTCCTAGTAATTATAGGTAAGAGATTCATGTGTCAAAGTAAATGGGCGAAGAATAACAAACTGATAAATTTTATTCCTGTTAGTATCTCACAGGTAAATTGGATTCCCGTGGTATTTTTTTCTAGTAAAAAAAAATGCTGCTGCAAATCTATGGCTTCTTGCAGTTTGAAGATGATTCTAGCTGGCACTATTAACTGATATGTCAATAAACAATAATCAAGAAATATGTTTTGTCTGCTATGTGCCAGGTACTATTCTAGATATTGGAGATGAAAGTACAAAGATTGAAATGATTTCTACTCTCTTTGAATTTCCCATTCTACATACAAACGCAAATACATAAATACATACATATATACATGCAGTGGGCTGCTCAGTGTCCAGCACTTAGCTTGATTTGGAGACGTGAATAAGAAATGACCAGGCCATGTGGGTAGTTCAAGGAAGAATGATGAACTCCATTTATTGATTGTCAGGGCAAGGTTTTTATACATCAAAAGAGACAAAAGAAGGGGAATCAAGTTTTGTAATCATCACCTCGTCTGTTATATCCTGGAAGTAGCACAGAATAGATAATTTGATAGGGATTTGTTATCAAGGAGACTAAAGTCTTAGGGTAAGACCTTTGATTTAGGCCTCTGGTACCTGCTAATGCAGCGGCAGTCATAAACAGATAAAATTGTGAGCAAACTTCAAAACCAAAGCTGCAATCCTCAAAAGACATCACGTTTAGAGCTGACCACCCAAAGATACCTGAATGCTAAATCAAATATTTTGGCTCTCAATAACTAAAATCTTGGAGTATAGCCTACTGATCTCAGAACTCAAGTAACATCCTTATAAGTGTAACTCATAACAAAGAACTCAGGAGCTAACTTGAGGAAAAGTCACATCTCAAAGAGGTCTTTGATAGTCAGGTCTCCTGATATCAAGGTATTTTTCTGAGTCTTGGATCAGGCCTCTTTGGCTCCCCAAATATACATACACTCACATATACATGAATTCAATGAGCTAATTCATTTTGTTACTATTTCAAAGTCAGATTACTTTTAATTTTGACCAGCCAATTTGCAAAACTGTACCTTTAGTTACATTGGGAACTAGTCTAATTGTTTTAGTATGCTGGTAAGTCCATCACTATTCGTGGAAAATAGCTCAGAGCAAAGGTATTTCTGTGGTATCTACTGTGGCCAGCGCAGTTGGTGGGCTAGCGAGCAGTGAGAATAACGAGACGGAGGTGTTATCAATAGTCTGTTTATTACAGGACCATTTCATACAGAGCCAAAGATGCAAGGGGCTCACAGATTTTATATGCCCCCCAACAGGTCTATGTGACCCCACAAAAATGTAGATACCCCAAAAGAATGCACTGTACAAGGACCCTCTCTCTATGTGACCCAAAAGAATGCAGAAAATGTACAAGGACCCTCCCATGTTCTTCTTTACTATTTACTCTTGCTTAAGGTTAGTTATTTATTAGGGTAATATCATAGGACCATATCCAGAGGCATAAACAAAAAAAGATTGCACACTGTCTTGCTTATCTGCCCTATAACCTTGTATATAGTTGTATAGGGCAGGGGAACATTCTTTTAGTGGGGCCAAGGGACTCCAAAAGTTCTGTACGGTATCATCTTCATAAGTAATAGACATATATGTACATATACAAATATACACATATATTGCTGTATATGTGTATGTGTATATATTAATATATGTGTGTATATATGTTTATGCACACACATATCCATTAACAAAAACACCTGGCCTTCAGTCAGGAAGACCAGAGTTAAAATATGAACCCAGATACTAGCTCTGTAACCCTGGGCAAAGTACATAATGTCAATTTGCTTCAGTTTCCTCATCTGTAAAATGAGTATAACAATAGCACACACCTTCCATGGTTGTTGTTGTAATTACCAAACAGTGTAAAAAGTTGTAAGTTACTTAGCTCTATGCTATATTAGTGTTAACTATCATTATTAATCTATTTATTAATTAAATCCATGTGAGTTGATGAGATCACCAAGTTGTATGGAGGAAAAAGAACAGAGGATCCAGGACAGAGTCCTGTAGGGCACCTATAGTTAGACAGTATAAACTTGATGAGGTTCTAACTGTAGAAAATCTGAAGAGAATAAGGATAACTTTTAACGTGGTAAAAGAGTATGTGTGTATACCTTTGTTTATATGCATATATACATATTTATATGTATGTATGAATGTAAATGCATTTGTTTATTTCAACATCAGCAACCAGCATTCAGCAACCCTATATTATCATCTCAGGTTTAATATCGTGACATCCTATTTCACAGATAAAAGAGAAAAGGGAACAAAGGCATAGATCAATTCATTGACTTATATAAGGGTTTCTCATTTTGGGCTAAATAAACAAACAAACGAAGGAACGAAGGAACGAATGAATGAATGAATTAATGTATATATAATTCAAGTCTTCTAAATGCCAGCTCAATTCATATATATTTCCCCAGGTCATTCTGTTTTCCAACTTTAAGTGGCCCAGAATTTTTTTTTTTGGAGGCAAATGGGGTTAAGTGACTTGCTCAGAGTCACATAAATAATAAGTGTCTGAGGTCCTCCTGACTTCAGGGCTGATGCTCTATTAATTGCACCACCTAGCAGCCCTTACTCAGGAACTTTTAAGGACTGATTCCAATCCCATAACGCTAACTCAAAGTCTAGCTCTAAGTCTTACATAACATGATGGCTACTCCAAGAGTAGTTACTCAAATATTATCTCTTATTTAGTTTTGTTACTGAATGTTATATGACTATTTATAATTGAATTTGAATGGAGAACAATTTTAAAACAATCTTTTGGCTTATTTAGAATCAGAGTGTGGATATGAATACATATTATCTTCCTAACACCTATTTTCTAAGAGATACCAACTCTATTTTGAGAAAGGTCTTAGAAAATAATTAATTATATTAATTAGAAATATGTCCTTCTAGTGTGGTAGACCAAAACGATTTAGAATGAAATAACTGGGATTCAAAGGCTACTTTCTACTTACTCCATGTATATGAATTTAGAAAAATCACTTCACCTTTCTGTTCCTCAGTTTCTTAAACTATAAAATGATGGAGTTAACCTAGAAGATCTCTGAGTCCTCTTCAAGCTTTATACTTATGATCTAGAAGTCACTTTTTATGACTTGTCCTATAAGGAATTCTTTATTTAAGAAGCTAGAAAAAATGCTAAAACCTCTTTTCCAAGTGAAAAAGGTTGAATGTAAAATACTCTGTGTGTGTATGTACCTAGGTATGTATGTGTATATATTCACTCACAAACACATGCATACACATAGTATTTTGTATATATTTTCTAATGAAATTAAAGAAAAGTATCAAAGTAAATTAAATATATTTCCTTATGAACTATTATTTTCCCATAAGCCAGCAAATCAACTCCATGTCTTCAAATATAAAAGGCATTGCTCATCACTTTCACATAAATAAAACATACAGGGACTTGAATAGTTTTTATTTCTTGTCTTTCATTATTTTCTTTATGTTTTGTGCATCTATTTATATAAAACATTAATATATGCAAATAACTTTCCTCAGGACAATCCCATGATCATGCCAGTATTGCTCTGCACAAAGGAAGGGGCATTTTGATGGCAAAAAATCTGTCTCAACTTGGGGTTTATTGGCTAGATCCCTTTCTCCAAGACCAAACCTTAAACTCAATCCATTTGGGATTGGATAACAATAGATCTTTGCCCAAACACCACTTAATGGTTATTTTTTGAGCCCTCCAGGCTCAGACCAAATATAAATAGTAACTGTTTATCTTTTGACCAGCAACCCAGTTTGATTTTTTTTTCTTTCCTAATTAAAGGGGCCATACCATGACTTAAATAGGAGGCCTATTCACTGAATGGGCATTACCTCCCTCAGAGTGATAACCTGAAAAGAGTAAAAGATTAAACTATTTTTAAGCCTTAAAAGAGCCAGGGTCTCCCATTGCATCCTGACCAGCTGCAGTAGTACTGAAGAATATCTGGCCACTGGAGCTCTAAAGAGATAGGTCTAAAGAAGAAAGTGAGGTCTTGCATGATCCTACCTCACTCAAATCAAAGTCAACTTCAAGTCATGTTACCATTTTCCTGATATCTTGGTCTTCTTCGAGAACGGACAAACTATAACAGTCAAATTTACGGATGAGGAAACTGAGGTTTTGAGATGTTTAATGTCTTGCCCATGATAATCTGAGATAGGAATTGTGCCCAGTGTATTCAACTCTAATTCCTATCAACACATCACATGACTTTTTTTAATATAAGCTTAAGTATGTTAATAATTGTGGATCTAACTTAAAACAATGGTTTCTATATTTTTTCTTATTAAAAAAATAATGAATTGTAGTTATACTACATCTGTCCACCAATGTTCCTATGAAATATTGCTTATTTAATTTTCTTGTTCTATCCTCTTTTACTAAAATTTTATTACTTGTTTTTGGTTTTCAACATTCACTTCTATGAGATTTTGAGTTCTAAATTTTCTCCCTTTCCCTTTACTGCCCCCCCCCTCCCCAAGATGGTATGCAATCTCATATAGGTTATAGTTGTGCAATATAGTAATGGTATTTTTTTTCATTTTTCAAACGCTTTATTAACATCTGATTTACATCATTAATTTCTGCCAGATTTTGAGTTACAGATTTTCTCCCTGTTTTTTCCCTACCCACAGCCCCAAAGTAGCAGGCCCACAGGATATCCCCTCCTCCAATCTACTCTCTCCCATATCTTCTCCCATACCCCCTTCGACTTTTCCAGTAGGGCATGGTGGATCTCAATGCCCCAGTGCCTGTATATCTTATTTCCCAATTACATGTAAAATAGCATTAATAATATATACATATATATATATATATATATATATATATATATTTTAAACATTCGATTTTAAAACTTTGAATTCCAGATTCATTCCCTTCTTCCCTTGTCACCCACCCTTACTGGAAAATAAGCAATTCAGTATAGGTTGTACATGTGTAGCTAAGCAAAGCATTACCATTGGAGATATATGGTAAAAGACTGAGTATATTTCCCTCCCTCCTATCCCACGTCCCTCTTGTTCTATTCTCTACTTTGATCCCATCACTTTTCAAAAGTGGCTGCTTCCAACTTCACTTCCCACCAGCCTGCCCTCCCTTCCATCATCTCCCCTCTCATCCCCTTCCCCCCTACTTTCCTATAGGGCGAGATACTCTATTACTGTGAATGTCATTCCCTCCCCGAACCAAATTCAATGAGAATAAATTTGACCCGTTCTCTTTTGCCTTACTATTCTTCACCTCCATTATAACCATTTTCCCTTGCCTCTTCTATATGAGGTAGTTTATCCCATTCTGTCTCTCCCCATCTCCTCTCCTTATATTCCTCTCTCACCTCTTAATTTCACATTTTAAGTATCATCCCTGCCTATTAAATTGGTCCTGTGCTCTCTATCTATGTATACCTGTAAACATATATACACACATTCACATATTTATTCATATATACCCTCCTATATAGACATATATGTGTGTATATATATATATTTCTATTCCCTTCAAGTATTTTCATACTGAGAAAAGTTTCATCAGTTACAATTATTTTTTTCCATGTAGAAATGTTAATAATTCAACTTTGATAATTTCCTTATGATTTCTTTTCCCTGTTTACCTTCCCAAGCTTCTATTGCTTCTTGTATCTGAATGTCAAATTTTCTATTCAACCTGGGTTTATTTCATCAAGAATGCTTGAAAGTCCTGCATTCCATATTTTACCCTGAAACATGATACTCAGTTTTTCTGGGTAGGTGATTCTTGGTTTTACTCCCAGCTCCTTTGAGCTTTGGAATATCATATTCCAAGGCCTTCAATGCCTCAGTGTAGAAGCTGCAAGATCCTGAGTTATCCTGATTGTGTTTCCACAATATTTAAATTGTTTCTTCCTGGTTGCTTGTAATATTCTCTCCTTGATCTGGAAATTTCAGAACCTGGCTATAATATTGCTAGGAGTTTTCTTTTTGGGATCTTTTTTTCAGGGGATGATTGGTGGATTCTTTCAACCTCTATTTTTCCCCCTGGTTCTAAAATATCAGGGCAGTTTTCCTTGAGAATTTCTTGGAGGATCATTTCTAGGTTCTTTCTTTGATCATGGCTTTCAAGTAGTCCAATAATTTTTTAATTATCTCTCCTGGATCTATTTTCAAGGTCAGTGGTTTTTCCCATGAGATATTTCACATTGCCTTCTATTCTTTCATTTGTTTGGATCTGTTTAACAGCATCTTGATTCCTCATAAAGTTACTAGCTTCCATTTCCTCCAATATAATTCTGAAGGAATGATTCCCTTCAGTAAACTTTTGAGATTCTCTTTCCATCTGGCAAATTCGGCTTTTTAAGGCATTCTTCTCCTCATTGCCTTTTTGAGCCTCTTTTGCCATTTGAGTTAGTCTATTTTTTTAAGGTATGATTTTCCCCCATCAGGCTGTTTACTCTTATTTCATAATTTTCTTGCATCATTCTTATTTCTCTTCCCAATTTTTCCTGCACTTCTCTTATCTGCTTCTTATGGTCCTCTATGGCCTATGACCAGCTGGTATTTTTCTTTGAAGCTTTTAGTGCAGGAGTTCTGACTTCACTGTTTTCCTCTTGTTACATGCTTTGATACTTTTTGTCCCCAAAATAGGAGTCTAATGTTGGATTGTTCTTCTTGGTTTGCTTCCTTTTCCTGGTCATTTTGCCACTCAGTTACATGACTTTTGGGCTTTTTGCCACAGTAAGGCTCTGCTACCAGACAAGGGGAGCTTCGTTCCAAGTTCTGGAGTTTTCTCAGCTGCCAGAGGTATTAGTTGGGTGCTCTCTCTGAAGCCTCCACATGCTCTGGCAAGCTGGTCACACACCCCAGGACATCCAACCTAGACTGCAATCCAGATCCAAGCAGTTTAAAGCAAGAGCAATTACCCCTCAGACTGGTTGCTTGGTTCCCCTAGACTCTGCTTCCCAGGAACTGAAGCTGCCATGAGGTGGCAGCTATGCCACAGCCCTCAGCAACTTCTCATCCTGGGGGCAAAAGCCGATGCACTCCCAATTACTGGGTCCCAAATTCCACACTGCACTGACCTCACACTTTGTCCTTTGCATCTATGTGTTGATAATTCTGGAAACAGCCACAGCTGCTGGTGATCTAGAGTCCCTGCAACTGGTCGTTTGTCAGACCTGCTCTGGGGCTAAAACCTCGGTGTGGGGCTGGGCTTGGCTCCCAGTCTGATGTGCTGGCCAATTCCTGCTGGCCTGCTGGGCTGTACTCAGTGGGAGGTTAGCTTCTCTGCATCATTTTGTGGGTTCTTTAGCTCCAAAGTTTGTTCAAAGTCCCTTTTTAGATGAATTGGAGGTGTGGGAGTTGTAGTCGCATGGAGTTCCTATTTCTACCCCGCCATCTTAGTAATTGTATTTCCAAATTAGACATGTTGACAAGAAGCATTAGAACAAAAGGGGAAAACCATAAGAAAGAAGAGACTGGAAAAAAAAAGAAAATAGTATACTTAGATCTGCAATCAGAATCCATAGTTCTTTCTCTGAATGTTGATAGTGTTTTCCATCCTTAGTCTTTTATAACTTCTGCAGGTCCTTGTATTGCTGAGAAGAGTTAAGTCTAAGTTGGTCATCATATAATATTACTGTTACTGTGTACAATGTTCTTTTGTTTTTCTCACTTAACTCAGAATTAGTTCATGCAAGTCTTTCCAGGTTTTTCTGAAGTCCACCTGCTCATCATTTCTTATGTAACAATAGTATTCAATTAAATTCATATACCACAACTTGTTCCGTCATTCCCCAATTGTTCAGCCATCCCATCAATTTTAAATTTTGGGCCACCACAAAAGGAGTTGCTATAAATATTTTTGTACATTTAGGTCCTTTTTCCATTTTTATGATGTCTTTTGGAGAGTGGTATTGCTGGGTCAAATGGTATGCACAGTTTTACAGTCTTTTGGGCATAATTCCCAATTGCTCTGCAGAGTGTTTTGTTCAGTTCACAACTCCAACAATGCATGTGTTCTAATTTTCCCATATCTTTCTCCAGAATTTATCATTTCTCTTTTCAGTCATATTAGCCAATTTGATAGATGTGATGTGGTACCTCAGAGTTGTTTTAATTTGCATTTCTCAAATCAATAGTGATTAAGACCTTTTTTCCTGTTACTATAGATAGCTTTGATTTCTTCATCTGAAAACTGCCTGTTCGTATCCTTTGAAAATGTATTACTTGGCTAATGACATATTCTTATAAATTTGACTTAGTTTTATACCTATTTTAGACATGAGACCTTTGTCAGAGATATTGGCTGTAAAAATTGTTTCCCAGTGTTCTGCTTCCCTGCTAATTTTGGTTGCATTGGCTTTATGCAAAAACACTAGTTTAATATAGTCAAAATTGTTCATTTTTAAATTTCATAATGTACTCTTTCTCTTGTTTGGTCATAAATTCTACCATTCTACATAGATATGATGGGTAAACTATAGTTTGCACTCCTAGTTTGCTTATGTTCTTACCCTTTATGTCTAAATTGTGTACCCATCTTGAACTTATATTGGTATATGGTATAAGATGTTGGTCTATGCCTAGTTTCTGCCATATTGTTACTGTCATTCCAGTTTTCCCAAAAGTTTCCGTTCAATAGTGTATTTTTATTCCAGAAGCTGGAGTGCTTGGATTCATCAAACAGTAGATTATTATAGTCACTGACTACCATGACTTTTGTACCTGACCTGTTGCACTGATTCACCACTTTTTATCTTAGCCAGTGCCAAGTAGTTTTTATGATAGCTGCTTTATAATACAATTCAAGATCTGGCTGCCCAGGCCACCTTCTCTTGCTTTTCTTTTCATTATTTCCCTTGATATTCTAGATTTTTTGTTCTTCTAGATGAATTTTGAAGTGTTTGGCAGACTTCACTTGTGAATTCATCTAGTTCTGGAATTTTTTTTAAAGGAGTTCATTGATAGCTTGTTCAATTTATTCTTTGAAATGAGATTATTTAAATAGTTTATTTCCCTTTTTGTTAATTTGGGCAATTTTTATTTTTGTAAGCATTCATCCATTTCACAAAGATTGTTAGATGTATTGACATACAACTGGGCAAAATAGCTCCTAATTGTTGTTTTAATTTTTGCTTCATTGAATTCAGCTTTTTAATTTTTTATGCTGGTAATCCAGTTTTCTTCTTTCTTTTTTCAAATCAGATTAACTAAAGTTTTATTGATTTTATTGTTGTTTTTTCCCTTCATAAAACCACCTCTTTTATTTATTAGTTCAATAGTTTTCTTAATTTAAGTTTTATTAATCTCTCTTTCAATTTTCAGAATTTCTAATTTGGTATTTAATTAGGGATTTTTAATTTGTTCATTTTTTAGATTTTTTAGTTTCATACACTTCATTGGTGTCCTCTTCCTCTATTTTATTCATGTAACCATTTAAAGATGTAAAATTTCCCATAGGAACTGCTTTGACTGCATGCCATAAGTTTGGTATGTTGTCTCATTATTGTCATTCTCTTGGATGTAGTTAGTGATTGCTTCTGTCATTTGTTGTTTGACTTGCTCAATTTTTAGGATTATATTATTTACTTTGCAATTAATCTTCAGTCAATCTTTCCATGACGCTGTATTATATGTAATTTTTATTGTATTGTGATATGAAAAGGATACATTTAATATTTCTGCCTTTCTGCACTGGATTGTGAGATTATATGCCAATTTTTTGTGGTGCCATATACCACTGAGAAAAAGATATATTCCTTTCTCTCCATTCATTTTTATCTAGAGGTTTGCCATATCTATTTTTTTTAATTTTGTTCACCTTCTTATCTTCTTTCTTGTTTATTTTTTGGTTAGATTTATCTAGTTCTCAGATGGGGAGGGGGAGGTACCCAGCTTGTATAATTTTGTTATCTATTTCTTTCTTTAACTCATTTAACTTCTCCCATAAAAATCTGGATGCTATTATCACTCTTGATGGATATATATTTAGTATTTATATTATTTCATTGTCTATGGTACATTTTAGAACAATGTAATATCCTTCCTTTTCTCTTTTAATTAGATCTATATTTGTTTTCACTTTGTTAGAGATCAGGATTGCTACCGCTGATTTTTTTTTTCATTTCAGCTGAAGAATAATTTATTTTGTCCTGGCCTTTTACCTTTCCTCTGTATATATCTCTCTGTGTCAAATGTGTTTCTTATAAACAACATAATGTTGGATTCTGTTTTTTAATCCATTCTACTATCTACTTCTATTTAATGGGAGAGTTTATCCCTTGTACATTCACATTTATGATTACTGTGCCTTTCTCTTTATCCTTTTTCCTCCCATTTATGCTTTTCTTTCTCCTTTTTCAATTTCCCTCTTCAAAAGTGTTTTGTTTCTGATCACTACCTCCCCCAATCTGCCCTCCCTTCTATCAGGCCCCTAAGTTTTCTTTCACTTTTCCCTTGCTACTTATTCCCTCCTTTCTGCCCTCACTTTTATCCACACTGTCCCTTTTCTTTCCCCTTTCACCTCCCACTTCCTGTACAATAAGAGAGATTTCTATACCCAAGTAATTACACATGTTATTTTGAACCAGATCCAATGAGAATAAAATTCAAAGAATGGTCACCTCCTCCCTTTCCTTCCCTTTGCTGTAATAGGTCTTTGAACTTCTACATATGTCTCCTTTCTTTCTCTCTCAGTACAATCCTATTTTTTAACCCCTTAATTAATGATGTATTTTTTTATCACCACATCAAATCAACTTATACTTACACCCTATGTCTATGTATACCCCTTCTATATGTTATAATAAAGGTACAGTTCTCAAGAGTTATGTGTCATCTTCCCATGTTGGTATGTAAATAATTTACTCCTATTGAATAACATGCTTGTTTTTTCTTTTTCTTTCTTGTTTTAGTATTTATGCCTCTCTTGACTCTTGTCTTTGTGGGTCAAATTTTCGGTTGCACTCTGGTCTTTTCATCAGGAAGATTTGGAAATCCCCTATCTCATTGAGCACTCATCTCCTCCCCTGAAAGAATCCACTTAATTTTCCTGGATAATTGATCATTTTGGGGGGCTTTTGTCTTCCAGAATGTCAAAATCCAAGCCCTCTGATCCTTTGATGTAGAAGCTGCTATGTCCTGCATAATCCTCACTATGGTTCCGTGATATTTAAATTATTTCTTTCTGGTTGCCTGCAGCATTGTCTCCTTGACCTGATAATTCTGGAGTTTGGATAGAATATACCTTGGCATTTTCATTTTGGGATCTTTTATAGTAGGTTATCAGTGGATTCTTTCAATGATTATTTTATCCTCTGTTTCTAGGACCTTAGGCAGTTTTCCTTGATAATTTCTTGAAAGATGCTGATGAGGCTCTTTTTTTTTTGATAATAGCTTTCAGGTAGACCAATAATTCTTGAATTATCTCTCTATTTTCTAGGTCAGTTGTTTTTCCAGTGAGGAGTTTTAAAAAAAAATTTTTTTTAATTTTCATTCTTTTAATTTTGTTTGATGATTCTTGATGTCTCATAGAGTCATTAGCTTTCACTAACCCAATTCTAATTTTGTTTTTGCTTTTTTTTTGGAGGGCACTTGGGGTTGACTTGCCCATGGTCACGTGGCTAGTTTTTGTCTTAAGTGTTTAAGGCCAGATTTGAAGGCAGGTACTCCTGACTCCAGGGCCAGTGCTCTATTCACTGTGCCACCTACCCACCCCCACCAATTCTATTTTTTAATGAATAGTTTTCTTCAGTTAGTTTTTGTACTTCTTTTTCCATTTTACCATTTTTACTCTTTAAGGATTTTTTCTCTCTGGTGGATTTTTGTGCCCCTCTTTACCATTTGACCAGTTGTATTTCATAGGAGTTGTTTCCTTCAGTCAATTTTTGTCCTTCCTTTTCCAAGCTATTGATTCTCTCTTCCATCCCTCTCATGTCCTTTCTTGGTTTTTCTTCTGCTTCTCTTACTTGACTTTTAAAATTCTTCTTATATTCTTCCTAATGGCTTTTTGAGCTAGGGATCAATTCATATGCTCCTCTGAGGTTTCAAATGTAGGTATATTGACAATGTTGTCCTTTTCTGAATTTATGTTTTGATCTTCCCTGTTGCCATAATAATTCTCTATGGTCAGTGTTTTTTTCTGATTTTTGCTTACATTGCTTTCCTATTTCCTGACTTTTAAATTGGAATTTTCCTGATGGAGCACTGTTCCAAGCCTCTTGTGTTAGTGACTAGGTCACTGGTTTTGTGAGCTGGGGCCTCAGGTGCTGGCAGGTAGGGACTCTAAGTGTCTAGCAGCTTACCTGGTGCTGAACTGGAGTCCTAGTGGTGGTGTCTGGCTTGTGTTGAGGCCAGGTGTATTTTTTCTGCATTTCCCCAAGGCTACATTGAAGCAGGAGGAGGTCTGGCTGCTGGAGAATGCCAGTGTACCTAGGGCTGTGCTGAATCACATAAAGGTATGCAATGGCCCATGTGCTGGAATCTGCCAGTTCCCCTAGCTATGCTAAGTCATGTGGGAGGTCCTGGTGTTGGTATTTGCCTGCTCCACCACTCTGGGGCTCAGGATCATGAGCTGGTTTCCTGAGGTGGGGCTTGCTGCTGGCTTCCTGGGATGTGCTTCCCGTCCTGAAATGCTATCCCTTTTTACCTCAGTGAAATGGACTTTTCTTTCTGGTCCTTCAAATTTCCCTGGCTAAGACTGTTCCACCTTGGAACTCAAAATTTGAAGAAACTCAAAGACTGTGTAGCCCGAATTGCATTTTTAAGAGGAATTGTGTTGTTGCTGTTGTTTTTTTTTTTTCCAATTTCAACCGCTTGCCATCCAGTCATTGCCTAAGTATTTCTAAAGAAGAGGAATCTATTACCTTCTGAGGCACCACATTCTACTCTTTGATACTTTGATCATTGTTGGGAAAAGGTATTTTTTTTTGGCGGGGGGGGCTTATATTGATTTTAAATCTACCTTCCTTAAACTCTCATTCATTTCTTATTTATACACTCTGTATCCAAGAGGAACAAACATAACTCCTCTCATATAGCATTCCTGAAATTATTCAGCTATCATGCCCTCCCTGAAGGTCCTCTAGATAAAACTTTTCCAATTCCTTCAATGGTGCTATGGATTTCAGTCTATTAACCACCATGGTTTTCCTCTTTTACATAATTCCTTCTTTTTGTCATGGTCTACAGTCCCTTCACTATCAATGCTCTTCCCAAAATATGAAAACCTAATTGAGCATAATAATCTCTTTGTGGATTTACTAGGGCAAAATGCAGTGGGATTATAATCCTTTAATGTTCTCATTCTTTAATGTGTAGACTTTTATTTTATATCTATGATAAGATACATATTTTATGTCAATGCTAAATTTCCTCTATAGGTTTTTAACCATCAGTCTTTGTTCTGCCAAGGGCACTAGATTTAAAAAACAAGGTCCTGGGCTTGAATTCTGTCTATGTCACTTATGTCCTGAATGATCTTGAGTTAGTCATTTTCACTCTCTTATCCTAATTTCTCAGTCTGTAAAATGAGCTGATTGGATTAAATGATCACTAAGGTTTCTTCTCTCTTCATATTATCCAAACTCCTTGGTCTACTTCATCACTTCTTTTTCAAAGATTATAATTTTCCATTGAAAAGAGCATTTTCAGTTATGCATTACCTTTTTATAATTCAATTCAAAATCATCTTTTAAATGCTATGTTCCAATTACAAGAGTCATAACTACGACCATTTCTTGCATGAAATAAGTTTCACAAAATGCCCCCATGGCAAATACGAAAAACATTCTTACATAAGGTTTGAAATGAATTCATTTCAGGGATGTGGGAGGGTGAAAAAGAAAGAAATAGTAGCCCTGGGTCACAAGGAGGTTGTATTTCTTTGACTAAGACTGGATTGTTGATAACTTACCTGTGTTCAGTGTGTTATGTAGAGAAAGAAAATACATGCATTATTTCTAGTTTTATCTTGTTATTCTTGCTGAGCATAACTGTTTCTGTGATGTGGGAGAAGCATGCATTGTATTAGTGCCCCCTGAATGTCAGAATCCTTGGAAAATCCCAATCAACTCACTCTTGTTATGGTTCTGTTAAACATTGCATGAGGTAGTGGGATAAAAATAAAAAATAAAAAATGAAACAACAGGAACAAACAAAACCAAAACCATCATTCCAGTTCTCAAGATACTTTCATTAATATTGGAATTGGTGAGAGCAAATCTGTTGAACTTGGAGTCAAGAAAACTGAGTAAGAATCACACCTTAGATATCCATTAGCTGCTGAAGTTAGATTTAGAGCCTTGGTTCCTCATCTCCATAATGGGCATTCTTTGACTATTTAATTCAAGGTGCCATTGTTGCAAAAGCATTTTGCATACCTTAAGTAATCATGAAACATGAGTATTTATTTTCATAGTTATAACAATTATTATTGTACATCACCCATACCCTCATCTCTCCTCTTATTTCTATTAGATTTGAAAGTCATTGTCCTTTCCTCCAACTTTTCTAGAATATTCTCTCTTTTTAAAAGAATTAAGTATTCATTAACTTTCTTTTGTTATTGCTAGGATGATGCTTTTTATCAACATTATGATCAGACAGTCTATCAGTTCCTTTTTTCATCTTTACACTTCTGTTTTTCCAATTTGACAAGTATTTCCTTTATTTTTATGAACAGAGCAATAGGTTAAATGTACAATAAAGGGCAACATGGGCAATGTTGCTTCATTCCCTTGGCACTGTAACTTTTTTCTTCGACTACATAATGGGTCCAGGGATGCTGGTCCTATTGGTTTATAATGACCTCATGAATTTCAATAGCTTAATAAATAAATCTTTTCATTCTTTTTAAGAGAAAACATGGTTTATTTTCCTAAGATTTTTAGTGATATAAATATTAGATAATAACCTTACTGTCTCCTTCTTATTGTATGTTCTATTGTTTATCTTTATTTGCTACAGTCAGTTACTTTCTGCTCTTCATGACCTGTTATTATGCCCTTGATTCTTGAAAATTTCCCCCAACCTTTGTTGTAGGATTCCCATAAAAATCATGTATGTGGATTTTTCTACCTATATTCTTATATCTTTTTTTAAGAATATAAAGTCATTCATGATCAAACAAGAATTAGAGAGCATTATAAAATGCAAAATGAATAACTTTGATTACATGAAATTGAAAAGCTTCTGTACAAACAAAGCCAATGTAACCAAGATTAAGAGAGAAGTGGAAAATTGGGAAAGAATTTTTACAACCAATGTCTCTGATAAAGGCCTCATTTCTAAAATATACAGAGAATTGAGTCAAATCTATAAGAATACAAGTCATTCCCCAATTGATAAATGGTAAAAGGATATAAACAGGCAGTTCTCAGAGGAAGAAATTAAAAATATCTATAAGCACATGAAAAAATGCTCTGAATCACTATTGATTAGAGAAATTCAAATCAAAACAACTCTGAAGTACCACATATCACTGGTCAGATTGGCTAAGATGAGAAAACAGGAAAATGATAAATGATGGAGAGGATGTGGAAAAATTGGAACACTAATACATTGTTGGTGGAGTTGTGAACTGATTGAACCATTCTGGAGAGTATGTAACTATGTGCAAAGGGTTATAAGTAATTTCATATCCTTTGACCCAGTAATATCACTTCTAGACTTGTATCCCAAAGAGATCATATCAGCGGGAGGAAGACCCATATGTACAAAAATATTTATACCAGCTCTTTTTGTGGTGGCAAAAAATTGGAAATTAAGGGGATTCCCATCAATTGGGGAATGGCTGAACAAGTTGTGGTATATGAATGTAATGGGATACTATTGTGCCATAAGAAAAGAGGAGCAGATGGACTTCATATTTACCTGGAGAGGCTTATACAAACTGATGCTGAGTGAGAAGAGTAGAACCAGGAGAAATTTGTACACATTTACAGACACAACGTATGTTTGGTGACCAACTTTCATAGACTGGACTCTTCTTAGCAATGCAGGGCTATAAGTCAACTCCAAAAGACTCATGATGGAGAGAGATATCTATATTC
>NW_027186473.1:64080532-64108788 GCF_028583685.1 Petaurus breviceps papuanus
TATATATATATATATATATATATATATATATATATGTATATATAGAAAGAACAGAGTTTGAATGAAGATTGAAGCAAATTACCTGCTCTCTTTTTCTTGTTTGGTTTTGTTTCCTCTTTCCCATTATTCATTCCATCTGTTACAACCCTTCTTTATAACCTGACTAATGTCTAATGTGAAAGTATCTGCACATCCTATACCTGATTGTATGCTGCCATGGTGGGGGGAGGAAGGGAAGGGAGGGGAAGAAAATTTGAAACACAAAGAACTGTGGAACTGAATGTTATAAGCTAAAAGTAAATGAACAAATTAATAATAATAAAAAAAGAATATAAAGTCTTGGGGTGGCTGGGTGGTGCAGTAAATAGAGCACCAGCCCTGGAGTCAGGAGGACCTGAGTTCAAATCCAGCCTCAGACACTTAAGGCATACTAGCCATGTGACCTTAGGTAAGTCACTTAACCCCAATTGCCTTGCCTTCCCCCCTCCAAAAAGAAAAAAAAAAGAATATAAGGTCTTAGGTTATATTGTACTGGTCATTTCATTCTTCCCTAGGCTACTGCAAATTTCATCTAAGATTTACTCCAAAACCCACATATTTTGGCTTGCATGTGACTGTGTTTTCTCTTCTGTAAAATGTGGGAAATAATAGCATCTTGTTGACAACATTTCTGTGAAGATCAAGTCAGATAACATGTGGTCAGTGGTTTGCAAACTTTAAAGAAGATAAATGTAATATCCTCCCATAAAAATAGGTTTGTTTTAAGCTTTTGAGAAAATATAATGGCCTATGGCACATAGTAAACATTATGTAAATGTCACTATTATTATTATTTTTATTATTATTTTTTTTAAGCAATCAGGATTAAGTGACTTGCTCAAGGTTACACGGCCTGTTATTTCTGGGTGTAGTGCTAAATGTCTGAGCCCGGATTTGATCCCCATGTCATCCCGACACTGGAGTCGGTGCTCTTACTCACTGAGCCACCTGGCCGCCCCTTCAACAGAGTTTGCATCCTTTTTTTTTTTTTTGCTTTTGGAGGGACAATTGGGGCTAAGTGACTTGCCCAAGGTCACACACCTATAAACATCACTATTATTATTGGCATCATCATCATCATTGTTGTTGTTATTGTCACCATCATCATCATCATCATCAAGGTCTGCTTCATTTCCTTTTTTGCCCCTTGCTTTCTCTTTCAACTCTTCAACTTTAGGGGGTTTGTTTTAGATGAAAATTTTTGAAATCAGTCAAAATTACTTCTAACCCTAAGTAAGGAAGATTCCTAATGCATACACTGAAGTTATGTTCTCCTTCTTAACCACTGCCTCTTTTTGGTTGAGACAAAATTCAATTTCATGGGAAAGTTTGTTTGACAAACCTTCTATACAAACCTGCTATTATAGCATCTTTGAAATGACAGGCATTGAGAAGAAAAGTTGGGGAAAGAGTCCACTTTTCATTCTTTTTTTTTTTTTGCAGCATTACAACTAATGCTTCCTTTGTGCCATGCTTATTATGACCTCTTGAGTCCAGGTGCTTAAAATCTTCTCTTTCTTAAATTATGAGATAGATTCTCCATTTCATAAAAAGTGCTTAGGTCACAATTTCTTACATTGCGACTTTGAAATATATAGGCCGTATTCAAACTCATGATCCAATCAAAAAAATGTGTTTGAACCTAGGCAAGGTACCAGAGGTAAATGGAATAAATCTTAACTATTACGGATATCTTAAAGAATATAACTATTTATCCTAGTGTTATTATTACCAGTGGAAGCTAAATGGAGTAGTGTATAGAGTGCTGGGTCTGAAGTCAGGAAGACCTATCGTCAAATGTAGCTTCCAACACTTACTGGGCATAACCTCTGTCTGCCTCAGTTTCCTCATCTGTAAAATGAGGATAAAAATAGCACTTACCTCTCAGGGATGTTCTGAGGATCAAATGAGATAATCATTGTAAAGTGTTTAACATAGTGAATGACAAATAGTAAGTGTTATTATAAAGGTTAGTTAACAACAATAGACAATATAGCTGTCAGTGCAAAAAGTACATCCCCATTGATAGTATAATTATTTCTTATCCAGAAAATTTGTTGCTCTTTTCCACTTTGTAGACTTTTCCCTCAAACAATTGCATATAAACTACTAAATTATCCTTACTTCCTCTCTTTGTCCATTTTTCCCTCTCAAATTCACCACCACACTTTTTTTCTTCTTCATAGGTAATCTGTCTTATTATTTCTGAATGCACACACGCATACACATATCTGTGTAAACATATGTAAATTTATATACTATATACATATTATTTCAATATCATCCCTCTATTATTATTAAAAATAAATGCAGTTATTCTTATTTCTTCCATTATTACATTGAACTTTACCTAGAATTTTTCTTTCAATTTCCCATTTATTTGAAGTTTCTTCTTTTTCTTTTTTCTTTTTGGTAGGTTTCAATCCATTGATTCCTGGCAGATGTAAACACACACACATGCACACACACATATTTAATGCATATTGTCTTTTTATGCCTTTGAGTGACTGCTTCCCTTGAATGTTTACTCTTCATTCTTTTTGTAAAATGTAATATGTCCCTCAAATCTCTAGAAACCTAAAAAAGGCAGGTCTTTCATTCTGTGAACCATTTTATTTAATATTTTTGTTTATCTTTTCTGTTATAATAGAAATTTGTTTATATGCCACATACTTCAGTAAAATTCATCATATTTTGATGAATTTATTTGAGCTTTTGTCATTAGATTGGCAGAATAAAAGGTATTTAACCTTTTATAATATCTATTGTTTATCTATATGTAAACCTCATTGAACTTACAGGGCCACTTCCATTTTTGTAATATATAGGTGCAAGAGTGTTCATTAAAATTATATTTCAATTCTTCATCCTTGCTTAATAGTAACCTAAGGTTCTTAGAGACAATTCATAAAGAACACAATAAGCAGATCAAGTTGGAAAGTCTTCTTTTATGGACATACTATAATGGTAAATGATAAATACTATATTTTTACCATTCAAGGGTCAGCTTAGGTAAGTTCGCAAAGACTCACCAATGGCAGTCTGGCCACTGGGTAGATCATTATTTCAACCATACCAATTAGTGGTGACTGTCTGCTAAATTATGTATGGGTTTGTGTTCTTCTTCAGATCAAGGAGTACTTACACAGATGAAATGATGGATCTTTGAAGTATTTGAATCAACTGCATCATATTGTCTATTTAAATTCTATGTAAATGCATAATTGGATTTTACCCTGGGTTCTCAAAGGTATGCCACCAGATCTTCTGTATCCTTTTTATCCAAATATGAATCTCACTCTTGCAAAGTGGCTCATTACAAGAAGGTTACCTCCAGCCAATGGACTGTTGTTGTTCATGGCCAATCAGGAAGACTATAAGTGAGGGGTGATGAAGGTTTTGTACTACATTTAGGGAAATAATAGCACTATGGTTAAAAGCAGTGATGCATGAAATAATTTACTATTGAAACAATTGTATCTAACTTCCTATCTGCAATACTATGTTCTTGCAGACTATATAAATATATGTCATTTATTCACAGGTCAATATTTTGTTACTTTATACTCCTCTGTTTAGTATTTCATGCTTGGAGAGAATCAACAAATCTCTTTCTACTTAAGTTTTTCCTGAAATCTTTTCTCCCTTTCCTTTTATACCTTCTCCACAATTTGACCTATTCTAGCATTTTGAAACTTTGGTTTCTAATGCTTATGACAAATACATCCCTTAGACTTGTCTCATATTAGTTAATGATACTTCTTCCACAAAACAGCTCTCATACTCTATGAAGATTTGTATTTTGGACTCTACCTTTCTTTGTGTTAAGAGGAGTTGCTCTGCTCTTACTATAGCCTTATAAAAGACAGCATTGATAATTCAGGATTATGCGTGTTTTATTCCTCCCCACGATTTCCTCATTCTTCTTTCATTCCTCACTGCCACCTTCTTACCTAATCCCTTCTTCAGTTTCTTCTTATCTCCCATTTAGCATTCCTTTTCAGAACTGACATTCACCATATGTTGGTGTTCAAGACAGAACTCTGTATATCCAACTTTCTACTTTGTGCATTGCCCTTGTGTAATGGGAATGTAAATTTTTAAGATCTTCCCTGCCCCTAGGCTAAAGTGCACATGGAGCCTGGGGTGGGAGGCTTGTTTTTCAGTAGATACTTTTTGACTGGCCAGTGTGTCAATAAGGTTGTTACATTCACTGAGCCAGGAGAAGGCTATATAAGCCCTGATGTGTAGCTTTGTTTGGGGGCTCACTTTGAGAAGTGTTCTGTGATTTGATCAGATGAGACTCTGGGAAGCCATTGGTTGCTGAGAGGCCTCCCCTCCCCCCCTCCCCCTTTGAAAAACCCAGATGTTGATTTGGTATGGATGTAATGGTTGGACAGGTTAGAAATCTATCTACTTGATTTGTTTCTGTCTTGATAATTCTGTCTGTATGTTCTGAAGTTAGGGGTGCTGATTAAAGTAAGCTGGTTAGCTCATTTTGAGTTGCTTTCCTTTATCAAAGCAGATCTAAGAACCTGTGTTGGCAGTGACCCTGGGGACGCTGGGGTGCTTGCCGATACACCTTGCCACTGGCCTTCTTTCTCCAATTGGCTTTTTTATGATTTATACTCAAACCAGGCTCCAACTCTTATTACCCTCAGTGTGCCATTCCACATGAATTTTGAAGGCTTTTGTATGAGCTAGGAACAGTATTAAGTGCTGGGAATAAAAAGAAAGCTAAAAGATAGTTCCTTCTCTCATGAAGCTCGTAATGTTATGTCAAAGACAATATGAAAATAACTGTGTATGAACAAAATACATACAAGATCAATTTTGGGTGAAGGCACTAGCAATAAAGAGTGATTAAAAAACGTTTTTGCAGAAATCTGAATTTTATCTAGGAGGTCAAGGAGGCTAAGAAGAAAAGATGCTACAGGAAGAAAATGCCAGATGTGGGGGGATAGCTAGTGAAAATGCCTTTAGGAGATATATCTTCATACTTTCCTGCTCATTTCCTTTTAGTTTCTTCCTTTAGCAGTTCTTGAAACTTTTCTCTTCTTCCTTCTGGAATGTGCCAGTCAGTCACATGGGAAGGTCATTTTTTCCTTACAACAATTCTGTGTGAGAACTCTCTTCTTTGATGTAGATTAACAGTTCCTCTGTATAAGAGAGTTTCCCAGGATAGTAAAAGGGTAAGTGAGTTGTCCTGGGTCACATGGATGCTATGGGAAGCAAGAAGCACTTGAACTCAAAAATTTTGATTCCAAGGAGTGCCACTACATCCATTGAATCTTTCTGCCTCTTGAAAGCAAAAAAGCAGGAATTTCCATATTCCATTAATATATTTATTGCATAAATATTTACTGAGCAGCTATTCTGTGTAAGTCACTTTCAGTTAAATGACTACAGAAAATGCTTTGCTACTACAAAAATATTTTGTAACTCAGAAGCCTTATCATCTTAGTTTAATATATGTCTTGTCATTTTTTTATTCCTTTCTTCCCCCAAATGCTCCAGAACATGTAATAACATCTTCATGCAACATGTGAAAATAGTAAGTGCCTTGAAGCTCATATTATTCACTTCACATTATTTTCCAAACTTAACAAAATTTGAACTTCATTCACAAAATAATCTGGAAAAGTTCCCAGGATGCCATGCTTGTAAGAAGATTTCTCAAGGACTGCTTCCTTCCCATCTACTAAGAAGTATAGACTTCCATCTGATTGCTGCTGATTGCCCTCTGAGACAGACTGGATTGAACATTAGTATGAAGGGTCAGTGGATAGTGTTTAGCACTTGGTGATGAAGTCTATAGTGGAGCCAAGCAGAGGAATCATCTGTACAGTCAGACAAGATTTAAAAGTTGGGTTTTGTGTACAGCAACACACTAAATCCTTTAAATCTTCACCATAAAATGCGTATCTTATCACTTATAACAAAATGAATACCTGCAAATGATAGAAAGTGGAATTTTCCTATATTAAAATAAGCATATGTTTATTAAAGTTCTTTTAAAAAGTGTTCTTGCTCTGTTCTGCATGTCATTTGTAAACTATCCAACTTGTATAATACTAGAATTGGTTCTGGTCTGATCTATGAATTGATGGTATCTATCTTCCATTTCTCTATCTCTCTATCTATAGATATAGATGGATAAAGATAAATGTATGTCAATACGAGTAGTTTCCTTTACAATCCTATATATTTTGTTGTATACATTTAAAATATTATTCTGAGAACATCCAGAACCTCTGCCTAAAGGTGTGATTACATCATATCACTAATCTGAAAGAAAAGCTTCAAAAGCAAACAAACAAACCCAACCTATTTGGTGTACATAATATCATGTATTAGGATACAACTATAATCCTATAGACACAACTGTACTTATTAAATTTTCATATAGGGATAGGGACTAGAACATTGATTTCAGTGGTATAAGGACGTACTTGGTAAGAAATATCCCTGATGTAATATAGGCCAGCACCTTTCCCCCAACTTTGTCTTAAAGAGCTGCCTAGATGAGCACTGAGAGGCTACATGACTTTCCCCCAGTTACATAGGCAGGATTTGAATGCAGATCTTCCCAAGGCTAGGCCTTTATCCACTACACTATCCTGACTTTAAAAGAACAATGTCCCCCCCACCCTCCAAAAAAATATATATTTTGACAGGCTTTTCATATTTCAGTCACCAGTAATGAATTTTCCCTGTGTATCTTTTGCACTTAACGTATTTGAAAATGGTTTTATCCACCACCCCTCCAAAAAAAAAGGAAAGAGTAAATCATTACAAAGAGCAAAGCATAATGGAAATATTTTCTTATGGCATGAAAATTGGCCCTTGAAAGTTTCATTTTAGATGGTGGGAATACTATTAACCCCTACAATCTAGAGGGAAATCTTTGGCATTGTTGCCTGATGAAAGATTGCTAGAGAAGACCATGCTTGATGACCATGAGAAAAGAGTAATATTCAGCTTTCTTCATCCTGAAAAATTCTTTTGACTGTGATCTCATTAAGGTGAATTATGTATTCATGTGCTCTCAGTAAGAAATTGAACTTTAATATTTGCAAGGGTAGTAGTATAACTAATTGTTACTTTCAATCATCCTGTTCAAGATTTGATAATATTTGTTTTCTCCATTTTATGAGATTCCATTTTGAGGAATCTCCCATGATAAAATGCTTTATTTTAGAAACAGGGTGATGATAGATTGCTATTACCATTTTAATAGCAGTGACTTGTCATTTGTTTTCCTTTTTATTATTTTTGATTTTTTTGATTTTTGATTTTTATTATTTTGAAATTTGAAATTTGAGGTAAAATTTATCTGCTCCCCAGTCTGTTTTGTTCCATTTATCATTAAAGCAATCAATTTAGGAATTTTACAGACTTGGAAATGGAAACAAAAATGGGATGAAGTTAGATTAGTGGAAAATGTACCACTCTCAATTTTTGGAAAACCAAAACTTCTTGGAAACAAGAAAAGGGGTTCCTAATCCTTTTTGTGTGTCACAGACACCTTTGGCAAGCTGGTGAAACTGATGGTCCTTTCCTCAGGCTAATGAAAATACCTAGGATAACAAAGAAAATCAGCTATACTAAAAGAAAATTATCAAAATGTATTTAAAAATAAGTTCATGGAACCCAGGTTATGAAGCCCTCTTCAAGACCCAGCAATATCATTATCTGTGTAATTTCCTGATGCATATATGGGCCTGAGTTTCCTCATCTGCAAAATGTATATGTGAGATTGAATAAGTTCAAAATTACCTAAATTCTATGATTTTAAAATCATGATTCTATACCTTCAATATACATTTTTATACTTGAAACTAGCTAATAACTAAGGATGGGGTTCAATTACTTTTGTTAATTTGTGCTATTTTAAACTTTATTTTTAAACAAATATAATTATGTTAACAATATTAAAAGTTCATATTTATAATATGGCTTTGTAATTTACATAAACAGGAATATATGCAAAAGGAAAATTTCAGATGGATATATTGTTCTACTAGCCATAAATTATTTACTTTAAAGTAACATTTGTTCCATTTTTGAGTATTAGTAAATAATAAAAAGTTACCTTTTGTTTGGAAATCCTTTGCAAAAAATGTACTGGTTTTCCTTGTGGGGGGGAAACTATACTCTTGCTAGGTACAATCTGATACAGATGAAGCTTTTTTTTTTTTTTTAGTGACAAAGGGAGCCATTTATTTCACTAAGGCAACAACCTTGCTATACTTGCAATTTTATATATGACAAATAACCTAGATTATATAATAGCTAGAGTGCTGGATTTACAGTCAGGAAAATCTGTGTTCAAATACAGATTCAGACACTCACTGTATGTGTGACCTTTGGACAAATCACTTAACCTCAACCTCCCTCAGTTCATCAATTTTAAAATGGAGAGAATAATGATGCCTATCTCATAGGGCTATTGTGAGGATTAAATCACTAAAGATATGTAAAATGCCTGGCAAACCTTATATGGTTATGTAAAAACTAGCTATTAAAATAACTTCATCATAAGAAAGAGATGGCCTAATGTATATAGAGTAAGTATTGGAGTCAGGAAGTCCTGGGTTTGAGTTCTACTTTTGATGGTAGAACTTGAGTAACCCTGGGCTAGTTACCTAAGCCCCAGCAACTTCAGCAAAGATTACAAATTGTAGAGGAATTTCCTATCAGCACTGGTGGAGGGATTTCCCTAAGAAAACTCCCTACAGGAATTAAATCATAGGCCTGATCCAAAACAAAAATACAAAAATATTTATATGTATTTTAGAGGTTCTATAGTTAAAAATTTCTATTCTTAATGTATTAATTTATTAATAATTATAATTAATACATAACATAATTAACATTAATATATTTTTCCTATTACAAAATGAAGAAACTGTCTTTGAAGGGGAATGAGATCTTCTCAGTGAATGGTAGCTATGTCAAATCCTGAGTTACTCTTCTCTTCATCCATTGCTTACAGATGTAGTCTCAGCGTTGTAAGGGTTGTCAGAGGACATCTTGTCTAATATTTATTTGAACAATAGTCTCCCCTGCAACATAACTGATTTATTTATTTATACTATTACACACTCCAGGTTCCCATGATTAACCATTGCTTGAAGGCCTTAAGTAAGGGGGCAATCTACTATTTCCTGAGGCAGACAATCCACCTTTTGTATAACTAATGACTAGGAAATTTCTTCCTGCCATCAAGCAAAATCTGCCTCTCTGCGACTTCTCCACATTAACCATAGTTCTGCCTTCTTGCCCCAAGCAGCAATTCCTCTTAAAAAACTGCAATACAGCTTTCATTCCCTTTGTTCCATAATTCCTTCATCCAATTTTTCTAAGGAATAAACTTGAAGCCCTTCAATAATATGGCTTGGAATGCTTATGTGTAATAATAAGTTTTATGAATATTAACTTCTCCTCTGGGAAAGCTAAAGACTTATTTTAATGGTCATACAATGTTTGTGAAAGGAGATGTATCAAGGGGAACTGTGTAGTAGGTTTATTGGAATGTGATACGCCCTATATTAACCAACCAGTAGTAGGACAGGGGAGGGACTTGGTAGTTAGACATAGGTATTGAGGCTTGCTTTTGTTTTTATAGAGGTGTGTCTATTCAATGAGAAGTGGGCCACTACAGTAGCAAATAATAAACTTTTCTTTTATCTTCATCCCACCTCAGACTAAATGTGTTATTTCTTAAAATCTTGGCTGATTTCTAACCTCAAAACGAGATGAAAACCAGTTGGATCCTTGCTTTGCCCGTTATCTTCTGTGTGAGACATAACTTCTTCATTATGTCTCCCATTCTCCTGATTGTTATTCTGAATTTATGGAAACACATTTCTCTATTATATCTCTCAATTTCCCTCTTCTTCTAGAAGATAATCCAATACTTATCTATTTTGATAGTGTCTTCTGCAACCAATTTATTTTCCTGCATTTGCTACAAGTTCAAAGACTTGCTGGTATGTACGGATCCCTTAGATTTCATAAATCATATATTACATAATTTCTGTGAAAACAAAATTTTAATCATTCCTCACAGGATCATAGATTTAGAACTGGAAGAGAACACAGTGATCTATACACTTTTCATTTGTTTGTTTGTTTTAATAAGAAATCAGTAGTTTAGCATGAAATGTTTAGCTCATGATCACACAAGTATTAGGTTTTAAAGTCTAGACACGAATTCAGGTATTCTGACTATCAGCTTAAGTTTAATTATTCTATACCAGGCTATACTATTATATGTCAAAGTGAAGAAACTCAGGGTCAGTTTCATGAAGACTTCCTTCTATTTCAGCTTAAAGAGTGGAATATGTCCTTTGGATGATACTTAAATGTTTTCATCTCTCTATTTCTCCATGCATAAAATACAGATTTTCAGCCATGTATTCTATCATAGCAGCTTCTGTAAATAAATAAAATAGAGGGACAAGTTCAGCCCTGTGAAGAGCTAACAATTTCTAATGATGGTATATAAGTTGTGTCAAGTAGAGTTGAGAGCTTATTGTAGATATACTTCAATAAGCTATGCATCCAGGGTTTTTGAATTGATGTCTTTCAAACTAGTCCAGTGTCATTTGTCTTGGGAGGAAGACTAGGTTATATCATTCAGTACTTGAAACCAGGAGGGAGCATTTATGTCATCGAGAGTGGGTGTTAGGGAAGAATTTCAATAAATAATCATTTCAGGAAATGGGCTATATGAGAAGCAATTCAAGAATGGACGGGAAGCAGCTAGGTTCAACTAGCATAAGGTAGTTTTCTAAGTATTAGTAATAACAGCAATGGAAAGTATAAGCATTAGGGCTGAAAAGAAAGGACTGAAGAAGCGATTACATCCTCTCTATTTGTAACCATTGGCAGCTAAGGAATGGTTCAGATTCCCCATCATTACTAAATGTACTGAGTCAGCTGGGGGGGGGGGGGAGAAATGCAACATGTGAACAATCTTTTGCTTCAGTTACTGTTAAGTATGGCTACAGCTGCCTAAGCCAGCTGTCCAATGGTAGTCTGATTCCCTGGGTACATCTGGAAGGGGTGGAAAAATGCCAAAAAGAAAGAAAAACAAGAGTAATTATGCCTTTAAAAATCAACTAGCTATTCCATCAACTAGTGGGACCATCATCCATAAGTTTTTAGAGGGAAAAAAGGTTAACTGGATCTTTTCTGAATGCTAGTATTTTCTTTTACATTTAGTTTATTTTTGTTCTTTCCCTTATTCCCTTGTTGCTTCCTGACTTTCTTTTCCAAACAACTCTCTCCTCCTTCTCCCTCCCTTTCTCTCCCTGCTCCCAAACTTTCAGTATATTAGATCTACCCCTATCCTAAGATGGTATTCTGAAACTGTCTTGGAAAAAAAAAAGGTTAAGGGGTGGCTAGGTGGCACAGTGAATAGAGCACTTACCCTGGAGTCAGGAGGACCTGAGTTCAAATCCGACCTCAGACACTAACACAAAAAATTAGCCATGTGAACTTGGGCAAGTAACAACCCCAATTGCCCTCCAAAAAGCAAAAAATCAATAAATAAAGGGTAATTTTTTCTCTACATAGCACAGTGAACCATCATGAATTAGTAAATGAGTAATTCCATTTATATTTTACTTATCACTTAGTCTTCTATGGGTTTCGAAATTCCCTATGAATTTTCTTTCTCCACAACTAGCTTGATAGATGATTTTAGCCTCAATAAAGGATAGAAACATAGAAAGTTAAGAAGAGAAATTTAGTCCTTATGTCCTTGAATTTCCTTAGCAAGTTTTTAGCTAGCTCTGCAATGGTAATTAGGTTAGGTTTTTTTAGAACTGGAAGGACCCTTGGAAATGTTTTAGGATAACTGATATAAAACAGTATGGGAGAGTGGAAAGATATCTGGGTTCAAATTTTAGTTCTGGTCACCTGTGTAATCATAGAAAAGTAACAACCTCCCTGAACCTTAGTTTCCTTATATATAAATCAAGAGAACTCTAGGGTTTCTTCCAGGTTTAAGTCTATAATACTATGACTATATACAAATACACATATATACTTATATATGTTGACACATATATACACATACACATTTGTGCATGTGTATGTGTGTGTGAATGAAAAATGAGGCCTAGAGTTTTGAACAGCATAGTGATGGGGTGTTTGGGATCTATATTTGTAACATCAATTTGTAATACCACTTTTTAATATCAGTCTGTAAAACCAGTTTGTAAAATCACACTTCAGGCCCCCTTCCCTCCTCCTTCCCCCCTCCTCCCCCACCCCCCAGCTTCAGAGCATTAACTCTGCCCAGCAACAATTCATGAATTGTTTATCTCAGCTTGGAACAGTGACAGGCTCCACCTGTGAATCCTTCACAAAAATATCTATAAACATTCCGGTTTAGGCAACTATTATCTCCCCTTTGTATAGTGTCCTGCTGCCCCCATGAATCCTTCGGTACCCTATCTCTAGATTGACTCCTTGGCTGCCTCAATGAATCCTTCAGGACCCTATCTCTGGGTTAACTCCTTAGCCTATTTTCCACTGAGTCTCCATTTAGCCTTGGTTCCCAGACATCAATCTTGTCAAAAATGACAATGATGGGTGGCAGACTGGGCACTTCTCCATCAGCCCTTGGCTGCTAGCTGACTTAGTGACAACCACACCTCCAGGTAGCCGCCCCCCTTGGGCTTTTTCCCAGTGAATCATGGCCAATATGCCTTCGAAGTTACATTACAAATGTATGTTCCTTTAAACACTGGCCCCACCTTAACTCCTCCCTAATCCCACCCTTAATCACCTAATTGGCATGGGTTCTACTATGGATTATCCTATAAAAACCTTAATTCTACCCCTTTGAGGTTGCAGGTCCCCTAAGGACCCTTGCCCAGCTGTAAAGCATACAATAAACTTTTACAACTCTGACTCCAAGTTGGCTTGGGCTGAATTCTTTCAAGATTGAATTGCAGGCTTTCTGGTCTTAAGATAAGATCGGAGTTCTTGCTGAACCTATTAGGAGCCATCCCTCATCAATAGGATTTGCCAAATGTAGTTAGTTGGTTTCTGGGCTAAGTTCAGAACTCTTCTGTTTTGTCCCAAAATATCATGTAGCCTCTCCTTCTGGGCCTCTTGAATACTAGGACACCGGCATCAATATTCTATGTTCTACATAATTTGGGAGTCATTCACTAATGAAGATTTCTTCATTTTTCTCTGTTTATCTGGGGTGGTGTTCAGGACAGAAGAACAAAGGAGCGGGGTTCAGCATCTGTACCCTACCATTCTGATCTCTATGAGATGATAATACCTGAAGCATATTTTTGTTTTGTTTTATTTTGCTTTGTAATGCTGTTCTTTAGTTTAGAGGTGTTGGTTTTGAACATCTAGTAGTGGAATTTGTTTTAGTTTGGAGTACCAGAACTTACAGGATTCCCATTTCTACTCCATCTCTCCTCACTTTTTAGATAAGTTTACTACTCTGCTTGAGGAATAAGCTATCTCATTCTATTTCAATTTTATATAGTTTCTCTTAGAATTCATTGGAATATTAACTATTTGACTGTTTTTGTTTTTTTTCTTTATATTTATAGCTTTTAGTAGTGTATGTGACAGTAAATTCTTAATAAGTTTTTGTTGCTCTATACTTTTAAAATTCATTCATTTATGTGTAATGAACAACAAATGTGAAGTAAAGTACAGAGAGAACTGGCATCAGAATTAGGAAAGCCTACTTTCAAATCTGACTTCGGATACATACTGAATATATGTTTCTGGGTAGATAGCTTAGCTTCTTAGTAGCCCTAGCAAACTCCCTCAAATGGCAAATTGCAGAACAGGTGCTGATTCACATTTGTAGAGGGAGTTTCCCCTCAAGGAGTTCCCCTAAGCCAATGAAAACAAGTTAAATTAAAAAATAAATGAGCAAACAAATGAACTCATAAACATCAGTTAGTTTCCAGATTACAAAGAACTGTTTAAATACGTGAGATAAAAATTATCTTTAGGCACTTTAACTTATCATTAAGCTCCTTAATTTATCTTCATACGCTTTCCCACTCATGTCAAAAATAGGCCTGTGTCTTCTCTCCAGGCTCAGAAGGAATGTAAATGTAACTCTTTCTATTTTGGCCAGAGACCCTGATTGTCTACCCCTTCCAGTTTTTTTTTTTAAAGGGGCCATCCCTTGAGTCACTTCCTAAAGAGACCTATATGAGCATTGCCTTGCTCAAAGTGAGAACTTGAAGAGTCCTTAGCTTAAAAAGGCTGAAGTATCCCACTGCATCCTGGGCCATCTTCAGTTATCCTGATCCATATCTGCCCACTGACCCCAAGATGGCTCTGGAGCAGAAAGTGATACTGGTGATTGCATAGGCCTCCCTCACTCAAATCAAATTTAATTGCAAGTTATGTCATCATTTCCATGATCTCATGGTGCTGTTCAAAAATGGACAAACCATATAACCACAACCACCTTAGTCTAGGCCCTTATCAACTTTTGATTTTACTATTAAATAAGTTGCTAGCAGAGATCTGGAAATTTTGTCTCTTTCCTATGAAATCTATCCTACACAGTTCTGAAAAAATAATCTGTCTGATCCAATTTCTCCTCTATTTAAGAACGTTCCTTGGCATGGCTTCCATTGTAAAAATGAAAAACCTTTCTTGATTTGGTTCTAGCCTATCCTTCCTGGCTAGCTTTACATTATTCCCATTTATGTACCCTGTATTCACTGAACCATTTGTTATTCCTAAACTTGGTGCTCCATCTCCTGCCTCCTCCCTCCATACTTTTGCATATGCTATGCCCCCATGTTTAGAATGTAGTGGGCCTCACCTCCACTTCTGCAATTACTAGATTAACTTTCTTTAATGCTCATTTCATATGCCATTTATTAATAAAAAGTCTTTTCTTGGTACTTTGAGTATTTATGCTCTGGTTCCTCTCCAAAAATGATCATATAAATTAATAAATATGTATAAGCGTGTGTGTATATACACATATACATATGCATCCATATATGTACACATATACACATATGCAATATATACATATACATACATGCATATGTTGTATATGTATATGTTGTGGGACAATACATGTTTCAGGAACCCCAATAACCAGAGTCCCTGGATTTCATTCTGGAAAGAATTCGAGTATCCAAGCAATCTTTATATCAGGATGATAAAAGTTTATTTATGCACTTTACTGTGGGCAAGAGTCCTTAGGGAATCTGCAACTTTAAAGGGTCACAGTTAAAGATTATAAAAGATAACAATAGTAAAGCAGATGTCAACTATGCTAAATAGGTGAGTCAGGGCGGGATTGGGGAGGAGTTAAGGAGTGGTCAGTTCTAAAAGTAAAATGCACTTTTAATATCTACTGTGTAGATATATTGCCCAGAATTCACTGAGAAATACCCAAGAAGGGGGGGGGGGGGGGGGCAAGGTGGGGGAGTGCTACATGGAGATGTGGTTTTAGGCTTGAAATGTCACTAAGTCAGCTACTGGTCAGGGCTGACTGAGAAGTGCCCAGTCTGCCACCCAGCAATGTCATGTTTGACAAGATGGATGTTGGGAACCCAAGCTAATGAGGGACTCAGGATGTGTATAATGGGCTAGGGAGTTACTTGTAGAGAGTTGAGTAAAGGATTCATAGATGCAGCTGGTCATTTTACTAAGGGGAGATAAACATTTCATGAAAAGTTCCTAGGCAGAATGCTGGCAGGGGGAAGGGGCAGAGATAATGCTCTGAGGCTGGGGAGAAATGTGATTTTGCAAACTGATGTTCAAGCCCAGGCACCCAAGCACCGCATCACATGCATACATGTGTATATATGTTGCATTCTCCTTTTGGAATGCTAATTCCTTAAGGGCAACATCTGTCTTTTTATCCCCTCTTGGAATATACAAGGCTTTTGTACCTCTTTGCCTAGCCTGCTCTGGGACCATGAACACATGTACATTGAAAAACAGTACCCTGATCTTGAATTCATCATTATCATCATCATCATCATCATCATCATCATCATCAATCATCTAATTGTGCAACATTTATTGGGTTGCTGTTATGTTTCACAGATAACACACAGGAGGCACTTGGGTTTTGGGACTCCAGCCTCTAACAGGCTCACTCTTGATCTGATCAGACAGACTTTGGAGGGCTTAATGACCTTACTTTAGTCTAGTCTAGTCTCCTCAAAGGGTTGCTGATAATGGGAGTACCAGCTTCTACAGAATTCCCTAATTACCCTTCTCAAAGGGGCCGGTGAGAAGGGAGGGCAACTATCTCTACATCTCGATTAGGTCCATTGAGATAGGCACAGCTTGTGCACTCCCCTAAATCAAGCCTTTGATGGGGGCCAGTGAGAAAACATCTTGGCAACATTAAGCTCACAGGTTAACTTTAGCAATATTCTGAACAAATGTAGTAAATATCACATTGTATCACCCCTTATCTCATGGCGAAGTCTCAGTAGCCTATCATTATGATTCTAGGAATTACTATCTAGGGTCTGTGGTGCTATTCTCAGACATATTATCTAACAACTGGAAACTAGACATTGTCATGGCCATGGATCCTGAGAAACTGAACTCTAAAAATGATAACAAAATTCTCCTTACTTACAGTATCCCAGAATCACCTTGCTATCTGTGTGATCTTGGACTCATTGAGCATTAGAATTCTTATTGGTAAAATGATGGAATTGGCCTAGACAGCCTCTGAAATCCCTGTCTGCTCTGTAGCAATGATCCTGTGATTTAGAGTAGGTGTGAAAATATCAAGGATATTTCCAAATTGTGTTAATTTTCTCCCAGGATAATATTATATTCCTCCAACACCTGCCAGAGTATGAAATTACACTGTATTTTGTCACTTTTTCCATTTTGTCTTGATAGAGGCCATGTTCTCACTTCAATCATAAATATCATCCCTGGCTATTTTTAAGATAGAAGGAAATGTGATATTTCTGTAAAAATTCTGTTATACTATGTGTGGTAAAGAAAAAAATGGTTAGCAAGAACAGATTGTCTAAACTTTAAAGAGACATAGATTTCTCTGTACATTTGTCAGGGTCTTTTCCTGCAACTAAAGGGTCTTAGCAGAAGAACAAGATAGGCTGCTCAGTGTTGCAAAGAATAGGTCATCATTTTGGTATGTTTTGGGAAAGATATGGAGCCTAGCAGCATGGAACAGGAGGCAGTGGCAACATGGGAAGCATATTGGGCAACTGCTGACATCTCTGAAGCTTAGGTAGGACAACAACCTTCCCACGCCACCCCACCACCCCATTCAGACCAAGACTAGTGCTGACTATCCAAGGAAGTTATCCTAATACTCTCTCCACCTCACAGGTAAGGATAGACACTTCAAACTGCTCTTAGAAAAGAGCAGAGAGGAGATATAGTCAAGCATGTCATAGCGTTCGGATCTTCATTTTAGAGTTAAGAAGTCAACATCTGGATCAAGAGTGAGTTCAATACAACCAGTGAGTTCAATAGTGAAAGGAAAAATCATTATATGTGGAGAAAATATTTATTCTAGAGACTATTACTTTTACTTTACCTTCCAGTACAACAGCCAGTCAACAGTGTATCATCAGCTAATTTACACAATGGAAATATTGGGACAGATTTTCTAGATGTTTCTTTTTCTTAGAAAAGATACTGGACTGGTTCCACATTTCCTTCTCCAGCTTGTTTTATAGATGAAGAAACTGAGGAAAAAGGGTTAAGTGACTTCCCCAGGGTCACACAACTAGTAAATGTCTCAGGAAGATGAGTCTTCCTGACTCCAGTCCTGGCACACTATCTTCCATGCCACCTTGTTGTCCCCTTTAGGATATCACAGCTCTGAAATTTGCAAATGATTGAAGAACAAGATCTAAAGAGATTTTCTACAAAGTCATCAATCTGTAAAATAAGTTATGGTTCTTTAAAAAAGTAAAGGTATACACAATTTTTAATCTGAAGTGTACTAATTTTTTTTCCCCTCCTGGGAATGTCTGTGATCTAGAAAAGGTATTAATAATGAAGCAAAGTAAGGATGTCTATAGGAGATTTGTGAAGTTACAATCTTGTCTTCAGTCACATTACAGAATAATTTTATCTTAGTCTGTATCAAAAGACATATGAGAGGAAAACAGAAGGCATCAGTACAGCAATGGGCTATTAGGAAACCTTTAAATGAGAGTAAAGTTTGGGAAAGTATGATCTGGCAAAACTGGAATTTCCTCCTCCAGATACTGTCATTTTTTTTCTGTGGGGTTTAAGAACAGTCATCTACAGAAACAAGCACATGTATTAAGGTGATCTCATGAGCTCCTTTCAAGTCCTGTGATTTTTATGCCCAATAGCTTTCAATTTCACTGTAGAAAAATATATTACTAATAAATTGTGTCATGGAATAAGACCACATAGGAGTTAAAGGCAAAAGCAGCAACAATAGCAATCCACTATGGGATTCAGATGAAGGCTTGGGAATTCAGAACTATGTCTGTGGCAAAGAAATGCCAAATTTATCAACCTTTTATTCCATTTGAGGGATTACAATTAAGATTGCTAGATAACTATTTACCTTTTGTCTTAAGAGATTTCTTAGGGTACATTTCTTAAGCTTTTTTGAGAGCATTCTCATAGCAAATGATGTATTTATACTTTTAAAAAGGTGTCAGCGTGGATAGGTATTTAACCTTTACTTCTCAAAAGCCATTTGTAGTGACACTGATTGACATTTTTAATTTCAATATACGTTGAATCTAGCAGCAGGGTAATCTTCAACAGCTAGATTCAAAGTTCATTTCCAACAGAGTCAGGCAAAGGGAATGAGTAAGTCAGGCAAAAATATCTTCTAGCCAAGTTGCTTTTTCAAAACCGAGCGTCACTCAAGTGACTTTAAGATTTGGGTGAGACATGGATTTCTGTTCTTTGGATCCACCTGATGTTAATAAGAGAATATTGATGTCTTCTTTGTTGACTCAGATTTCCCTGGCAATTTATAGGATTTATATCACCATGGAAATCTAGCAGAAGTAGAAAAAAGCTTGAGAATGTCCCAAACTCAGATCACTGCTTTCTTAAAGCAAGCTTTCATTTGCAACTGTATAAATTCTATCAGGGTGACTGTCTTTCTTTCAATGTAGATGACAGTCTGATAGAAACCTGGGAGTCAACTTGGAATATATTTGTGTATATATTAATATACATATATGGGTGTGAGTTTTTCATTTTTTTAAAATTTTTTGGTCTTTATAAATTTCTTTGTTTACTTTTAGTTTACAAGATTCAGTTCCACAATTCCTTGAGTTTCAAATTTTCTCTCCCTCCCACAACTGCCCTCCATGACAGCATACAATCAAGTATAGGATCTGCAAATACTTCCACATTGGACATTAGTCAGAAGGACTGTATCAGATGGAATGAACAATGGGAAAGAGGAAGCAAAACCAAACAAGAAAAAGAAAAAGAGCAGGTAGTTTGCTTCAAACTGGATTCAAACTCTGATTTTTCTAGTTCTTCCTCTGGATGTAGACATCTCTCTCCATCATGAGTCTTTTGGGAATGACTTATACCCCTGCATTGCTGAGAAGAGTCCAGTCTATCAAAGTTGGTCATCAAACATACGTTGTATCTGTAATTGTGTACAGATTTCTCCTGGTTCTACTCTTCTCACTCAGCATCGGTTTGTATATGCTTTTCCAGGTAAATATGAAGTACACCTGCTCTTTGTTTCTTATAGCACAATACTATTCCATTACATTCATATACCGCAACTTGTTTAGCCAATCCCCAATTAATGGGCAACCCCTAAATTTCCAATTCTTTGCCACCACAAAAAGAGCTGCTATAAATATTTTTTTTACATATGGTTCTTCCTCCCACTTCTATGATCTTTTTGGGATACAACCCTAGAAGTGGAATTGCTGGGACAAAGGGCATAAAAGTATTTATAGCCCTTTGGGCATAATTCCAGATTGCTCTCCAGAATGGTTGGATAAGTTCACAACTGCACCAGCAATGCATGAGTGTTCCAATTTTTCCACATCCACTCAAGCATTTGTCATTTTCCTGTTTTGTCATCTTAGCCAATCTGACTGGCAAGATGTGGTACGTCAGAGTTGTTTTGATTTGCATTTCTCTAATCAATAGTGATTCAGAGGATTTTTTCATATTCTTATAGATATCTTTAATTTCTTCCTCTGAAAAAGGCCTGTTCATATTCTTTGACCATTTATCAGTTGGGGAATGACTTGTATTCTTATAGATTTGACTCAATTCTCTGTATATTTTAGAAATGATTCCTTTATCAGATACATTGGTTGGAAAAATTCTTTGCCAATTTTCCTCTTCCCTCTTAATCTTGGTTACATAGGTTTTGTTTGTGTAGAAGCTTTTCAATTTCATTTAATCAAAATTATCCGTTTTGCATTTTATAATCCTCTATAATTCTTGTTTGGTCATAAAGTCTTCCCCTCTCCACAGAACTGACAGGTAAACTACTCCTTGGTTTCCGAGATTGTTTACAGTATCAGTCTTTATACCTAGAACATGCACCAATTTAGACTAGATTTTGGTATATGGTGTTAGATAAAGGTCTAAGCCCAGTTTCTGCCATACTATATTCTAGTTTTCCCAGTAGTTTTTGTCAAAATGTAAGTTCTTATCTCCAAAACTGGGTCTTTGGGTTTATCAAACAATAGATTACTATAGTAATTGACTGCTGAGTCTCATGTGCACAATCTATTCCATTAATCCATTACTCTATTCCTCAGCCAGTACCAAGTAGTTTTGATGACTGCTGCTTTATAATACAGATTAAAATCTGGTATAGCTCGTCCCCCATCCCTAGCATTCCTTTTCATTAATTCCCTTGATTTTCTGGACTATTTGTTCTTCCAAATTGTAATGGAAATGCAAATTTAAAGATCTTCCCTGCCCTTAGGCCCTTTGATAGGCTTAAGAGACTCTGGGAAACTTCCTTGATTTGAAAATATACTCTGCCTCCTAATAGGCTGAATGTGGTCACATGAAACCTGTGGCAGGAGGCTTGGTTTTCAGGAATGCCCCCACCTTGATGCTGTGTGATTGGGCAGTGGGTCAAGAGGGTAGTTACATTCTCTGACCCAGGAGAAGGCTATATAATTCCTGATGTGAGGCTTTGCTTTGGGGTTCACTTTGAGAACTGTTGTGTGATTTGATCAGATGAGACTCTGGGAAGCCATTGTTGAGAGCCCCCCGGCTTTGAAAAACCCAAATGTTGATTTGGTATGGATGTAATGTTTGGACAGTTTGGAAACCTGTCTACTTGATCTGTTTCTCTGTCTTGATAATTCTGTCTGTATACTCTAAAGTTCGGGGAACTGACCTTTTTCCCTTGAAGTAGGTAAGCGATATATATATATATTCAACTGATTAAAGCAAGCTTGTTAACCCATTTTGAGTTGCTTTCCTTTAACAAAGCAGATCTAAGAACCTGTGTTGGCAGCCACCATGGGGATGCTGGGGTGCTTGCTGATACATAAATTAACTTTGTTACTATTTTTTCTGGCTCTATAAAGTAGTTTATTGGTAAATTGATTGGTATGGCACTAAATATATTGTTTAATTTAGGTAATATTGTCATTTTTATTATATTAGCTTGACCCAGCCATGAGCAATAGATGTTATTTTCAGTTAGTTAGATCTGACTTTATTTGTGTGAAAAGTGTTTTGTCGTTGTGATCGTATAGATCCTGGGTTTGTTTTGGCAGGTAGATTACCACATATTTTATAATGTTTACGGTAACTTTAAATGGGATTTCTCTATCTCTTGCTGTTGAATTTCATTAGAAATATACAGGCATGCCAAAGATTTATGTGGGTTTATTTTATATCCTGCAACTTTGCCAAATTTATTTATTGTCTCAAGTAGTTTTTTACTTGATTCACTAGGAATCTCTAAGTATATCATCATATCATCTGCAAAGAGTGATAGCTTGGTCTCTTCTTTGCCTAATTTGATTCCCTTGATTTCTTTTTCTTCTCTAATTGCTACTGCTAACATTTCTGGTACCAGATTAAATAGGAGGAGTGATAATGGACACCCTTGTTTCACCACTGATCTTATTGGAAATGCTTATAGCTTATCTCAATTACATATAATATTGCTGGTGGTTTTAAATAGATGCTAGTTATTATTTTAAGAAAGACTCCATTTTATTCCTATACTTTCCAGTGTTTTTAATAGGTATGGATGTTGTATTTTGACAAAAGTCTTTTCTGCATCTATTGAGATAATCATGTGGTTTCTAGTAGTTTTATTATTGATATGATCAATTATACTGATGGTTTTCCTAATATTAAACCATCCTTGCATTCCTGGAATAAATGCTACCTGAACTAAGTCTATTATTCTTGTGATAAATTGCTGTAGCCTTTTTGCTGATATTTGATTTAAAAATTTTGCATCTATATTCATGAGGATAATTGATCTATAATTTTCTTTCTCTGTTTTATCCATTCCTGATTTAGGTAGCAGTACCATATTTATGTCATAAAAAGAATTTGGTAGAACTCCTTCACTAATTTTCCCAAATAGTTTGTATTGTATTCGAATCAATTGTTCTTTAAATGTTTCATAGAATTTACTAGTAAATCCATCTGGCCCTGGAGATTTTTTCCTAGGGAGTTCTCTGATGGCTTGTTCAATTTCTTTTTCTGAGGTGGGGTTATTTAAGTAACTTACTTCCTCTTCAGCTTATCTGGTCAACTTATATTTCTGGAAATATTCATCCAGTTCACTATGATTGTCCAATTTATGTGCTTACATTTGGGCAAAATAATTCCTAATTATTGTTTTGATTTCCTCTTCATTGGAGTTAGATTCACTCCTTTCCTTTTTGATACTCATAATTTGGTTTTCTTCTTTCTTTTTTTTATCATATTGACTACGGGTCAATTAATTTTATTGTTTTTTTCATAAAACCATCTCTCAGTTTTATTTATTAATTCAATAGATTTCTTACTGTCAATTTTATTTTTCTCTCCTTTGCTTTTTAGTATTTCTAATTTGTTATTTAATTGGGGATTTTTAATTTGTTCTTTTTCTAGGTTTTTCAATTGCATCCCCAAATCACTGACCTCCTTTTTCTCTAATTTATTCAAGTATAAACTCAGGCATATAAAAGTTCCCCTAAGAACTGCCTTTGCTGCATCCCACAAATTTTGGTATGTTGTCTCATTATTGTCACTCTCTTGAATGAAGTTACTGATTTTTCTATAATTTCTTGTTTGATCCACTCATTCTTTAGGAATAAATTGTTCAATTTCCAAGTAGTTTTTAGTCTATCTTTCCATGGCCATTTATTGTATATGATTTTTATTGCATCATGATCTGAGAAGGATGCATTTAATATTTCTGCCTTTCTGCACTGAACTGTGAAATTTTTATGCCCTAGTCCATGGTCGATTTTTGAGTATGTGCCATGAACCACTGAGAAGAAAGTATATATTTTTTTTGTCCCCAATCAGTTTTCTGCAGAGATCTATCGTATCTAGCCTCTCTAAAATCTCTTCACCTCCTTAACTTCTTTCTTGTTTATTTTGAGGTTAGATTTATCAAGTTCAGAGAGGGGGAGATTAAGGTCCCCTGTAGTATAGTTTTGCTATCTATTTTTCTTCCTATAATTCCTTTAACTTCTTCTCTAGGAAGTTGGATGCCATACCACTTGGTGCATATATGTTAAGTAATGATATTGCTTCATTCTTGATGGTGCCTTTTGTAGCAGCAAGCACCCCAAGTGTCCTCAGGGTTTGCAGTTACCACAGGTTCTTGGATCTGCTTTGTTAAAGGAAAGCAACTCAAAATGGGTTAACAAACTTACTTTAATCAGTCAGACATATATCATTTACCTTGTTCAGGGGAAAAAGGTCAGCACCCCGAACCTCAAAGCATACAGGCAGAATTATCAAGACAGAAACAGATCAAGTAGACAGATTTCCAAATTGTCCAACCATTACATCCATACCCAGTCAACATCTGGGTTTCCACATCTGGGTTTTTCAAAGCCGGGGGACTCTCAACAACGGCTTCCCAGAATTCAGATCAAATCACAGAACACTTCTCAAAGTGAGTCCCAAAACAAAGCTACACATCAGGGCTTATATAGCCTTCTCCTGGCTCAGAGAATGTAACAACCTTTTGGACCCACTGGCCAATCAAAAAGTAACAACTGAAAAACAAGCCTCCCACCCCAGGCTCCAGGTGAACTTTAGCCTAGGGGCAGGGAAGATCTTTAAGTTTGCATTTCCATTACACCTTTTAATAGGATATAGTTTCCTTCCTCATCTCTTTTAATTAGATCTATTTTTGCTTTTGCTTTATTTGAGATGAGGATTGCCACCCCTGCTTTTTTTGCTTTAGCTGAAGCATAATATATTCTACTACAGCCTTTTACATTTATCCTCTGGGTATCCCTTTGTTTCAAATGTGTTTCTTGTAGACAGCATATTGTAGGATTATGGTTTTTCATCCATTCTGCTATCTGCCTCTGTTTTATGGGAGAGTTAATACCATTTATGTTCACAATAATGATTAATATCTGTCTTTTTCCCTCCATCCTATTCCCTTCCCTGCTTAAGTTTTTGTTTCTTCCTTCTCCCTTTCCCTCCTTAAGGGTTTTCCTTTTGGCCACCACCTCCTTCAGTGTTCCTTCCCTGTGACCCACCCCCTTCTTTACCTACCCTCTCCCCTTAATACTATTTCCCTCCCTTCTACCCCCCCCCCTTCTTATCCCTCCTTTATCCTTCTACTGCCTATAGGACACAATAAATATTTTTACTTATCAGAGTATATTATTCTCCCTTTGATCCCAAACCAGTGAGAGTAAATTTCATATAGTGCTCCTCTCCCTCCCTACTTTCCCTCTATTTAATGAGTTTTTTTTCTTTTCACATTAGAATCTTAAACTTATCTGATTATGTTGATCCCTCTTTGAACCAGAATCAGTGAGAATAATGTTCAAATGATGTTCCTCTCCCTCTTTCCTTCCCTTCTAATATAGTGGGTTTTTATGCCTCTTCGTATTGCATAATTTACCTTTTTCTGTCTCATCCTTTCCTTTTATCCCATTACAATCCCTTTGACCCACTTAATAAGGTTTTTCTTTATCATCAGATTAGTTCATTTATACCCACACCTTGATCTATGTATAACCCTTTTAAAGGTCATGATAATCATATAAATTTGGATAGTGACCGTTATCAGCTTCTCATATAGGGATGTAAACATTTTGCTCTTATTGCATCCCAAGTTATGTACATGTGTGTGTGTGTGCATATGTGTATGTGTGTGTGTTTCCCTTTTTTACTTTTTTTTGTCTTTCTTGAGTCTTGTAACTGGAGATCAAATTTTACATTGAGCTCTGGCTTCTTCATCAGGAAAGTCTGTATGTCCCTTATTTCATTAAATGAGTATCTCCTTGACTGAAAGATTATGCTCAGTTTTGCTGAGTAGTTAATCTTTGGTTGCAATCCTAGCTCTTTTGCCTTACAAAATATCAAATTCCAATCCCTCCAATCTTTTGATGTAGAAGTTGCTAGGTCCTGTGTGATACTGAGTGTAGTTCCATGAAATTTGAACTGTTTATTTTTGGTTGCTTGTAGTATTTTCTCCTTAATCTTGCAATTCTGGAATTTGGCTACTATATTTCTTATAGTTTTCAATTTGGGATATCGAGAAGTCTGGTGAATTCTCTCGATAAATATTTTACCTTCTGATTCTAGGACTTTAGGCAAGTTTTCTTTGATAATCTCTTTGAGGATGTTTTCCAGGCTGCTTTTTTTTTTTTTATTATGGCTTTCTGGTAGATCAATAATTCTTAAATTACCTCTCCTGGATCTGTTCTCCAGGTCAGTTGTTTTTCCAGTGAGATATTTTATTCTTTCTTCCAATTTTCCAATCTTCATGTTTTGTTTGATTGACTTGGTGCATCATAGAGTCCTGAGCTTTCATTTGACTGATTCTAATTTTTAGTGAATTATTCTCTTCAGTTAGTTTTTGAAGGTCCTTTTTTTAGGGATGTATTTTCTCCAATTAGTTCACTAATTTTACTTTTTAAGGATTTGTTTTCTTCAGTGAGACTTTTTTCCAATTTTATCACTGTAGATTTAAATTTATCTTCTACCTCCATAATTTTGCTTTAAAATCTTTCTTGAGCTCCTCGAAGAATGCTTTTTGGGCTTGAGACCAGTTCATATTTCTATCTGTGGTCTCTGGTGTGGACACAGAGTCCACAGAGTTTCCTGAAAGTGATTCTTTTAGTTCAGAATAATAGGATTCTATTGTCTTTGGTCTTGCCTTTACAAGTTGCTTCCATCCCATTGCAATTACCTATTTCCTGTCCTTTAAAGTGTATTTCTGCTCCTGGAGTACAGAGGGCTCTGACCCAAGCTTCTCAGGCTGGGAGCTAGGTGCCTGTTGTTGGCTTTGTGTGCTGTAGCCTCTGGGTGACTAGATTGAGGCCAAGGCCAGGATTCTCAGAGTTTCCCCTGAGTTACCCTGAGGCTCACAGAGTAATCTGTGGGGGAGGGATGGTCTGGCCACTTCAGATTTTTTGTCTCTATGCCCCTGGGCTACAGTTCAGGCAGGCTTTTGCTGTCAGATGAGGTGGGGCTTGCTGGGACCCCTCCTGCCCTTCTCTTCAGACTAATTAGTGACTCAGTTAAACCCTTTCTCTGTGACTCCTAAGCCTGAGGCTATTTCTGCTATATCAGGATTTTACCATGGGTGGGACATTTATCTCTGGGTTTTCTTGGTCAGGGAGGGGGAATCAGAGTAGCCAGAGTTTACTTTGCCATTCTGATCCCTAGAAAATCAGGCAGGTGATTTTTAAACTTACAGGCTGTGGGCTGATAGCCCCAGGAAAAGCTGCTGTCTCTGCTGTGGGCCCTGAGCTTTTTGACCCAGATCCATGGGATCCTCCTGTTCTGTGATGAGATGATGGTGAGAAGGCTGTGAATCACCCTTGGGGTGGTTGAGTCTGCTGACTGGGGCTCCTTCTCTCTCTGCTGTAGTCTGCTCTCTAGTATAAGCTGCTGCAGCCCCCATGTGCTTCGCGCTCCCCCTCCCGTGACCCACATGGGCACTTTCTTGGGCTGGATTCTGCCATGCTCTGTCTCCCAGTGGATTCTGACACCCCAAAATCCTTTCAGATTCATTTTTTAAAGTTCAGTGATGGGATTCACGGGAGGAGCTTAGAAAAGTTACTGCTTTCATTTCACCATCTTGGCTCCACTCCCTGTGTGTGTTTTTCTTTGTCTGCTACAACAAATCTGTTTCTAAGACCTCACAACTTTTTTCGCTTTTTGTAATGTCTTTTGTGCTTACCATTTGTTTTCTGTTCCTACTGTTATGCCCCTAGCTCCGGCCTTCATTTCTAAATAACTGTATCAGTTTCTTGCTGGCCTTTTCCCCATGAATTTCACCCTACTTTCTCCTGTCAAATACAATCATCCTAAACCATTGTTTTTGTCATATCACTTTTCTACTTAAGCTATAGCTTTTGCACATGTTATCCAAAAAAATATTTTGCCTGCTTTTGAGACTCTATAATCTCACTATAATCTTATTTCTAACAACTGTATTTTTTGGTCTTTCTATTCTGAAAAGGACAATTTCTAAATTTCTTTTCTAATTCTGCCTGACTCCAAGTTGGCCATGCTAAACAGTGCATTGTATTGCTTCTATAACAGTCTCTTCTTTCTTTTCTTCTTTCTTTCCTTCCTTCCTTCTTTCCTTCCAGTCTTTTTTCCTCCATCTCTCCTTTCTCTGTCTCTGTTTCTGTCTCTATCTCTGTGTATCACCCCCCTCTCCCTCCTTTTCTCTGTCTCTCTGTGTGTCTCTGTCTCTATGTCTCTGTCTCTCTCTGTCTCTCTGTCTCTGTCTCTCTTCCTCTCTCTCTCTCTCTCTCTCTCTCTCTCTCTCTCTGTCTCTCTCTCTCTCTCTCTCTCTCTCTCTCTCTCTCTGTCTCTCTCTCTCTCTCTCTCTCTCTCTCTCTCTCTCTCTCTGTCTCTCTCTCTGTCTCTCTCTCTCTCTCTCTCTGTCTCTGTCTCTCTCTCTGTCTCTCTCTCTGTCTCTGTCTCTCTGTCTCTGTCTGTCTCTCTGTCTCTGTGTCTCTCTCTGTGTCTCTATCTGTCTCTCTCTCTGTCTCTCTGTCTCTCTCTCTGTCTCTATCTCT
>NW_027186473.1:64108888-64128463 GCF_028583685.1 Petaurus breviceps papuanus
TCTCTGTCTCTCTCTCTGTCTCTGTCTCTCTGTCTCTGTCTGTCTCTCTGTCTCTGTGTCTCTCTCTGTGTCTCTATCTGTCTCTCTCTCTGTCTCTCTGTCTCTCTCTCTGTCTCTATCTCTCTCTCTCTCTTTCTCTCTCTATCTCTCTGTCTCTCTCTCTGTCTCTCTGTCTCTCTCTGTCTCTCTGTCTCTGTCTCTCTGTCTCTGTCTGTCTCTCTGTCTCTGTGTCTCTCTCTGTGTCTCTATCTGTCTCTCTCTCTGTCTCTCTGTCTCTCTCTCTCTCTCTCTCTCTCTCTCTCTCTCTCTCTCTCTCTCTCTCTGTCTCTCTCTCTCTCTCTCTCTCTCTCTCTGTCTCTCTCTCTCTCTCTCTCTCTCTCTCTCTCTCTCTCTGTCTGTCTCTCTGTCTCTCTGTCTCTCTTCCTCTCACCCCACGTGGCATAGTGGATAAAAGACTAGCCTTGGAGACAAGAAGACTTGGATTCCTGCCTTACCTCTGACACATACTAGAGGCAAATCTCTTAATCTTTCAGTGTCCTAGAAAACAGAGATTCAAATTACTCATTAATTTCTGTTGGTGGAGGAATTTCCAAGCTGGAAATTTAAAAACAAACTGCAACTATATTTTTACACACACCTGATTTAACAGAAGCTCTCTCAACAGAACAATATTAATACAATTGCTGCTTAACCATTCCAGCAATAAATTTTGGTCAAATTAGTTAGTCAAGGTCTTTTTACCCAGAGTATCATCAACACAGGACTGGAAAACTCAATCAAATAACTCACCATGCTACAAAGAAGGATTGGGGTTGATCCATTCATATGGAAAAGATGGCAGAAATGACAAAAGATTTGCTTTTTCACTAAGTATAGAGAACTAAATGGCTCTACCATCAATTGTCTATCATTGATAAAATATGATGTATCTGCTTTAAAAATATCCTTCACATTTTTGGAGAACTTTTTCTCCTTAGCATCATTTTCTTCCCCTAAATGAGCAGCACTTTGTTGTATCAAAGGACAGTACTGTTAGGGTAACTTTGTTTTGCATTTATTGCACATTTGTGATAGTTGAGCTTTTAGGAAGTGAATGCACCTGGGACTGAATAGACATAATTTATAGGCAAGATCCAAGATTGCTGTTTCTTGTCAATGTGTCTGGTCACAGATGCAGACACTGTCATTCTTTGGAAAAGCAGGGGTCTTTTTGCCTATTTTTATTTAACTTCCTACTCATTCCATCCTTAAGAACTTTTCAAGGGATGAAAGGTTTAAACAATGAAGAGTTGTGACAAGAAGCCAGTCCCCCAAAAGACATGGTCTCACCTGGGGATTCACAACTCAGGGAGGAGGTATCTCCTTATGGGAAGGTTGATGTTGAAGTGATAAAGTTCAGCTAGTATTTGTAGACTAAAAGAGATACTGTGCTAGGAGTTTAAAAACAGATTTAAAGTTTAAAGTCATTATTTGAAAAATAGAAATAGGGAAATAATAATAACATCAACTACAATATTTATAGAGAACTCAATAAGTGCCAGGCACTGTGCTAAGCACTGTATATTTATTATCTCATTTGATCTCCACAACAACAAGGTAGGTGCCATTGCTATCCCCATTTTACAGGTGAGAAAACTGAGGCAAAAAGGGATGAACTTCCTTCCTGAAGATTACACAGCTAGTGAGGATATGAGTCTGAATTTGCACTCAGATATTCCTAACTCCAGGTACCCGCTGTATCACCTAGCTACCTCATTCTATTGTCTCTGACTGGCATTGAGGATATAAAGATAGGTATGTCCCCTGTGCTTAAGGATCATGCAATCTAGTACAGGGGAAAATAAGGGTGAAGGGTTTGTTCAGTACAAAGGGGAGTTCTGTGCCAAAAAAATGATAAAAGATGGCAAATATAGGAATTTGATTTGCTTGATTATGTATGTTTTATAACAAAGGTGTTGCCTTTTTTGCTTTCTCAGTTGGTGGGAACTGGGGGATGAAGGGTAAGAGGGAGAGAATGTGGATTTGTAAATTAAAAAAAAAGTACTATGAGAAATTTGAGGAGAGAGAAATGGTTTCCAGGAGGATAGGTTTGTAGGCTGGATTAGAGAAGGCTTCAGTGAGGAGACTGTACAATGGAAGTAAAAAACTTCAATAGGGAATAGGTTGGTGACAGTCTATCCTAAGCATGTGTAAGATTTTCATAATCAAAATACAAGGCACAGAGACACAAGAAGGCAAAGTAAAAGATTAATACAGTCTATCCAGAATGTACAGTATATGGAGGGTAACATTTTCAGTTAAGTTCAGAAAGATTGGTTAGAACCAGATTGTAGATTGAATAATAGGATCAGGCATTTATTCTATTAAAAATAGATAACAGAGAACTGAGAGGCAGTGAGTCATAGGACAAAGAAAAATGTCCTTGGAGCCACAAAGACGTAGGTTCAAATATTACCTTGAGTGTATATGAGGTCGACGAAGGGAGGATAAAGAGAAATGAGGAATGTGTTTAGTCAGCACTTGTGGTACCCGTTGAAGTAACTTTATCATCGAAAAAGTAAGAAGTGGACTCAACATGAAAAAAGAGGGCAAAAAATGCATAGGGAGAATTGGAAAAACAGAAACCGCAGACAGTCATTTCTGAGTCTCTGTTTCTTGATCTGTAAAATGGAGATGATAACTTAGGGTTGGTATAGGTTAGATGAGATAGAATATGAGATGTTTTGTAAAACCATAAAGCACTTTATACTTGACATAATTTATAATTGATAGCTAAACTAAGCTAAATAAACTCCTTTGCTAAAGGCCTAGAGAAAAAAAAAAGTAAGCATAATTTCTCTTTTAGGAGTCTGACTCTTCAACTTAGCTATCTGCATTGGACTCACTTGGTCATACTTCAGTCCCTTTTTGATTAATATATACCTACTAGTAATTTTATAGCTATTTAGAAAATACCTATTAAAATATTCCCTTGTTGAATTTCAGCACTTTCATTTTTGTATATTACTCACTTTTTGAAAAAAATTTGATATCATTTATCATGAATTCTCTTCTCTCTTTTTCATCTCTTATTATTTCAATGCCTTCTGTCACTATCTTCTTCCCTATCTTCCAAGATGAAGTGAACTTTCTCTTCTACTTATTCAATAGATATCATTCCATCCTATCTCCTTCAACATATTGTCTCCTCTGTCTTCCACATTTTTACCTTTTTTTTCATCTTCTTCCTTTCTATTGGCTCATTTCATACTCTCTCCAAATATGCTCATATGCACCCCCATCCTGAAATACAAAAAGTTCTCACTTGATCCTTCCATCTTTACCAACTATTATCCTACATCTCTTCTGACTAACCCCTCCAAAATGGCCACCCACAATAGTGCCTCCATTTTTGGTTCTCCTACTTCTTAATCACTGGCTTCTAACCTTATTATTCCACCTAAACTGCTTTCTTCAGCTAAGTCCTATGGCCTTTTCTCTGACTTCTCTGCAACCTTTTTTACAACTGATAACTGTTACGTCCTAAATATTTCCTTCACTCTAAGATTGGGGAATAACACTCTTTGGTGTGTCTGTTTCTACCTTTCTGACCACTTTTTCTTTCTCCTTTGCTGGATCCTTTTCTAGATCACGCCCCTTAACCATAGATGTCCCTCAGGATTATGTCCTGGGCTTTCTTCTCCCTCTCTACTACATCACTTGATGATCTCATTAGCTTGTATGAATTTATTAATGGCCTTTGCTATGCTGATGATTCTCACTTCTACCTGTCCTGCCTGGACCTGTCTGCTGACCTCTATTTTTTTTTAAATGCTTTATTAACTTCTGGTTTACATCATTCATTTCTTCCAGATTTTGAGTTACAAATCTTTTCTCTGTTTTCCTCCTACCCACCACCCCAAAACAGAGGTCCCACAGTATATCCCCTCCTCCAATCTGCTCTCTCCCATATCTTCTCTCATATACCCCTCAAATTTTCGAGTAGGGCATGGTGGATCTATATGCCACAATACATGTATATCATATTTCCCAATTACATGTAAAATAGTATAGATAATTGTATTTATATATTTTTTAAACATTTGATTTTAAAACTTTGAATTCCAGATTCATTCCCTTCCTCCCTTGTCACCCACCCTTACTGGGAAGACAAGCAATTCAGTATAGGTTGTACATATGTAGCAATGCAAAACATTACCACAGTAGATATTTTTAAAAGACTGACTATATTTCCCTCCCTCCTACCCCATCTCCCACTTGTTCTATTCTTTACTTTGATCCTGTCCCTTTTCAAAAGTGGGTGCTTCCGGGGCGGCCAGATAGCACAGCGAGTAAGAGCACCGGCTCCAGTGTCGGGATGACCTGGAGATCAAATCCCAGGCTCAGACACTTAGCACCCAACCAGAAACACCTGACCATGTAACCTTGAGCCAGTTACTTAACCCCAATTGCTTAGGGGCGGCCAGGTGGCTCAGCGAGTAAGAGCAGTGGCTCCAGTGTAAGGATGACCTGGAGATCAAATCAGGACTCCAATACTCAGCAGCACACCCATAAATAACTGGCCATGTAACCTCAAGCAAGTTACTTAACCCTGATTGCTTTAAAAACAAAGTGGTTCCTTCCAATTTCCCTCCCCCCAAGCCTGCCCTCCCTGCCATCATCCTCTCTCTCATCCCCTTCCTCCCTACTCTCTTGTAGGGTGAAATGCCATATTTAGTGTGTATGTCATTCCCTCCCTGAGCCAAATTCAATGAGAATAAAGTTTTGGTTTTTTGCCTTACTGTTCTTCCCCTCCATTGTCACCATTTTCCCTTGCCTCTTCTCCCATCTCTTCTTGTTATATTCCTATCTCACATCTTAATTTCACCTTTTAAGTATCATTGCTTCCTATTAAATTTGTCCTATGCCCTCTATCTATGTATACCTGTAAACATATATACACACATTCACATATGTATTCATATGCCCATATGCCCTCCTATATAGTCGTGTGTGTGTGTGTGTGTGTGTGTGTGTGTATAAATTGTTTTTCCATGTAGGAATGTAAATAGTTCGACTTTGATAAGTTCCTTATGATTTCTTTTCCCTGTTTACCTTCTTGAGCTTCTCTTGCTTCTTGTATCTGAATGTCAAATTTTCTATTCAACTCTGTTTTTTTTTTTCAGCAAGAATGCTTGAAAGTCCTCTATTCCACTGAATTACCATATTTTCCCCAGAAACATGATACTCAGTTTTGCTGGGTAGGTGACTCTTGGTTTAATCCCAACTCCTTTGACCTCTGGAATATCATATTCCAAGCCCTTCGATCCCTCAGTGTAGAAAATGCCAGATCCTGGGTTATCCAGATTGTGTTTCCACAATATTCAAATTGTTTCTTCCTCGCTGCTTGTAATATTCTCTCCTTAATCTGGGAATTCCAGAACCTGGCTATAATATTCCTAGGAGTTTTCTTTTTTGGATCTTTTGCAGGAGGTGATAAGTGCATTCTTTTAGCCTCTATTTTGCCCTCTGGTACTAAAACATCAGGGCAGTTTTCTTTGAGAACTTCCTGGAAGATGATTTCTAGGTTCTTACTTTGGTCATGGCTTTCAGGTAGTCCAATAATTTTTAAATTATCTTTCCTGGATATATTTTCCAGGTCAGTGCTTTTTCCCATGATATATTTCACCTATTTTTTCATTTGTTTGGATCTGTTTAACAGCATCTTGATTTCTCATTAAGTCATTAGCTTCCATTTGCTCCAATCTAATTCTGAAGCAATGATTCTCCTCATTGAGCTTTTGAGATTCTTTTTCCATCTGGCAAATTCAGCTTTTTAAGGCATTCTTCTCCTCATTGCCTTTTTGAGCCTCCTTTGCCATATGAGTCAGTCTGTTTTTTAAGGCATTATTTTCCTCAGTCAGGCTGTTGACTCCATTTCATAATTTTCTTGCATTGTTCTCATTTCTATTCCCAATTTTTCCTCCACTTCTTTTATCTGATTCTTAAGATCCTCTATGGACTGTAACCAGCTTGTATTTTCCTTTGAAGCTTTTGTTGCAGGAGTTCTGACTTCACTGTTTTCCTCCTATTCCATGCTTTGTTCCTTTTTGTCCCCAAAATAGGAGTGTAATGTTGGAATCTTCTGTCTTCTTTGTTTCCTTTACCTGCTCATTTTGCCACTCAATTACTTGAATTTTGGGCTTTTTGCCACAATAGGACTCTGCCACCAGACAGGGGAGCTTTCGTCCCAAATGCTGGGGTTTTCTCAGCTGCTGGAGGTATTAGATGGGTGCCCTCTCTGAGGTCTCCACACACTCTGGCAAGCTGGACACACACCCCAGGACCTCCATCCTAGACTGCAATCCAGATCCTAGCAGGTTAAAGCAAGAGCAATTACACCTCAGACTGGTGCTTGGTGCTCCTACACTCTGCAGGCCAGGAGCTGAAGCTGCCATGTGGTGCTGGTTGGCTGTGCAGGAGTCTCAGCAGCTTTTCACCCCGCACTCTCACTTACTGGTCCCAAAGTTCAGACTGCACTGACCTCTCACTTTGTCCTTCTCATCTATGTGTTGACAAATCTGGAAATGGCCACAGCTGCTGCTGATCTGGAGTCCCTCTGCACAGTGGCTAGTCAGGCCCATCCTGTGGCTAAAGCCTCAGCGTGGGGCCCCAGAGCGCTGCGCTGGATTCCTGCAGGCCTGCCGGGCTGTCCTCAGTGGGAACTTATCTTCTCTGTGTCATTTTGTGGGTTCTGCAGCTCCAAAGTTTGTTTAGAGCCCCCTTTTTACATGGATTGGGGAGGGTGGAAGACGGAGCAGCAGGAAGGTGGTGCTTCTACTCGGCCATCATGGCTCTGCCCCCCTCAGTTAGTTACTTTGATTGCCAAATTTTTTCCGATATAAAACATGTCAAACTTTTCTCAAACCTCTTGGCTATTTGGGATTCAACTATTCTCTCTATGCAGATGATTCCCAGATCTATATATCTGTAATGGTAATGAGAATTTGAAGATTTTCCATGTTTTGAAGATCTTCCCTGCCCCCTAATCGAACAAATGTAATCATATGGAGCCTGTGGTGTGAGGAGCTTGCTGAAGCGTAGAGCAGAGCTCATAAGCAGCTGGGAGTCAGAGCAGTTAGAGCTGAAAGGAGGAGAGGACACACCCAGGGAGACAGCTAAGCTTGTGAGTGTTTGCCTCCTGCTGTGACAGCTAGGCTTGTGAGTATTTGTTTTTGTAAAGGCTGAAGGATGGTGTAAGTCCCTGATGTACTATGGTGTGTTAACTTCTTTGTTGCTCTGATGAATTTGTTTTCCTGGTGTTGGGATCTGGCTTTCTGATGTCAGAATAAATGTTTTGCTTCTGTTTTATCGATGGAGAGTCTGTTATATTTTGCCATTCAAAACTGTGCTAGCATGTTCATAGTCACCATCAGTGCTATGAATATTGTGTTGGTGCTACAATATCTAAACCTAATCTCTCTCCTCAGCTCTGGTCCTGCATCACCAACTGCTTATTGGAGACTTTAAATAGATTTCCCATAGAGAATTGGAATATTAAACAGTCAAAAAAGGATTTATAATTCCAAAGAACAACAACAACCCATGAAAACAAAACCTTTTCCTCTTCATAATTTACCTAATACTCTTGAGAGGACAATGATAATCCTTGTCACCAAGATTCACAACCACAGTTTCATTCTTGGCAGCTTGCTCAAACTCATTTTTAATTCAATCTATCTTCAAATCATGACTTTTATTTTTAACCTTCATGGTGTTTCTCATATACATCCCATTCTCTCTTCTTACAGAGCCACCACCCTCATACAGGGCAGCTATTAACACTTACCTGAATACTGGCCTTCTAATTGGTTTTCTTGGCTAAATTCCATCCCCCCACCCTGCCCCACCCCATATTACAACCCATCTTCTATCTACCTCCTAAAGGGATCATTTTAATGTACAGGTCTGATCATTTTATTACTCTTAGATCTACTTATCCAATCCTAATCTCTCCATTGACGTCCAGTCTCACCAATTACCTACCCCACATCTCTAGTTGGATGTCTTATAGACAACTGAAATTCAGTATATCCAAAACCAAACACATTATGTTTCCTCTCAAACACTGTCCCCTTCCAACTTCCTTACTATGGTAGAGGGTAACATGTTTTTTCTTTCAGTCATCCAGGCTCAAAACTTAGGTATTCTTGTCTACTCATTCCCTTTCAGACTGGGCTCTTGATTTTTCTCCCTGACCTTCTTTATATTGTCGCAGGATCCCTCTCCACACTGAAAACTCACTCTAACCCTGGACTTCACACATTGGAGGTACACCCTTCCCTGAAGTCCCTCCCTCTGACTGGCTACTTCCTTCTGGAGACTACATGTTAGTATGCCCAGATCACCAATGTCTTCATTTTTCTTCATGCTATATACACTCTTTTCATGGACTTACTCTACAAAGTAACTTGCTGGATTCCTTTATCTACCTACTCCAAACCCCTTTCCAGTTTTCTTTTATGTGTTGTCTTCCACATATGAATGCAAGCTTCCTGAGGGTAGGGACTATCTTCCTTTTTGTTTATATATTTTAATGTTTTATTCTGCTGTCATTTAAAAAAATTAATTTCTAGCACTTAGCACAGTGACTGGCACAATATAGAAGTGGTTAATAAATGCTTACTGACATGACTTATTTTGACTGCTTACTCTTACTCCCATATTCAATCAGACATCAAGTCCTGTTGTAATATCCACTTGTAATACCTTTTCTATACACTGCTATTACATGGTGCAGGTTCTCATCACTTCATGCCTGAACTACTGCAATAGTCTACTGATTGATCTCTTTGCCTCATCTTTCCATACTCCAACCCTCAGATTTCAGATTGATCTTGCTAAAGTACAGTTCTGACCATGTTAGCCCTTCTTTAGTAAACTTTAGTGTCCATGTAGCGCCTCTGTGATAAAATATAAAATCCTGTTTGGAATTCAAAGTTCTTCATAACCTGGCCCCCTCCTAACTTTCCAGTGTTTTTATACTTTATATACATATTTGTATTTTATACTTTATATATATTTGTATATACCACCTGTTTCTAAGAAGGCAGTGTTTAAATCTATCAAAAGTAAAGTACAAGAGAAACTTAAAGAGATGCAGGATTCTTGGTTCAGTAAGAAGGCAGATGGAATTCAGTTTTATACTGATAGCAACAATCCAAAATTCTTTAATGAAGTTCTGGAGGTTATTTATGTGCTAAAGATCTTTGGTACATCTCAACTATTCAACACTGAAGGAGTCACATAGATTAGTGATAAGGACATGATTCTAGAGAGATGGGCTGAACACTTTTCTCATCAATCAATGCTATAGGCACTGACAGCATACCTCAGATTGAAGTCAATCCCTCTAATTTCAACCTAAGAAGAGGTTTTGAATGCCATTAGGCTCCTCTCATGTGACAAAGCACCAGGATGATTAATGATGTAATTCATCTTATATAAAGATAAGCTTGAAGAAATTTGGGAGGTTTATCCTAGAAAAACAGAAACTTTAGAGGGAGGGGAATATAAAGCAGTCTTCAAGGTTTGAAGAGATTTCACTTGAAAGACAGGATGAGTACAATATAAGAAACGATGTGCACAAGTTGCAAAGAAGGTAATTGTGGCTTGATTTAAAGAAAATTGATTAGGTAGGTCTGAAAGTGATAGGGACCTCCTGGAGAGGCCTTCTAGAAGATTTCACTGGAAGTCTTCAAGGGAAGTTGGGTGGTCACTTCTCTGTTACATTACAGGCAGCATTTTTGCTTGGGCATGTGTTGGACAAGATGGTCTTTCAGTTCCCATCAGCTCTAAAATTCTATGAATTAATTTCTTTCATGGTTCCAATGTTCATTGGGAAGAAAGCAAATAAGTATAATATTATTCCCATACAAAAAGGATTATTTCTTTTTTTAATCTTCATTCTATAACTATCATTCCCACAGCTAGAAATAGACAGAGAAAATAAGAACTTCTTCCCTCCGTAAAACATTTAAAATACTACGTACATGTCCATGTACAGCAAAAGGATTGTCTAAACACAAGTTCCAATGATCTAGTGATCTTGTCTAATGATATGAGTTGAAACTTGTCTAAATTAGACATTCTTATAACATTTCAGTAGATAATTAGATCTAATAACTCTACCCTAAAATTATCTTAACATGATATTACCTATAGGAAGCTAGGTGACACAGTAGAAAGAGTGTTGGATCTGGAATTGGGAAGACTCATCTTCCTGAGTTCAAATCTGGCCTCAGGCATTTGGGACCCTTTGTGACCCTGGGCAAGTCACTTAGCCCTATTTTCCTCAGTTCCTCATCTATAAATTGAGCTGGAGAAGGAATTGGCAAACCATTGCAATATCTTTACCTAAAAAACCCAAATGGGGCCTCAAGTCAAACACAATTGAAATGACTGAACAATAACAGAAATATTATCAATATTAAAAGTATAAATAACATGCCAACAAAATTATAATCAGAGTCCTAAATTCTTGATTTTCTAGTAGACTTGGTGAATTATGATATGGAAAGTAGTTAGAAAAAGGTAAGAGAAGAATACTCTAACTCTATCAGCTACCAGTATTAAGATGGGATATCTGTTAAATGAGAAAAGAAGTAAGAGTGTTCTTTGATATGCATGTATTTAAATGACATCTTTGACTTTATTCTTTATCCTCCTCCCCATGCATGTTAATTACACAATTAATTAATATTGGTTATTCATTAACTGATAAGAGTGAAAGATGGAATTATAATGGAAAGAATTATTAAAAGCCTCAAAATTGTTTTAATGCCTGCCCTATGTTGATGCTCATAGAATTACAATGTTCCTGATGGAAATAAAAATATAGTATCTGTCAAAACAAAAGTCTATTAGCATCTTTAAAGAACATTGAAAAGACAAAACAATACTTCATTTGTGGATTGTGCAGTAATACTAGAATAAATAAAACTTAAACCATAAGGATCTCCAAATGCAAAGGGACCTCAAGAGTTCATTCAGTTCAGTCCCTTGACTTCTCTTGAGGATTGTCAACCTAATAAAAAGTTTGGTTAAAGTAGACAAACAAATAGTGAAATACAATTATTTCATTTTATTCCCTTAAGCTAGAAAACTTGTCAAGGATTACAGGAGCTGAGTCCTGACTGATGAACAAAAAGATGAGAGACCTTAAGTACATTTTAGGACCATCCCAATTCAGGGTGGCTGTGACACACAAATTTATGATCCCTATAAATGTTTAACCATTGTGTGAGAAAGGAATTTTCTTAATTGAAGTAATACAATAAAATACAATACAATAAAACAAGAGAGATGGCAAAGTGTCAATTGACATTATGATCCAGGATATCTGTGTTTTCTTTACCATTAACATTCCATAACATAGTATATGTCCAGAAAATATTAAGATAAGAAAAAGTCCCATTACTGAATACCTTGAGTTAAGGGTCTCATCCTTAAGGGCCATAAAGTAAGCTTCTTCTGCTTTGTTGACATGAGAAGAGGCATTTTCCAAGTTCACTCAGAGAGCAAAGACAAAGCTGGGTGTGTTTGGAATTTATGATCTCAGGATGCCTGTTTTCTTTATTCTTTTTTTTTTTTGGAGGGTGAGGGCAGGGCAATTGGTGTTAAGTGACTTGCCCATGGTCATACAGCTAGTAACTATTAAGTGTAAGAGGCTGGATTTGAATTCAGGTTCCTGGTTCCAGGGTCGGTGCTCTACTCACTGCGCTACCTAGACACCCTTGGATGTCTGTTTTAAATCCTGCTTCCAGCCTTTTCTGATTTCTGGAGTTGCTGACACAGAAAAAAAGGCTTTTTTTAAGGTAAGGCTTAGCAGTCTGTTTGATTAATTCAGACTTTGGCCAAAATATGACATTTAATGATTATTAAGATCAACTATTAAAAACATTGTACTCTGCTGGCTATTTATTCTATATGTCCTTGTCTGAATGTCCCTGTAGAGCAATGGATGAATTGTCTAAAGGTCAGAAGGTAATAAATAATACAGCTCTTTAAAAAAAACATCCAAAACAACATCAACTTTCTTTTTTTTGCTCTTAGGGAACATCACTTTAAAGAATAAGAGATTGGAACTCTTCTCTGAGGACTCACCTGACTAACAATCACTTAGTTGCTTTTGTTCTAGTATTTAAACATTTTCCTAGATTAAAGTTCAATCTCTCATCTTACAAACTTATTTCTTTTTGTTATGTTCTCAATGGCAATGTAGACTAGCTAGTTAGCATTCTTTTTAAATATATTCTTTTTCATATACACAAAGATAATTATGATCAATAAAGTTGCTTTCTATTCTTCTCTAAGCTGTGCTCTCCAAACAAAGCATTTATTCCTTTAATTAATTCTTCTAAGTGTTTCAACCATTCCATATTTTTGTTACCCTGTGCTTATTTTTTAAGTTCCACAAAATGGAAAAAGTCGCTGCCTATAGGTAGAAGGGAGGCCATCAAGTCCAAGTGCTAGATTTAGAGTCAGGTGATACCTGGTTTCGAATTTTGCCTTTGTTTTGTACTACATATGTGGCTTCAGTAAGTCTTTTCACTTTACTGTGCTTCATTTTATTCAGCTGTCAAAGAAGGTATTGAATTTAGTGATTTTTAAGGTCCTTTCTAGACCTAAGTTGGATGATTGTGCTAGCACAACCTACTTTAAGGAGTACTGTAAGTCTTATAATGGTTCATGAATTGTTGTTGGTATTCTAATAGAGGTTATATCAATGACAAATACAAATATAAGATGATTTTTCATCACAATCTCTTAATCTTCTATGCATAGATAAATATATCATACCCAAAGAAGAGACCCAGAAAGTAAAAAACAAAGAAAACAGATCAGTATAAGCCACGTGTCTTTTGGGCTCTTGCCCCCAACTAGGAAAAGGCCTGACTATGATTTTCAAAGACCAATTGCAAAATCTCTTCCAATAGTCTCCCTATTGAGGTTTGAGGCTTAGAGGTACTTGACACCCCAAAACAGTGACATGCTGGGTCCTGCCAAATGAATTCGAATCAAGCCTTTTCTCAGCCAAAGCAAACAAAGTTTATTAAATATTCAACATAATGAGTAGACTCTTAAGGGGTGTAATGTAATACCAAGCAAAGGCAACTTCCCAGGTTCAAAATACCAGCATAGGTGCTCTCTATTTTATTCAGTAACAAACCCAGAACAGAGAAGATCAAAACATGACATCATTCAAAATACAGCATTTACTAAGTGTGATTAAATAATCTCCAAGTACTACCCCACCCCAGAACCTTCCAATCATTCAATCAATTACAAAGTCTCTGTTCTAAATACTTCTCCACCCCTAGGCTATGCCTTCATTCAGTCCACCACAAAGCCCCTCTTCTCAAATGTAGATTAGTTTCCAAACATAAGGTCAAAAGTTCCCCACCCCTGGATCACAATTGAATCTACCCCAGAGTTACATCAAGTTTAAACACAGCACTTAATACCCAAATGGAGGTCTTTTCTTCATCTTGACACGAGGCAAGTTCTCAGCAATCTTAGTTCCTGGGGAGACAAGGCTTAGCAAAGCCACAAGATACATTGCCAGTCCCTTCATGAATTTATCCTCTGTCTGTAGAACAGTCCTAGAACCCCTGAACACATTAGCAAAGCCCTCTCCCAGGATTTCTGTAAACATACAACAAGAAAATCCTTCTTCAGGGCTTCTGAACCAACAGAAAGGCTCCCAGACCCCTGCAACAACAGCACTGTCCTTCACCAGTGGACAGTATTCATTCTGTCTGCAGGACAGTCTCCAGACCCCTGCAACAACAGTACTGTCCCTCACCAGTGGACAGTATTCACTCTCTGTCTGCAGGACAGTCTCAGGGCTTCTTAGCGAACAGCCAGGTTCCAGGACTTCTTCAACAGGACAGTCTTTCACCAGTGGACAAATCTGGCAAAATAACATCAAAACAGACAGACAAAGTACGAGCAAAACAGCCATGTCTCCTCAGTCCTTGGCAGCTCAGGGGGCAGGTCTCAAAAGTCCAGGGCAATTCAAAGCGGCCACCAGCAATTCTCTTAGTCTCTCTCTCTCCGAGGTGCTGCTTCCAAAAAGATCTTCCGCCTCTCTCTAGTGTCTCTCCAAATCTACCTCACCAGCTCCTCCCAATTCAGGACTTTCTTTTCACATCAACAAGCCCATCCCACAGGTGGGATTAACAAACTCTGGGTTTTAATACAATCAATTTGAAAACCAAGCCAATACAGGGGAATCTTTAATTGCCATTACTATCACAAGGGGCTTAAGTATTTCTGAGACTTGTATTGAAAGCAGGTCAGAACAATCTGACACAGACTAAGTCTGAGCTTGACAGAATCTAAGCACCTTCCTGGAGGCAAGATGGATCTTATATACAGAAAGACTGTGGGAGGGAACTAGGGGTGGTATAGAGCAGAGGTTTGGGGAGGGTCTTGAGGAGGAATCTAAGGAAGATCTTGACCTGGACTGAGGTCAGACTCCAGGAACGGGATTAAGGGTGGGAAATAGCTGAAGGCTACCTGGCGAAGACAGACAATGGAGGACTAGGCTAGTTTAAGGGTAACAGATTTTGGGTATAGATATTTTGATAGGATAAAGGGTGGGAAGTAGCTGGACAATGGAGGGTAAGGCTAGTTTTAGAGTAACAGATATTTGAGCCTAGAGATAATGAAAATCTTATGGCTTTAGGCAAACGCCTCATCTAATGGGAAGATTTAAGGGGGTTCCCAGAGCCAGTACTCAATCATCTCGACCCACAGAAACTCAGAAAATATAGGGGTCTGGATGATTTTGCTTTTCCTAAAAAGGGCCCTCAGTTCCCTACAAGAATTCTGGCTAAAAGAACCAGGTTCTTTTAACTTGAAACAAACAAACAAAAAACAGAATGATTTAATTGTCAAAGTCCTAGTTAGTTAAGAAAATCTGCTCAAGTTTTCATATTGTCAAGCAAATTTTTTTCTGTTGGGTCCCACCTTCCTTCTGATCTACATCTACACAACTCATCTGCCTGATAATGGGTTCAAGGGATTCTCCCTTAGGGACATAGTTCCCTGCTTTCTCCTTTTTCCTCTCAGAGGTAATTAATGGTGAGGGTTGCAGGCTTCTCCAAAATGGAGTGAGATTGGGTGCTTTTGTCTCTTTTCCCACCTTTTCTCCAATTCTCTTTCTTTTCTCTTTTGTTGAACTTCTTTCTGTCTCTGCCTCTGTCTCTTTCTGTCTTTCTGCCTGCCTCTGTCTCTCTTTGTCTTTGTCTCTCTCTGTCTTTGTCCCTCTGTCCTTCTATCTCTGGCTCTATTGCTCGGTTTTTGTCTTTATCTCTGTCTCTCACAGCTTATGGGCACTATGGTATAGAAGATAGGGACTGCATTTGGAGCCAGAAATATCTGGGTTCAAATCCTGCATTAGTCATTAGATATGTGATTTTGGACATGTCATTTACTAGGACTAGGCCTCAGTTTTACCATCTGCAAAATAAAGGAATTAGGCTTGATCGTCTCTAAATTCTGTTATGCTACATCTATATTCCAGTGTACTATGGCTCTCCCTTTATCACTAGTCCCTAAATGCCCATAGGCCTTTTTTGGAGGAAATGTGGTAGAATGTAAAGAACTAAGAAGGATGGAGGTGAAATTCAATTTTAGACCCCACTAATTTTATGACCATGGACAAATTGTTTAACCTGTCTATATATTGAGTACTATACACATAGCACTTAGCTCACAGGGTTATCATCAGAATCATGGAGGATTATGTAGAGGCAGCTAGGTTGGGTTTTTGTTCTTCCTTCTCAAAGATGAAAATGAGATCATGGAGATGATGACTTGATATGCAATTGAATTGGATTTGAGTGAGGGAGGGCTGAGCAAGGTCACCAGCCTCACTTTCTCTTCGAGAGTCATCTGGGTCCAGTGACCAGATATCAATCAGGAGGACTGGATATGGCCCAGGATGCAATGGGGGACCTTGGCCTTGGTAAGCTAAGGTCTTCCCAGGTTCTCACTTTGAGTGAGGCAATACCCATCCATTGAACAGGACTCTAAGAAATTAGTCAAGAGATGGCCCCTTTAATCAAAAAGAAAAAAAATCAAACTTGGAGAAAACCCTCAGGGTTGCTGGCCAAAAGAGAAACAGTTACTATTTATATTCAGTCTAAGCCTGGAGGACCCAAAAGATAACTTTTGGTTATTTAAGTGGTGTTTGGGCAGGGTAAGGACCTCTTGTCCAATCAATGAGATCCAGAGTTAATTGTGTCTTTGGGAAAGAAATCTAACCAGTAAACCCCAGCTAAGGAGGTAGGTTTCAACCATCAAAATTTACCTTCCTTTGGGTAGAGGGGGGAAAGAGGGGAGGGAAAGGGAAAGGAGGGGATAGGAGAGGAGGAAAGGAGAGGGCAGGCTGAGTTGTTCAAGTAGAACTGACCAGTGGGGCTCCCTAAATAGAGCAGCTCAAATTATTTACAGATTGTGCTTTGCTTTTGGTTTGTCTTTTGTCCCGGAAGAGGACTTATGATACCTGGAAGATAATGACATGACTTGCAAGTGAATTGGATTTGAGTAAAAGAGGACTGTGCAAAGTCACCAGTCTTACTTTCTTCTCCAGGGCCAGGGCCAGTGACCAGATAAGAATCAGGCTGACTGAAGATGGCCTGGGCAATTAGGTAGGAAAAAAAAATAGATATAACACTAGACATGGAAATAAGAAGACCTGTATACAAATCCTATGTTAGACATTTACTAGTTGTGTGACCCTGGACAACTCCCTTTACCTTTGACTGTTTTTTCATCATTAAGATGGTATAATAATATCATCTACGTCACAGGGTCTTTGTGAGGTTCAACTCAGTTAACATTATGTAAAGTGCTTTGAAAACCTTAAAGCATTGTATAAAATGCTATTACTTTTATTATTATAATTTAAAGAACTTTTCAACAATTAAAACACATTTTCAAACATCTGGGCTCCTCCCAGAACCTCTGTTCAAGTAGGGTCAGACATATCTTCATTTCCTCCCATCGTGCCCTGCATTCCCCCTTCTTACTCTTTCAATTTCTTTTTGTGTGTTGTCTTTCCCACATGAATTTAAGATCCTTGAGGGCGTTTGCTTTTTTTTTTTTTTTTTGCTTTTTGTAGGGCGATTGGGGTTAAGTGACTTGCCCAAAGTCACACTGCTCGTAAGTGTGTCAAGTGGAGGCTGGATTTGAACTCGGGTCCTCCTGACTCCAGGGCCCTATTCACTCTATTCACTGCACCACCTAGCCCCCCAAGTTTGTCTTTCTTTTTTGCCTGTTTTTTAATTCCAGAATTTAAGAACATAATAAGTGCTTAATAAATGCTTGTTAACTGACTGACTGCCACACATTTCTACAGGATGACATTTTCATAATTAAGAAGGTACCTTATTGAGAATCTATTCCAGGTATTATTTTTCTTTTTGACTTTTTGGAGGGGGGAAGGTGGGGCAATTGGGGTTAAGTGGCTTGCCCAAGGTCACACAGCTAGTAGTAAGTCCTGAGGCCAGATTTGAACTCAAGTCTTCCTGATTCCAGGGCCGGTGCTCTATTCACTGGGCCACCTACTCACCCCTATTTTAGGTGTTCTTAATAGCTTTCAGAAAGTTTATAAACTTGTATGAGGAAAAAATACATCTTTATTTTCACTAACTTTTAGTTTCTGTTTGTAATTCTATGTATATTTTTTCCATTTAAAAATATGATCTTATGGGAGGCTAGGTGGCACAGTGAATAGAGCACCCTGGAGTCTGGAGAATCTGAGTTCAAATCCGATCTCAGACACTTAACACAAAAATTAGCCTTGTGACCTTGGGAAAGTCACTTAATCCCAATAGCCCCACAAAAAGCAAAAAAAAAAAAATGATCTTAGAAGGTGCCAATAGGCAATAAGAAACTGACAAAGGGTCTGATGGCACAAAAAACAATAAGAGCCGCTGCTCTTAAGTCTTAATTTCCCAGAATTAAGAACAGTTTATAGTGGAACTATCCCTGTCCCAGTTTTGACCAAGAATAATCTCTGGAAACCCCCTTGAACTCTGCTTGGATATTCCCCCTTGGTCTGGTGTTTACCTGAGGCTATAAGCCTTTCATTATCTCTATGCCCAGTTCTCTGTTACCCTAAGCTTAGTGCAGACCTTCTGTTCAGTTACCTCTGGATTGCCTCTGGCTCCCTCCCACCCTTGAACCTAGCAAAACCCTATTCTCTGGATTCCTGACCTCAGACCTCTAGTCAGCCCAAACTACTGGCCACTCCCATCAAGATCCTCCCTAGACCCCCTTCCTTCCATCACCTCAGACTACTTGTCCAATCCTAGATCCCTCCTGCACTCTTTCTGTGTATATGATCCATCTCTGCCCCCATGAAGGTGCTCAGATTCAATATGACCTGCTACATGTGCTTACATTCAATGCTGAGATTCCTTAAGATCCTGGCCAATGTGGGAAATTTTTAACAAATTTTATTTTTGTTTGACTGAAAGACGGCTTGGGTCAAATTCATTTGGGCAGGACCTTCATGTCGCTATTTCGGGGTCCCAGCACCCCTAAATATGAACAGTTTCACTATTAGTTACGAAGTGTGTAAAATAGCAAATATGAATCCTATAATGCTCAATGACACATGAAAAAGTTGAAGAAGCTCTGTTCTAGTTGAAATGATAGCTAAAAAGAAATCTCTTCTACAACATACCCTAAAATTGGTCATCCAGTCTTGCCTCAAATATTTATCCTAAGGGGGAAATGCCTATTTCTAAAGGTTTCCCCCTCACTTTAATTGTTAGGACATATATCCTGACATCAGCTTTTCCTTGCTAATTCCTCAAAGAATCGGGAGAGAAATATCCCTTTCCATTCCCTCCCCTTTCTTTCTCCTCTGGTTACTGTTAACAAATTTAATTGTAGACTTTAAAAAAAATCGATAAGTGAAAACAGCATGACCAATGACAGAGGAAACATCCAGGAGAAAGCAAAAGCAAAGGGCAAAAAAGAAGAAGCCTATAACTTACATATACAGCATAAAACGCAAGGGAACAAATGCAGCTAGAGCAGTAAAAGAGTCAACACAAGCACATAACTGCCAAAACAGCATCAACAACAACAGCAATGAAAGAATGCCAGGCTGGCAGTCTACCAAAGGAAGAACACAAAGATAAATAAAAGGAATAAGGGATCTAGGGTAGTCAAATGTCTCTTCTCCACCTGGGAATCCACTAGAGGAGAAATAACATTTTAGTTTATCTCTGACATGAAACAAAACAGGATTCACAGAGAGGGTAAGAAAAACGAGGAGCGACCTTACTCTGAAGGGAAACAATTTGAAACAGTGGATAAGACTCAGTGAGAATTCAAGGAGGATTGGAAATATTCTGCTTAGTTCCTGTATTCATCATAGGGGCTTGCTGATGCATCACATAAGGGGTGTGTGTGTGTGTGTGTGTGTGTGTGTGAGAGAGAGAGAGAGAGAGAGAGAGAGAGAGAGAAGAGAGAGAGAGAGACAGAGAGAGAGAGAGAGAGAGAGAGACA
>NW_027186473.1:64128563-64138788 GCF_028583685.1 Petaurus breviceps papuanus
GGGGGGGGGGGGCGAAAGATGTAGAGATGTAGGTGGGCTTAGGGGACAGGAGGCCAGAGCACTGCTTTCCACTATATTATTTTCAAAGAATCATATTTAATTTAAGCTGCTTGACATCTATTGAAAGTGCCAGAAGTCATGCAGCTTGAGCTCATTGCTAAAGTAAGAGAATACAGGGGTGGGTGTTTAATATTCAATCAAGCACTGAAGAGCCTGTGGCCACCTTCTATCTTAGAGCATGAAAGGGGAGAACATGTTACCCCCAGGAGGAAGAGAATCAAAATGAAATTGCTTTCTTTCTTATATAACCTTCACTTAATCTGAAAGTCAAAATGCCCATTCCATGAACTTTGAGCATAACAATTTCACTAATTATATAGTTGGCATTAATTTTTATCATGATTGTTCAATGTCAGAAAGCATTCATATTTTTATTTACAAATGGAAAAGAAATTCATATATGTAATCCAATCCAATCCTATTTACCAAATATTTATTCTGTGCAAAGCATTGGGCATAATGCTAGGAATATAGGAACAAAACCAGAAATAGATCCCGCCCTTACAGAATACATTAATAATAATGAACACAGAGGTGAAATTCTATCATTGTTCCCTACTCAGTACCTCAATATTTTAATGAGCAACACAGTAGAGAAGAGAAGGAAGCTATATGACTTAGTGGATAGAATATTGAACCCGGAGTCAGGAAGACCTGAGTTCAAATTTGGTCTCAGACACTCACTAGCTGTGTGATCCTAGTCAAGTTATTTAACTTCTGCTTAATTTAATCCACTGAAGAAGGAAATATCAAACTAGTTCAGTATCCTTGTCAAGAAAACCTCATATAGGGTCATGAAGAGTCAAACACAACTGAAAAGTCTCAATGACAACAACAACAACAACAATCGATTACTCTTGGCTTTCCTCTCAGGAGACTAGTATGTACAGTATGTACATAGACATTTACTAGCTATATGGGCATAAAATGAACCTTTTAAAATGAACCTCAGTTTGCTCATCTATAAAGTGGAAATATAGTGCTAGGAGTAAAAACTATGCAAGCTTTAAAATGCTATGGAAATTTGAACTATTATCACTATAATCGCCAGAACATAAAAGTGATACTGATGGGGGATGGGATCCCAATAGGTTCACCAGGAATTCTGATCTTAATCTAAGACCAGAAAACCTGCAATATCCTCCGGAAAGAATTCAAGGTCTCAGGCTTAATTGGAGTGAGAGTTGTAGAAGTTTATTGTTACGCTTCCAGAGCAAGAGTCCTCTAGGGGACCTGCAAGTGAGAGGGGTACATGCTTTTACCTTTAAAGGGTAGGGCTGCCATTGTCAGGGCTGACCAGAAGGGAGGGGCCTTAGTGCATAGACAAAGGTCAGAGCTGACCAAGAGGAGCATATGAATAGATAGTTTAGATAAGATTTGGGCCAGGTGAAGGAGACAAAAGGCAAGGACAAAGGAGGGTGTGGGCCAGGCCCAGAAGAAATGAAGAGATTAAGTAAGAACAAAGGAGTCACAGGGTGTTGCCTAGGTGGAGTGTGGGATAGGGAGAAGGGGCAGAGCTCAAGGGTGGGAAAGGACAAATTACAGTTACAACTTCACAGACTGGTTTTACAAGTTGGTTTGACCTAGACCCAAGGTACCCCAGCATTCCCCCCTTAAACAGATGGGCCCCAAATTCATTTGGGGCGGGGGCGATGGTCTCATCTTAAACTGCTTCCAGCTGGGAAGGGATGTGGAGCTGTCCCTGCCTCTCAGGGTCCCATTGTTCAAGGGGTGGGGTTGGTGGCCAATGTCCGGAATTTGGCCTATGCCAGATCCAAGGGGTGAGGGGTAGCGACTTTGGGTAAAGGTTGATATCCAGCCTGAGCAATCAACTGCAAATGGAAAGCACTGAGCCTAGAAGAGACAAACTTAGAAAGGAGGTTAAGCAGACGAGGACCAGGAAAGGGGCAAGTATAGGGAAAAGCCAGGACCACCATGAGGAAGAGGAGGAACCTGATGCACTAAGGGCTTCATGAAGTTCTTCTATCCAATTGGCCTTTTCCAGTATATTTTTGGTGTGGAGTTATACCTGTCAGGAATTATTGATATACATGCCGAAGGAGGTATTAGCTAGGGCACAAACACCCCCACCTAGAGGCCAGCAGATAATCTAAGGCTATGATTTTAGAACATTGTCCAAAAAACCCTGTTTAACTCATTTTAAAGGAGAAGTGCTGGGCTTAGTGATGTTATAAATAGTCAGAGGGGGTTCGAGAAATCCCAGGGAGCACATACCTCATCCCCAGAATTCACACCCTCTGGCCCACCCATCCCATAAAGAAAGGAATATCCTTGGGGAGCACAAATGGGGCCCGTTCGTTGTAGGCCTTGAACATGGAGGCTCCATGGGTCAGTTAGATTGCATGACAATGTTCCCGGCAGAAGAGTCACCTGCCAGTGAAGGGTGCTGAGCCTAAAAAGACACAAATCTATCAAAAAGATTAAACAAACAAGGGCCAAAAAGTAGTAAGAGAAAATTGACCAGAAGTGGGGTGAGTATGGGCTAGTATAACCCATTACTCAGACTATTTCACTGTCCTTTATATTTTCCCATAGACAAGATATAGTAGGCCTTTTAAAATCCCACTAGAGATTTAAAATTTTTTCTAAAAGCATTTTCCCTTCTTTAAAACAGTTCAAGATTCATAAAACTTTTAGAATGATCTTAAGCAGTTTGTATAACTTTCTGCACATGCTCTAATCCTAGATGAAAATAATATTAGATTTTCCAGTAGGCTAACACGAAAGAGCTCACATCTTTTACTGACTCGTGCTCTGATCATAGAAACCTGCTATAGAAGGAAAAAACAGGGCCCTGTGACATTCCAAATATGACAGGATAAAACATCCTTGATTCTGTTTAAATTCAGATTAGTTACAGATATCCAACCATGCAGTATCCATTCCACATCAATGCTAGACTCAGGAATAGGTGGGGAACATTCCTTTTCAAAGGAACCCCATAGGTAAACTGAGCCAGGAGGGATCCCATTCCAGGTGGAGGCTAAGATTGTCCCTCCAGCCTTTACCAAATGCAGGCTTCCACCTGTCCACAGTACAGGCTCTGAGTAGCTTGTGGCATTTTCTCAGATACTGATTTAATGCAGATAACTATACCCAAATTCGAACTCAAAATAAAATTTAGTTATGGTCCCAAATGCCTTTTACCTTAAACAACAAGGCTCAACAATCACAGCTTAGAGCCAGTTATAATTATTTCTATTATCTTGTAGCTACAATAAGCAATAAAGATTTATCAGGTCCCACAACTGTAAGGAATTCCATTTACCATCTTTCCTTCTGAAATCTAGAAGCCAATTGATAAAATCCTTTTTAATCCTTGCACCTTTTTAGCAAGTTAGGTTCATTTAAAAACTACATGATTAAAACTGTTCCTTTCCCAATGACCTTGCTTAACAAAGATAGTTTCCAGGGGATTTGGCAGTTTTACTTCCCTTTTAAACTGACAGACTTGGAAGCTTAAGATTTTCCCAAATTACAATAATCCAAAACTTTAAGAGAGACTGCTTCTCATACAACATAGATAGTAAAGATGTTTACCAGTAATGATATCATCTTAAATTTGAACTTTGAAATAAAAAAACAAATGAATTACCAATCTGATGACCTTAAAACTCCACATGAAGCTATACTGAACTAAAATTATTTTTGGTGCCATACAACCAATCAACTTATAATCATTTCATATTTCCAGAATAGCCAAAAAGTTAAATGGACAATCAGCTATCACAGTAAATATTGGCAGTATTATTACTACTTGTTTGTATCCCACATATAAGAGCTTTAAACCATCAGATATTATAACATAAAAAATCCAATTCACATGAAATAAACATTATAACATAGGGTTAGCAGAACTGATAAAGAACATAGCTAGTTTTACACAACTTTTTCTCCATCTTCTAGTTTCAACAAAATTCAGATTGAAAACTGCTTTTTGTCACTCAATTTTTACAGTATATGAGGACTTTACAATTTAGATTTTACAATTTAGAGATACCATAATAGAACAATTACATTATGACATTAATTTTGCATTTCCGATTCATCACATACCAAAGTTATTGATAGAAAATTAGGCTTACCAAGTGCAGAGGCTTTTCTCCTCTCCCCACAGTTGCAGGGCTTGGTTGGGGTCCCTGGGGTTTCAATATAGCTGCTATGCCTCCCCCCAATATGTTTTTAGCTGTTCCAACATTTACTCCAATAAATTTTATGTGTCCACTCCTTAGAAACTTCTTTGAAAGTGATAGCTTTGACTTCCCTAGCAAGGGGAGAGGGAGTGGCACCTAGTCCTTTATCCCAGTTCTAGAGAACCCCAAAACCTCACCTTATGTATCAAATCTTAGAAAATATTCCAATTTGCCTAAATGCCAAATACTAAAATGAATTCCGACTTTTCTTTAGCATCAAATTAGGAGTGACACTTTTCGAAAATGACCAGAATGCATTCAGTTGCCTTTTAGTTGCATTCTGTTACACAAAACTTTCCTCTTTTAGGTGAGGCAGGAAATAGTTAAATGTTAGTCTACCTGCCTCTTTGTTCTGAGGGAGAAGATTCCCTCCCTTTCTTATCACCTTCTCCTCACTCCACTTGGCCAGAGTGGAATGAAAAGGAGATTTTCAAACTTTTAAAGATCTTAAAATTTCTGTCCTCAGATGGATGCCAATTGGGCCCAGGTAAGATTGCTTTGAGATAGCCTAGGCACAGACCCCCAAGTGTAGGGGGAAACCGGCCCATCCTTTCTACTTGAGGTCTTGAAGACCGAGTGTTTTTCAGTTGTACAAAAGATGTCCTAGGGGTGAGTGTCTCAGGGTACGGAGGGAGAGTGACCCATCCTTTCCTGACTCCCCAGTCAGAATCACTTGTAGTCATCTGCTTTTCTGTGACATCTCACGTGAAAAGCCTTGCCTAAAAAAAATATATGTGTATATTTTTTTTAGACGCAAAGACACTTGTCCCTAGACAGGGCGCCCCCATCCATGTGGGATGTGTCCCGGGTCTATTAAAAAATAGACCGGATTCTGGTCCCAGACCGGAATCGTCAAATCAAGCCTTCCTAGGTGCTTGAATGAACCCGACTACAGGACAACAGGGAGGAGGTAAAGGAGCTTACTGGAACTCCAAGAAAGCTTGAGACTACAGACTCTCCTTTGGCTCACCAAAATGATGGGGGATGGGATCCCAATAGGTTCAGCAGGAACCTTGATCTCATCCAAGACCAGGAAACCTGCAATATCGTCCGGAAAGAATTCAAGGTCTCAGGCTTAACTGGAGTGAGAGTTGTAGAAGTTTATTGTTATGCTTCCATGAGAAGCTGGCAAGAGTCCTTTAGGGGACCTGCAAGTGAGAGGGGTACATGCTTTTACCTTTAAAGGGTAGGGCTGCCATTGTCAGGGCTGACCAGAAGGGAGGGGCCTCAGTGCATAGACAAAGGTCAGAGCTGACCAAGAGGAGCATGTGAGTAGATAGTTTAGATAAGATTTGGGCCAGGTGAAGGAGACAAAAGGCAAGGACAAAGGAGGGTGTGGGCCAGGCCCAGAAGAAATGAAGAGATTAAGTAAGAACAAAGGAGTCACAGGGTGTTGCCTAGGTGGAGTGTGGGATAGGGAGAAGGGGCAGAGCTCAAGAGTGGGAAAGGACAAATTACAGTTACAACTTCACAGACTGGTTTTACAAGTTGGTTTGACCTAGACCCCAGGTACCCCATCAATACCTCAGCTCTAGTCCCTGCCATGGAATGCAAAATTTTGAGGAGGCCACGTGTGTTCACAAATGAATGCATTTATGCATGAATTTCCACAAATTTCTCCTTTCATAGCCTAGTCTGGAGCTCAGACAACATGTATTATGTACTGATGCCTATAGAGATAAGAGCTCACTTCTCTGTAGTTCTAGGTTCACAAAATACCATAAAGTTTTTCAAAGACAGCAGGGTATGGTTTACTCTGCCTGGAGAAACAAGGGAGAGTTTACACTGATTCCAAATCCAACCTGGAGTCAGTGAATCAGAGTTTGGTTCTTGTTTGTGCCACTCTTTACCTTGGGCAACATATATTATGGCTATGACCTTTGGTTTTGTACTGAGTTTTCACAACTCAGGATCCTTCCATCTCTAAAGCTATACTTCTATGAACCAAACTGATTGCTACACTTAATGATAAATCTATTTTCTAATTGTTCATACTTAGTATGCTAGCCTACATTTATTCTTTACTCTGTATGAAAATTATATATGTAACACCTTTATACATTTGTGGCTGCTGTGTCATCTTTTTTGACCTTGACAACCCTGGATTGATCTTTTATTTAATTTAAATTTTATTTTTTATCAATTTGCTAATCTTAGTCCTTTCATCTTATTCCTACCCACTGGAGAAAGAAAAAAGAAAGAATAGGACTCTTTATTATATTGGCATACCAAATCAAAACATATTCCCATATTGGTCATATCCAGAGATGAATTTATTTGGCAATCATGATAGGTACCTTCTTCTTCATCAATCCTCTATTTCAGTGGTTGCATTTAGTTGATAGGAGTTCTTGAGCCTTTCAAAAATTGTACATTATTATAATATTTCTAACCTTATGCATGACTGTACAGTGGTAGGCAGGTCATTGCTGTGTTAAAGAAGGCTAATTTGCAGACACATGTCAAGTGTAATAACAAAGGGAAATGATGTTATTGAGATACAAGATGCCTCCTTGCTTTTTAAGTGCTATAGAATCTTTACTGCTTTCCATTATACACATAATATATTATCTATTTATATAAATATAATATATATTATACAAATAGATATAAATATAATATATATTATATAAAATATAATATAAATAATAAATATAGATATATATAAATTATAATAATTACTGTGCCTTATTTATATTTTTTCTTATACAAAATCTAGCATAAAATGTGTTTTTTTCTTCCTTTTTTTCTTTTTAGGGTGCTGTGTAGGGGTCTGTTTCTGTAAGTTGTTAGGTATGGAGAACTCTATGTGGAAACTCTCCATAGATGCAGATATGGAACTCCTCTGTAATTGGGAAGGGTGGTAAGGGACTCAATCATTATCACAAATCCAACATGTATTAGGTACAACTTAAACCCAGGTCTTTCCAACTCTAACTGGCTTTCTGTCCATTCAGCCATACTTTCCCACACATTGCCTGTACTGGATGGTTAAGAAATGTTTGAAGAAACCCTACTATATGTAGCAATGTATAGTATAAGTTCTTTCACCAAATTATTTCATTAAAAGCACACAACAACGCTGTGAGGAAATAAGGTCACCATCTTAATGATATGGATAAACAATCTGAAGTTTTGGAGGTGATGTGACTTGTTTTCAGTCTCACAGATACTAAGTAGCAGAAGCAGGAAGCAGTATTCAATTTTAGATCCTTGGATTTTTACAATTTGAGAATATGTCTCAACTAATTTTAGAGATGAAGACATTTAGTCACAGGGAGATTAAGTGAATTGTTCAAGCTCTATGATAAATTCCTGGTGCTGTGCGGTTGATTTAAAAACAATAATGGTGAGACAATGGATAGGAGTACTGGGCCTGGAGTCAAGAGTACCCAAGTTCAAATTCAGCCTCAGACACTTGCTAGATGTATCACTCTGGGTAAGTCATTTAACCTCTCTCTGCCTCCTTTCCACCCCTGTAAAATGGGGATAATGATCAAATAAATAATTATTTGTATGGGACTTAGCAAAGTGCCTAGCACACAATAGGTGCTATGTAAATACTAGCTACTATTTTTATTATTATAAAAAAACAAATTAACAAATAAAAACACTGGGAAACCAACCCAGATGTAAGCTGGGAGAGATAGAGTCAGGAAGATTCCAGGGTAGATTTTAAAATAGTGATAATTTATAGAACACCCAGGACCTTAAAAAGGAACAATGCTGCATTAGTAGCAGTTGGTATGCAAATTGTATTTTAACTACATATCTAGTGCCTCTTCTATTCCCCCATATTAAAGATGGTTGTAATTTTCTGAAGGGGTCTATAGAAGAGGGGAAAGAAGAAAGGGATGCCCTTCATTGATGCAGACCAAGAACTCGTTGTTAATTTACAATCTTAGAGCAGGAGTTCTTAAATTTCTTAGTGTGATTGACCCCTTTGGCAGTAGGGTAAAGTCCATACATTACTTTACAGAATAATGCCTTAAAATAATTGATTGAAATTCTAAATTCCTGTTAGATGTTCCTGAAAACAAAGATGTATTTATTTTTCCACATCCAAATTTGCAAACTCCCAGAAATCTATTCCTAATCCCCAGGGGTCAGAGATGTGGCCTGAATCCCAGATTAAATATAACTGTCAGTTAGTCTGGTGTCCTGAGAGTGTCCAAGTTCATAATACAGGGAGGCATCAGAAGTGGTCCTCCTTGTGCTAAAGTAGACGACCCAGTATACAGTGCTTTCTTGAGTTTATCCGCATGCCAACAAAATACACAAACACACTCTAATATTTAAATAGTTCAAGATGTTGCGTTTTAATTCTATTCTGTTGTTTGGAATGTTAATGAGCTTATTATGAAGCATGCAATTCTATCTGAAACTATCAGGATATTTTTACATAATTGCACTATCCATGCTGCTGAATTTCATACTGAAACGTTAATATCTTCTCCTTTTTCTCCTTGTCTGTCATCACTTTAAAAATCATATTCTTTACCACAAAAAATGCATAGGCAAAGGAGAAAGAATCCAACCATAGAAAGCTATTATGGGAATAGAGATGACCAGGGTTCATCTTTAGAGGAGGATACTGAAGTAAAGAAACCCCAAAGAGTAGCATAAAATGGACACCTGCCTGAAAGGAATTCATAGAAGATCTTAAAAAAGATTTCAAAAAGCAAATGACAAAGATGGAGAAAAAACTAAAAAAAAAAGATATAATTCAAGAAAAACAAGAAGGGTATGAAAGGAAAGTCAACTAATTAGAAAAGGAGATCCAGAATCTTAAGGAAGAAAATGACACCTTGAAAACTAAAATTGGACAAAGTGAAGCCAGTGAAATTATAAGGGATCAGGAAATGATTAAGCCAAATATGAATAATGATAAATAGAAGAGAAAGTGAAACATCTTATAAAAAAGCAACAGATTTGAAGAATAGATCAAGAAGAGAAAATATAAAAATAATTAGACTAACTGAAAGTCATGACAAAAAAGAATCTTGATTAAATAATTCAAGAAATAATTAAAGACAATAGTCATGAAGCATTAGAACAAGGGGAAAAAGTAGAAATAGAAAAAAAAATCCATCAATCACCACTTAAAAGAGATCCTATGAGGAAAATTCATAGGAATATCATAGTCAAATTCCATAAGTCTCACCTCAATGATAAAATATTAAAAACATCAAGATTAAAACAATTTAAATATGATGGTGCCACAATTAGAATTTCAGAAGACCTAGCAGCAGAGACATTAAAGGACCGCAGGTCTTGCAACACAACATATCAAAGAGCAAAAGAACTGGGGCTCCAGCCAAAAATATCATACCCTGTAAAGTTTATTATCCTCAATGAAAAAAAAAAAGGACATTTGATAAACTCTCAGACTTTCAAGACTTCGTTTAAAACAACAACCCTGAACTTAATAGAATATTCAGCATACAAGAACCAAGACAAATATGAGGTACATTGATTATAAGGGATCCATAAGGACAGACTATTTACTTTTTATGTATATAAAATGTGAAATGTATGTTTAAGATTACTTTTAATAATTGATTAACTCATAAGAAAGATTGAGGTAAACTTGCGTGTGATATGTATTTAAAAAGTAAAACTATTTAAGAACAGCTTACAAGAAAAATTATTTTATATAAATGAGGTGCAAGAGGAAGAATTAATACTGAGGAATTAGGTGGGGGAGGAGGGCTGGTAGTTCTTGTAACCTACTTTAATTGGAAATGGGTTTAAAAGGGATCAATACATATATTTAGGAGACTATAAAAGTCTTCTAAATTCAGAAGAAATAAAATGGTAGGGTGTAGCAGCAAGCACCCCAAGCGTCCTCAGGGTTTGCAGCTACCACAGGTTCTTGGATCTGCTTTGTTAAAGGAAAGCAACTCAAAATGGGTTAACAAGCTTACTTTAATCAGTCAGACATATATCGT
>NW_027186473.1:64138798-64167575 GCF_028583685.1 Petaurus breviceps papuanus
TCAAAATGGGTTAACAAGCTTACTTTAATCAGTCAGACATATATCGTTTACCTTGTTCAGGTGAAAAGGTCAGCACCCTGAACCTCAAAGTATACAGGCATACTTATCAAGACAGAAACATCAAGTAGACAGATTTCCAAACTGTCCAACCATTACATCCATACCCAGTCAACATCTGGGTTTCCACATTCTGGGTTTTTCAAAGCCGGGGGACTCTCAACAACGGCTTCCCAGAATTCAGATCAAATCACAGAATACTTCTCAAAGTGAGTCCCAAAACAAAGCTCCACATCAGGGCTTATATAGCCTTCTCCTGGCTCAGAGAATGTAACAACCTTATTGACCCACTGGCCAATCAAGAAGTATCTACTGAAAAACAAGCCTCCCACCCCAGGCTCCAGGTGCACGTTAGCCTAGGGGCAGGGAAGATCTTTAAATCTGCATTTCCATTACATAGGGGCATAGGGGAGGGAGAGGATAAGGGAGGGATCTTTAGAGGGGAGGATGAGGGAATAGGTAAATTAGGGGTATGGAAGGGTGTTTAGATTTATGGGAATGGGAGGATAGGGAGGGAACCTTGGAGGGGGGTAGACAAATCATAGGAGGGCAAGGTAGTGGGTAGAAGTAAAGTAGAGGAGGCAGGAGGGATAGGAAACAGAGATAAGCACTTACAGAAAAACAGATCAGGAGTAGAATAGGTTTGGGAAAGTATATGTCTATATATGTATTTATACATGTATATATATATGTATAAATCTATAGCTATAGAGAAATATATCTAACCTTTATTGTAACCTTCGGGGGAGGGTGGAAAAAAAAAGAACAAAGTGAAAAAAGCACACAGCAGAGAACTAAAGAAAACTCAAAAGGAAGCAAAGAAAAGATGGGCAATTCTCAACACGAATATTATTTATCATATTGACTTTCCTGAAATGAAAATTTACTGTTATATATTTTGAATCCTCTCATGTTCTACTCTGCACACAGCATGATTCTTTTTTTCTTTCTAACTTTGTATTTAAGTTCCAACATTTAAGTTTATGATTTGTTTTTTTTTTCTTTTCACCATTCTCTATTTGCATTCTGACATTTGAGTCTAAAATAAAATTTTGAGAAAAAAATTATATTCTCAATGAGATGGAATCTTAAGATGAAAAAAGTTAAAGAATCTTTATGATCATTATCATGAACTATATGCTAAATGCTGGGAATACAAAGAATGGCAAAAATCCAGTCCTGGACCTCAGGGAGCTTACCTTCTATTGGGGGAGACAACATTCACATATCTACATACATACAGGATACATACAGTGTAAGTGGAAAGTAATTTCAATTTCTATCAGGGGGATGGGACCAAAAGGCTATATTGTAGGAGGTGGGTCTGTGCCAGGTGGTCAAAGAAGGAGTGTGTTCCGACCCCCAAATTTTCATAGACTTCTTTGATTATTTTATCTTAACTTGTTTTAATAAGGGATCCAAAACCATATAGCCACAGGAAGGTGTCTGGGCATTAGAATATCTGCATCCCTCACAGAGGGCTTCTGTCTATTCTGAAGGAATTGAATTTAAGAGGGCTGATTCAAAACAGGATTCCTTTCAGATAGCAGGGAGGTGAAAGATATCAAGAAAAAAACAAATCTATGAAGGACAAGGATTATTGTTGCTTGCATTAGAAAAACAGCCACCCACGCAAACATCAGACTCCTTTAAGCAAGGAACACCTGACAAGAATGGTAAAGTGGCTGTTCACGGGAAAGCCTGCAGAAATCTACATAAAAAGCTTATCTTCAAAGAGGGGCATTGTGTGATATGAATTAGATGAATGAGTTGCAGCCCAGCATTCCTCTTGGCGGGCTGGCTGAAGAGGCTTGGATCAAATTATTTTGCCATGAATGAAGATGCTGCACAAAGGAAGTAGTGATTACTTGAAGATGCTAAGTCTCCAGGCCATTTAAAAGTGGTTTCTTAGGTTTTAATTGAGTGGAAAATAGAACAAGGGAAAATAATAAACATTTCTCTGAGAAAAATACATTTCATACTGGAGATTAAATAAACACAGACTTTCAAAAATAGTTCCCCCTAAAAACTCACAAATTACATATTTCATCAAGCAACAAAGATTTCACAATTTTATATGATCCCAACAGGAAACCATTTAAAGTATATCACTTTTTTACCCAAAAGAAAACTTGAAGAATAAATATAGTTAAAGAAATAAAAAATAAATAAATAAAATCTACTGAATGAGATTAACATCACAGGTCCCAGCATTGACATAGGATAGCAGGGATATTAATCAATCAAAAAGCATTTATTAAACATCCATTATGTACCATATTAGGAGCATACAAAGCAAAATCCTATCTGCCCTCAAGGACGTTAAATTATACACAGGAGACGAGATATTAAAATATATGCATTATCATGTGTGTACTGCCCAGCATAAAACATCTTTAAAGATTGTGTACTCAACCACCCCTCTTCTCTCTAGAATCTTCAGCCTCCCCATATCAAGTGATTCCTTCCTTACTGCCTTCAAACATGCTCAAGTCTTTCCCATCAACAAAATGAAACAAACAAAAAATGCTTACACCTCAGACTTGCCTAATATCATACAGCTCTTATGTGTCAAAGTCTAAAATATATGTTTTCTGATTTCAATTCATGACTCTTTCCACATTCCCTTTCATATAATACTAGATGTGAACTAATTCTCTAATGGAAACTATATGTAATATATGGATAGTCCCTCTAATGTGAAAAAAGACAAAAGATAAAGTCTGCAGAATGAAGAATAGCCTTCCTCTCTAGCCATCACTTTCCCTTGTCCATGTATCAGAGAATTTTCCTTTAATTTTAATTCAGGAATTTATTCAGAATGGAAATTGGTAGTAACAAGATATACGGTTGTTTGTATATTATGTGTATATGTGTTTGTGTCTGTTATTGTGTGTGTGTGTGTGTGCACCTGTGCACAAGCTCTGAATTTTCTGGCTTAAATTTTTTTTGTTTGTTTTAAATGTCTATTTATTTTTAGTTTTCAACATTGATTTCCACAAGATTTTGAGTTATAAATTTTCTCCCCATCTTTCTCTTACCTGCCACCCCAATACAAGCCTACTAAATACTCTTTCCCCCAGTCTATTTTCTCTTATATCCTCCCCCACCCCACCCCAAATTTTCTGGTAGGGCAAGATTGATTTCTATACCTGTAATGGAAATGCAAATTTAGAAGATCTTCCCTGCCCCTAGGCTAAAATGCACCTGAAGCCTGGGGAGGGAGGCTTGTTTTTCAGTAGATACTTCTTGATTGGCCAGTGAGTCAATAAGGTTGTTACATTTTCTGAGCCAGGAGAAGGCTGTATAAGCCCTGATGTGTAGCTTTGTTTTGGGACTCACTTTGAGAAGTGTTCTGTGATTTGATCTGAATTCTGGGAAGCCATTGTTGAGAGTCCCCCAGCTATGAAAAACCCAGATGTGGAAACCCAGATGTTGACTGGGTATGGATGTAATGGTTGGACAGTTTGGAAATCTGTCTACTTGATCTGTTTCTGTCTTGATAATTATGCCTGTATGCTTTGAAGTTCGGGGTGCTGACCTTTTTCCCCTGAACAAGGTAAACGATATATGTCTGACTGATTAAAGTAAGCTTGTTAACCCATTTTGAGTTGCTTTCCTTTAACAAAGCAGATCCAAGAACCTGTGTGAGCAGCCACCCTGGGGACACCGGGGTGCTTGCTGCTACAATACCCAGTGCCTGTATATCTTATTTTCCAGTTGCATGTAAAAAAAAATTTTTTTTTAACATTTGTTTTTACAACTTTGATTTCCAGATTCTTTCCCTTCTTCCCTCCTCACCCACCCACACTGGGAGAACATGCAATTCAACAAAAATGGCACATGTGTAGTTACATAAAATATTTCCATAGTACTTATATTGAGAAATACTAACTAAATTTCCTTCCATACTATCCCAACCCCACTAATTCTATTTTCTACTTTGATCCTGTCCCTTTAAAAAGCTGTTTCCTTCTGAATAACTTCTTCCCCAATCTTCACTCCCTTCTTATCCCCTTCACCCCTATTTTCCTGTAGGGTAAGAGGCCCAATTGAGTGTGTATGTTATTCCCTCCTTAAGTTAAATACAATGAGAGTAAGGTTGACCCATTCCCTTTCACCTTCCTCCTCCTCCTCTCCATTGTAACAGTTTTCCTTTGCCTCTTTTATATGAGATAATTTACCCTATTCTATATCTCCCTTTCTCCTCCCAATATATTCCTCTCTCACCTCTTAATTTTATTTTTTAGATATCATTTCTTCATATTCAACTGATGCTGACCCTCTGTCTATATATACATGCACACACATATACACACACTCACATATATATTTATAAACACATGCACCCTCCTATACATACATATATAAAAGATATATATTCCCTTCAACTATTCACATACCAAGAAAAGTCTCATGAGTTAAAATTAACATATTTACATGTAGGAATGTAAATAGTTCAATATTAGTAAGTTCCTTATAATATCTTTTTTTCTATTTACCTTCTCATCCTTCTCTTGCTTCTTGTATTTGAAAGACAAATTTTCTGTTCAGCTCTGGTCTTTTCATCAAGAATGTTTGAAAGTCTTATATTTCATTAAATATCCATATTTTCCCCTGAAGTATTATACCCAGTTTTGCTTGGTAGGTGATTCTTGGTCTTAATCCGAGCTCCCTTGACCTCCCAAATATCATATTCCAAGCTCTTCAAACCCTTAATGTAGAAGCTGCTAGATCTTGTGTCATCCTGATTGTGATTTCACAATAATCAAATTGCTTCTTCTTGATTGCTTTTAATATTTTCTCCTTGATCTGGGAACTTTAGAATTTGGCTTTAATATTCCTAGGAGTTTTCATTTTGGGATCTTTTTGAGAGGCGATCCATGATTTCTTTCAATTTCTATTTTGCCCTCTGGTTCTAGAATAGCAGGAGAATTTTCCTTTAAAATTTCTTGGAGGATGATTTCTAGGTTCTTTTTTTGATTATGGCTTTCAGGTAGTCCAATAATCTTTAAATGATCTCTCCTGGATCTATTTTCCAGGTCAGTGGTTTTTCCAAAAAGATATTTCACATTGCCTTATATTTTTTTTCATTTGTTTGCATCTGTTTTATAGTATTTTAATCTCTTATAATGTCCTTAGATTCCATTTCTTCCAATCTAATTGTGAAGGAATTAATTCTCTTCAGTGAGTTTCTGAAATTCCTTTTCCATCTGGCAAATTTGACTATTGAAGGCATTCTTCTCCTCTTTGACTTTTTGGGCCTCTTTTGCCATTTGAGTTAGTCTATTTTTTTTTTTTTTGAGGGCAGCTAGCTTTATTGTGGGCATTCTTGGTTCAGCCCTGGAGCTACCTGTCTGTGCTGTTCCCTGTAGTCCTGCTTCAGGATCAGACTCTTGAACAAGTACTTGCCCAGCCTGGGCTGGGGCCTGCCTACACATGCTGCAGGGTGGTCAGGTGGTCTCCCACCTCTTCAGCAGCTTCACCTCCTCACCCAAATAGTGGATCTACAGGAAGTGGCAGAGGTGTGGATCCCCTTGGCTGGAGCCCAGTGTGTGCAGCTTCAGGAGGGCCTTGTTCAGGACCTTCTCCAGGTTCCTGCAAGACATCCAAGGTGCTACCCCACTCATTTTGGGCAGATTTCTGCATAATCTGGAGGAGGACATGGCCCCCATGCTCGTTCTGGAGCCACATAAGGCACTGGGCGCCCTTGCGTTTGTCCTTCACCAGCTTACAGAAAAAAAGGTGACACCCTAGTCAGGGAGAAATCTTCCTGGACAAAATTGAAACCCAGGGACAGATAAAACTAGGAGGCCTACAGGTAGAGGTTGGCCAGGCAGTTGACAGTGGCCTTGGCCTTGGAGGAGAAGTTTTGGAGGATCTGGGAACTAGAGCTCATGGCACCAATGGTGGAAGGAGGAGGCGGCTGGTCCTGCAGGTGGGGTCTGGCCCCATGCGTTGGCAGGCTGCAGAATGCTGAAGTTCAAAAGCAAAGGGAGCAGGGGGGACCCTGGATAGGTTCCATCTAAACACCGTTGAAACAAGAACCTGAGCTGGGCAGTATGGAGTCTAGTCTATTTTTAATGGTGTTATTTTCTTCAGTCAGGCTGTTGACTTGTTTTTCATGATTTTCTTGCATCCTTCTTTCTCTTCCCAGTTTTTCCTCCACTTCTCTTACTTGATTTTTGAAATCCTTCTTGAGTCCCTCCACAGCCTGTGACCAGTTCATATTTTTCTTGGAGACTTTTGATGCAGGACTTTTGACTTTGTTGTTGTCTTCTTCTGGTTCCATGTGTTTATCCTTTTTGCCCCCCCAAAAAGATTCTGTGGTCTGATTGTGCTTCCTCTATTTTTTCATCCTGCTAGCCAATTCCTTGACTTTTGAGCTTTTTGCCACTGTAGAACTCTGCTTCCAGAATGGTGAGAGCTATATCCCAAATTGGTGGGGTTTTCCTAGTTGTCAGAGCTGATATTAGAGCTATGAGAAGGGCACTCTCTGTACAGCCACCACAAGCTCTAGCACATTAGCGTTCCTCCCCCCCAGGAAAACCACCCAAGACTGCAACCCAGATACAAGCAGGTCAAATCAAGAGTTATAATCCTGTGAATGGTTGCTTGGTCCCCCTACAACCTGCAGGCCAGGAGCCCGGGAGTCAGCCACATGGCAGTAACTGCATCCAATGTTCCACTGCCACATCTTGCCCCTGGGGCCAGACCACAGTCTTCTCTCACCCAGTTCCAACAGAGTTCCTTACTGACCTTTTATGTTCTCTTTGGTGGTTTTGGGTTGAGCAGTCTGGAAACCACCACGGCTGCTGATGTCTGCCCTGTCTGGTCTGGGCCACTAGCTGGGGCCATGCTGGGTATGAGACTGCACAGCTCATGCTGGTGTTTTCCAGACTTCTCCATCCATAAACACCAAAGAGAAAGTAAAAGGTTAGTGGGGAACTCTGATGATCCTGAGGGAGAGAAGAACATGGTATGGCCCCTGGGTCCCAGAGAAGTGGAGGTATCTGCACTGCAACTGCTGCCACTGCTGCTGCTTCTGGATCCAGGCCTACAGATGGAAGGGGGACTGAGTGACTGTCCAGAGGGCATTTGCAGGAATCTGTCTGCTGGCACTGAGGCAGGATTCTGGTCCCTTGCCCTGCTTGGATCTGGGTCATAGTCTTTGGTGTTGGTCCTGGGGTGAGGAGTGCTGGAGTGGCAGAGCTTGTTGAGGTTGTGGAGAGAAAGTCCTCCTCACAGTTCTGAGCCAGGTGCCTGGAAAAAAAAAACTGACAACAACTGTGCAAAACTCCAGAATTTTGGGACATAGCACTCTCCACTCTGAAACAGAGTTCTACCATGGCAAAGAGTTCAAAAATCAAGGAATTGGCCGGCAAGTTGAGCAAACAGAGGAAGCACAATCAGACTATAGAATCCTTTTGGGGTGACAAAGAGGATCAAACCATAGAACCATAAGACAACAAAGTCAAAACTCCTGCATCATAAGCCTCCAAGAAAAATATGAATTGTTTGCAAGCCATGGAGGAGCTCAATAAGGATTGTGAAAATCAAGTAAGAGAAGTAGAGGAAAAATGGGGAAGAGAAATGAGAATGATGAAAGAAAGTTATGAAAAATGAGTCAACAACATGACTGAAGAGAATAACATCTTCAAAAATAGACTAACTCAAATGGCAAAAGAGGCCCAAAAAGTCAAAGAGGAGAAGAATGCCTTCAAAAGCAGAATTGCACAGATGGAAAACAAATTTCTAAAATTAATTAATTAATTCCTTCACAATTAGATTGGAACAAGCGGAACCTAATGACATTATAAGAAATTAATATACTATAAAACAGATGCAAACAAATGAAAAAAATAGAAGGCAATGTGAAATATCTCTTTGGAAAAACCACTGACCTGTAAAATAGATCCCGGAGAGATCATTTAAAAATTATTGGACTACCTGAAAGCCATAATCAAAAAAAGAACCTAGAAATCATCCTCCAAGAAATTCTAAAGGAAAATTCTCCTGCTATTCTAGAACCAATCGAAAGAAATCACAGATCACCTCTCAAAAAGATCCCAAAATGAAAACTTCTCGGAATATTAAAGGCATATTCCAGAGTTCCCAGATCAAGGAGAAAATATAACAAGCAGTCAAAAAGCAACAATTTGAATATTGTAGAAACATAATTAGTATAACACAAGATCTAGCAGCTGCTATATTAAGGGTTTGAAGGGCTTGGAATATGATATTTGGGAGGTCAAAGGAGCTAGGATTAAGACCAAGAATCACCTACCATGCAACACTGGGTATAATGCTTCAGGGTAAAATATGGATATTTAATGAAATAGAGGACTTTCAAGCATTCTTGATGAAAAGACCAGACCTGAACAGAAAATTTGAATTTCAAATACAAGAAGCAGGAGAAGTATGAGAAGGTAAATAAGAAAAAGAAACCAAAGAATTTATTAAAAATGAGCTATTTATATTCTTACATGGAAAATTGATAATTATAACTCATGAGACTTTTTTCAGTTTGAGGATAGTTGAAGGGAATATATATATACATACATACATATATATGTGTGTGTATACATACATATATAGGAGGGTAAGTGTTTGCATGTGTATATGTGTACATGTATGTACATGTATACATAGATAGAGGGCACAGGATCAGGTGAATATGAAGGGATGATATCTAAAAGGTAAAATTAAGAGGTGAGAGAGGTATATATTGGGAGAAGGAGAAAGGGACAGATAGAATAGGGTAAATTATCTCACCTAAAAGAAGCAACAGAAAACTGTTACTATGGAGGGGAAGAACAGGAAGGTGAAAGGGAATGAGTCAAACTTTGTCTCATTGGATTTGGTTTACGGAGGGAATAACATACACACTCAATTGGGTATCTTACACCACAGGAAAGTAAGGGGTAGGGGTTAAGAGGGGCATGATAGAATGGAGGGTCAGATTGGGAGAGAAGGTAGTTAGGAGCAAACACTTTTTTTTTTTTTGCTTTTTGGAGGGCTGTTGGGGTTAAGTGACTTGCCCCATGTCACGTGGCTAGTTTTTGTGTTAAGTGTCTGAGGCTGGGTTTGAACTCAGGTCCTCCTGATTCCAGTGCTTTGCTCTATTCACTAAGCCACCTAGCCACCCCCAAGTGAATGCTTTTGAAAAGGGACAGGGTCAAAGGAGAAAATAGAATAAGTTGGGGATGGGATAGAATGGAGGCAAATATAGTTGTTTTTAACAACATGACTACTATGGAAATGTTTTGTATAACTACACATGTATAACCTTGTTATGGTTGTGGGATTGAAAGATCTTCCATGCCCCTTGAATTTGCTGATGTAGCAGGAAGGGGTAGGGCAAGAGGAAGTGCAAGACAAGCTAGAGTGTGTGTGGTGACTGGCAGAGGCAGCGGCAGCAAGCAGCTGTGGAGGTGGAGGCATGAACTCCTTTTTTGAGCCAACCAGAATTTCTGCTAGGGACTCCTGCTGAGGACTATCAGGGACAGGAACTTTGGGGGGACCAGAGTGGCTGGGAGCATGCTTCCTGGACTCTGAGAAGTTGCTGTGAATGAGGAGAGGAGGACCTTTGCCCGAGGTAGCCTGTTGTGTTTTGAAGGCTTGAGAATATGACTGTTTACTACATTAACTATGTGTGCCAATTTCATTATTAATATGATGGCTTTGACTTTTTGGTTTTGTGACTCGGTTTTCAGGTATATGAATAAATGTTCTAGATTTATTCACCATGTAGAGAGCCTGGTATATTTTGTGATTAATAACCATATCTGCATATTTATAGTTACCGTAGGCATTGTGAATATTGTATTGTTGATACAAACCCATATTGAATTGCTTGTCTTGCCAGTGGGTGTGGATGAGGAGGGAAGAAGGGAGAGAATCTGGAACACAAAGTTTTATAAAGTAATGTTAAAAAATAGTTTCTACATGCAAGTGGGAAATAAGATATATAGGCACTGGGGTATAGAAATCCATCTTTCTCTAGAAGAAAGCAAGGAGTGGAATGGGGGAGACAGAAGAGAGAACAGATTGGGGAAAGGGTATTCAGCATCCTTGCTATCTTGTGGTGGGTGGTAGGTGAGAGACAGGGAAAAATTTGAATCTCAAAACCTTGTGGAAGTGAATGTTGAAAACTAAAAGCTAAATAAATAAATTTATAAAAAAAGAAAAGAAAAGAAAAAGACTATGAACCATGAAGCTAGTTTACAACTCTACCAACAATGCAGTAGTGTTCCTATTTTCAAAATGGTCAAAATACTTCCATTACCTGCTTTATAGGTTAATGACAACTTAGCTTTAGAACTACAAAACATGTGAAAGACATCTGGAATTTTTTTGTGAAAAAACTTTCTAAACTAGAGAATTCAATAATAAAAATGCATAAGTATAATTACTATGTGACTGGAAGTTTGAATTGATTGAATATTTTCTCAGCAAGTTATTCTATAAGAAAGGTATACAATAAATTCTGGCTCCTCCTGATTTTTATGGAAATGTGAGGTTATAAAAGCAACTCAGATACCATGTCCGAATTTAATTAGAAAATTAGGACAAAAGTGTTTTATCATGTAAATTGGTGACAGAAATACCAAATTCTAGGACTCGATGGGTTATGGGGATGTGAAAAATAAGTTTTAGTAGGATATTTTATGTGGGAGTTAAAGTTCCAACATCTTAATTCTTCCTCCCAGAGTTTAAATATCCACTTTTTTTATAAATTTATTTCTTGTCTTTATTTCTTCCTACTCTCCATCTGGTACACTTCATCTGTCTTGTCTTATTGCTGAACTTTCCCTACTATTTTATTCTCCCCCCACCCCACCCCTTCCTATGCCTTCCACCATGTTGACCCACCTGTCTGTAGACATCTTACTAATGACACAGATTTTTCTTGTTAAGCTATTTCTTTAATACTATGTTCTCAAAGAAATGTGTTTAAAAAAAAGGAAGACCTGGAGGTGCAAAGGTGATTACATAACTTGTACATAATAAATAATTAAAGTAATATTTCTTCAAAGTTTGAGTTTTCAACATATCATGGTTTTGTAAGAGATAAAAATAACAATCACTCATATTTGTTACTGACATCAAAGAAATATAAATGTAAGCTGGGTTGGGCCAAAGTTATTTGAGTATAGCTACAGGTATATAAGGACAAAGAACAACAGCTCTACCATAAAATGAAGAAGAATGATAAACAAAACAGATTTAACTTGAGGCACTCTTGCTGTGCTAGGTAGATGTAGCTATAGGCATGATTCCTAAAAGAACTCTGAAGTTACAGATTCAATAATGAAAAGACAGCTTAAGGGGGGCTGGAGTCAAGAAGGTGGAGGAGAAACATGACCTTCGGGAAGTTCCAGCTCCCACCAAATCCAATTCATGTAAAAGGGGACTCTGAACAAACTTTGGAGCTACAGAACAAACAAAATGACAACAATGAGGACAGCCTGGCAGACCGACAGAAATCAGCCAGCATAGCACTCTGGCTGCCGATCCTAGCCCTGCGCTCAGGAGATTTTAGCCCCAGGGAGGACCTCAGTGACCATCCACTGGAGGGACTCCAGATCATCAGCAGCTGTGGCCGTTTCCAGAATTATCAACACATAGATGCGACGGAAAAGTTAGATGTCAGTGCAGTGTGGACTTTGGGATCCAGCAGTTGGGAGTGCATCTGCCTTTATCCCCTGGAGGGAGAAGTCACTGAGGGCTATGGCACAGCCGTTGCCATGTGGAAGCTTCAGCTACTGGCCTGCAGAGTGTAGGGGGGAAAAGCACCCAGTCTGAGGGGTAATCACGCTTGCTTTAACCTGCTTGGATCTGGATTGCTGTTTAGGGTGGAGGTCCTAGGGTGTGTGACCAGCTTGCCAGAGTGTGTGGAGGCTTCAAAGAGGGCACCCAACTAATACCTTCGGAAGCTGAGAAAACCCCACTTTTGGTATGAAGCTCCCCTCTCTGGTAGCAGAGTCCTACTTTGGCAAAAAGCCCAAAAATCAAGTAATTGAGAGACAAAATGAGCAGGCAAAGGAAGCAAACCAAGCAAAGCAATCCAGCATTAGACACCTATTTTGGGGACAAAAAGGATCAAAGCATGGAATAGGAGGAAGACAGTGAAGTTAGAACTCCTGCACCAAAAGCTTCCAAGAAAAATGTGAGCTGGTTACAGGCCATAGAAGACCTTAAGAAGCAAATAAGAGAAGTGGAGGAAAAATTGGAAAGAGATATGATAATGATGCAAGAAAATTATGAAATGAGAGTCAACAGCCTGACTGAGGAAAATAATACCTTAAAAAATATACTAACTCAAATGGCCAAAGAAGCTCAAAAAAGCAATGAAGAGAAGAATGACTTAAAAAGCCAAATTTGCCAGATGGAAAAAGAATCTCAAAAGCTCACTGAGGAGAATCATTCCTTCAGAATTAGAATGAAACAAATGGAAGCTACTGACTTTATTAGGAATCATGATGCTGTTAAACACATCTAAACAAATGAAAGAATAGAAGGCAATGAGAAATATCTCATGGGAAAAAACCACTGACCTGGAAAATAGATCCAGGAGAGATGATTTAAAAATTATTAGACTACTTGAAAGGCATGATCAAAGAAAGAACCTAGAAATCATCCTCCAAGAAATTCTCAAGGAAAACTGCCCTGATATTCTAGAACCAGAGGACAAAACAGAGGTTGAAAGAATCCACTGATCACTTCCTGAAAAAGATCCCAAAAAGAAAACTCCTAGGAATATGATAGTCAGGTTCTGATATTCGCAGATCAAGGAGAGAATACTACAAGCAGCCAGGAACAAACAATTTGAATATTGGGGAAACACAATCAGTATAACACAGGATCTGGCAGCTTCCACACTGAGGGATTGAAGGGTTTGGAATTTGATATTCTAGAAGTCAAATGAGCTGGGATTAAAACCAAGAATTGCCTATCCAGCAAAATTGTGTATCATATTTCAGGGGAAATTGTGTTCTTTCAGTGGAATATAAGACGTTCAAGCATTCTTGATGAAAAAAAAAAGAGTTGAATAGAAAATTTGTCATTCAGATACAAGAAGGAAGAGAAGATTGAGGAGGTAAACAGGGTAAAGAAATTATAAGGAACTTACCAAAGTTGAACTATTTACATACCCACATGGAAAAATGATAATTGTAACTGATGAAACTTTTGTCAGTATGAAAATAGTTCAAGGGAATACATACATATATATATACATTATATATATACATATATATATGTCTATATAGGAGGGTATACAGGCATATGAATACATATGTTAATGTCAGTATATATGTTTACATGTATACATAGATAGAGGTAACAGGAACAATTTAATAAGAAGGGATGACACTTAAAAGGTTAAATTAAGAGGTGAGAGAGCAATATATTGAGAAGAGATGGAGAGAGACATAATGGGGTCAGTTATCTCTTATAGAAGAGGTAAGGGGAAATGGTTACAATGGAGTGGAAGAACAAGAAGGCAAAACCTTATTCTCATTGAATTTGGCTCATGGAGGGAATGACATACACACTAAATAGGGTATCTCACCCTACAATTGAGGAGGGGGGAAGGGTATGAGAGGGGGGATGATGGAAGGGAGGGCAGGCTGGGGGGGGAGGGAAATTGGAAGCACCCACTTTTGAAAAGGGACAGGATCAAAGTAGAGAATAGAACAAGTGAGAGGTTGGACAGGAGGGAGTGAAATATAGTCAGTCTTTTATAATATATCTGCTATGGGAATGTTTTGCATAGCTACACACATACCACCTATACTGGGCTTATCTTTCCAGTAAGGGTGGGTGACAAAGGAGGAAGGGAATGAATCTGGAATTCAAAGTTTTAAAATCAAATTTTTAAAAATATGTAAATACAATTCTTAATTCTATTTTACATGTAATTGGGAAATAAGATATACAGGCATTGGGGCATAGAGATCCACCATGCCCTGATGGCAAAGTTGAAGGTGGTATGGAAGAAGATATGGGAGAGAACAGATTGGAGAAGGGGATATCCTGTGGGACCACTATTTTGGGGTGGTGGGTTGAGGATAAACAGGGAAAAAATTTGTTATTCCAAATCTGGTGGAAATGAATGATTTCTTTTGAATGAATACTTTACAGCAGTAGTTAATAAAGCATTTGAAAAAAAAATGAAAAGACAGCTTAAAGAAAAGCAGTAAATAATATTGATTCTTCCTACTTTGTAGACTTATCATATGGAGAATACTATGCAAAACTTAAAATATTTTGCACATTTAAGTTATTAAATAGATATAAGTGTTTGACCAACATTTTTTTTTTCTTATGGTCCAAGACTAATAATTGGGGGTAGAGGTGAAGGGTTGGTAGGAGAAGGAATGGTAGAAGTAATGAATAAATGACTTATAAATCAAATCAAAGTTTTTTTTTAATGTCATATTCTTCTTAAAGTTAATTTACTTAAGACTAAATTTGCAAAATTCACTTTTAATCATCACTTTTAAAGTATATTAAAAGAAATAACAAATTAAGAGACTGGATATCCTTTTTTAAGTTATAATAAAATCTCTTGTGGGGAGAAATGGAGAAATATACTTTTTATTTTAAGCAATTGGGATTAAGTAACTTGCTCAAGGTTATATGGCCAGTTATTTCTGGGTGTGATGCTAAGTATCTGAGCCCGGATTTGATCTCCAGGTCATCCCGACACTGGAGCCGGTGCTCTTACTTGCTGAGCCATCTGGCTGGCCCTAAGCAATTGGGGTTAAGTAACTTGCTCAAGGTTACACGGCCACTTGTTTCTGGGTGGTTGCTAAGTGTCTGAGCCCAGATTAGATTCCCAGGTCATCCCAACACTGGAGCCCATGCTCTTACTCGCTGTGCTACTTGTCCACCCTGAGAAATCTACTTTTCAAATCTTACAGCTCTTTGGGTTATATTTGAAGTATATGAATCCATCTCAAAGGTAATCAAGGTAGATGAAGTCAATGGAGGGAACAGGTCTCAGTATTACTGTAGTCTACAAACACTGGTTTAGCTGGAAGGGACTTTGGAGGAAGAATGCACATTAAAGGTAATGTAATTAAATTCCCTCATTGAAATAGATGAATAATCATAGCCCCAGAGACTTTTAGTTATTGAAGAACAAGAAAACATTACTAAGAAATTAAGCATTTTTCTTTAAGTCTGATCTTGGGAAGAAAAGCAATTTCCCAAGAACATGATATTTCTTGGGTATAATTTTGACAAAGGTGGTACTGGTGGTGGTATGTATGGGGAAAGAACTTCTTGTTACTCATTGCCCCATCTACTTTGTCTATAGAGAATTCAGCTGATATAATCATAAAATTCATCATTTTCATTTATTCCTATTTCTTAGATGGGGTATCTATTGAAATAAGGCATCCTGTTAAAATACCTCACAGAGGGCCCTAGAACAGAGAATCCACTCCCACTTTTCCTGATCTTCCATATCACCTTTAAAGATGGGGTCTCCTTAAATAGGTCTTCTTAGCTTTTGCCATCATATAGTTAGTTCCTAAGAATCCAAGTGCTTCAATAGAGAATATTAGATAAATATCTTGAAGACAAGTATCTTGAAGACAAATATCTTGAAGAGATCTTGGTTTATTTTAAAATAAATAGTATTTTAAAATTTCCCTTTTAATTTTTTTTTACTTTGACGTTTTTTAGGAGAGTATTCATCATTGTTGGGGTTATTTGTTGTAATTCAATATAATCAATGAATATCAACAGTAACAGGAAAAAAAAAGCATTATCAAGTACCTCTAAGTCAGTCATGTGCTATGTACTAAGGTTACTAAGAAAAAAATAATAATCTTTGCCCTCCTACAGCTTTGGGGACCCAGCATGTCACTTTTAAGTGGAAACAAACTACATGCAAAGGAAATATAAGGCAAATTAATAAACATTTATGTACTGTGTAAATTTCTGAGTTAAGACTTAGAAAAGGGCAGCTAGATGGCACAGTGAATAGAGTATGGGCCCTGGAGACAGGAAGACCTGAATTCAAATTTGGTTTCAGACACTTGACACAGTTACTAGCTGTGTGATCTTGGGCAAGTCACTTGACCCCAATTACTTTGTCTTCCCTCATCAAAAAAAAAGACTTAGAGGAATGCAAAATTTAGGTAAATTTTCATGTGGTCTTTGCTTTCATGGAACTTGCTACATTGTAGAAGGATAATAAACAGATGCAGATAATTTTGCAGAATCCTGGTGTTGTGGAAAGAGCATTAAATTTAGAATCAGAATAACTGAGTTGAATTTTGTCATTTTTTACCTTTCTGAACTTAGACATATCACTTTGACTCACTAGAAGTAAAATGAGGAGATTGAACAAAAAAACTTTTTGGTTCTCATCCAACTCTAAATCCCCCATTTCTACTACCTTTCAATGCAAAATAATTTATGTAAGGTGTATTCAAGGGGAAAAGAAAATGTAATGGCTGATTGGCCACTGAGGGCCCAATCCTTCACTTTGCAGGATGAACAAGTATCCTCTGTTTCCTTTCAGTTTTCATCTTACTGTGTGGTCATAAAAAGCCTTTTAATTGCTTGCTAAGCTTTTCAAAAATCTTAAAAAGGATGAAATCTCACTATCTTTCTTGGTGGCAAGTGAGGCAAGAACTCTCATAATTCCCATCAAGGAAAAAGATATAGCAGTGGCAGAAAAATTAGCTGCCTGTACTCAGATGCCTTCTCTTTCTATCTGGTTGCCATGTAACTGTGAATACATAAACTTTTGTGTTTTTTTTTATCTTTTTTTTCTGTATCTATTGTTGTTGTTTTTTTCTTTTTCTGAGGTCACTGAATATCAAAACAGAGTGCACCAGTGTCACTTACTCATTCTACTTGTGTTTTCTACACCTGAGTTCAAAGAAGAGCTATCCCTGAGGGACAACCATAAATCAATCTGACAGCTCAGATTGTGTGTCCTAAAATCAAGGTAGAGCCTTGTCCATTAGTCATTTCACATACTGAAATGAATATGATGGAAGAAATGTTTTGTAGAAATTGTTTTAAGTTTGGGTTCACTTTAACATGGACCTTGGTCATAGAGAACAATATGTTTGTTCCCAGTTTGAGGTGTTGTTTTATTTAAGATCCTATCAATACTTATACACCTTTATGGTAAATTATGCAAAAGCTAATCAATATAATTTGGTTCAATTATACTGAGATAATATTAGCTGGCTATTGATATTTGGGGAAATCCACCAGATGGAGGTCCATGAGTAATAGTCTCAGACAACTACCGAGGCCTAGAACTTACCCCTACAATCCTAATGTGATATATAATAAGCTGTGCTCTGGCCCACAGACCTACAGTTCAAGAGATTCTGGAAAAAGTGAGTCTAAATCATATGTAGCACAAAAACTAGTTATGTTGGCTACAAGAAGAAAAGACACTTTATGTCCCATGGCAAAAACTTCATGGAAGATGGCATTTAAGCTGTGTTCTAAATAATAGGGAAGAATTCAAGAGACAAAGAAAAAGTATGAAAAAGTAGGACTACATTAGAAGTGTGTAAAAAAGAGGGAGCAAAGTCATGAAGGTGGGAAAATGTGCATATGAAGGTAAGTGAAATAGCTTATGTAGGGCCCAGAGTGCTTACATAGAATTTGATTTACAGATCATTTTAGATACAGTTCTAGAGCTCAAAGGAGCTCTCAATTATTCACAAACTTTTTATCCTTTCATAATCCTCATTTCTCCTGCCTACTTCCTGACTTTTATCCATTTTACTGTTTGTGTGGGTGTTTAGAAGAAAAAGCTGAGTATTTCAGCAAACAAATCCAAACAAATTAATTTCACTAATTGATAAAGAGCTTTGCTAAAAGCCATAATTGTAAATACTAATTTCTGAATCTGAGGTAAATGGTAATAGTGGGAGGGGGAGCAGAAATTTATTTGAAATTAAATTGCTAGGAAGGAGATGGCGTTCCTAGACAAATTTCTTCAAATGTGCAAAAAAGGAGAGGAAATGAATTGGGTATTAGATTGAAACTACAGCAATTATTGGGAGGGGGGAAGAATGGGGCATACCCAAAGGATTGTGCTTTTGCTGTCCTTTAAATTTCCATTATATGTCATACACCTATCCCTCTAGCCCTAGTGAGAGCCTTGCAATATTTGAATTGGGAAAGAAAAATACAGAAGCTTTTGGTTTTCAGTTATCCATTCTCAACCTTTCCCTCAACTATCCATGGCAATTGCATTTCACAATAGTTGCCCCATTCATAGTCATGAATTGAACAGATTGACAAAAATGAAGAAGAAAATAAAATGAAATTCTTACCATTTGAAATATTTTATGGATTCTTACTTTGGTTTATCTTCCTAAACTTGCCACAAAGTGCAAAACATAAAACAAACACACAAACCCTTTCCTTCTCTATCTTAAATGAGCATTTATGTAAAAAAAAAAAGAGGTGGGGGGGAGGGGAGGGAGTCCAGACAGCAGAGTAAAAGCACAAACTTGGCATGGGCTCCAGCTTCAACCATCTCCAATACCTGCAAAAAAAGACTATAAACAAATTTTAAAGCTACAGAACCCACAAAGAGATAGAGAGAAACAGATCTCCCACTGACGGCAACCTGGCAGGCCAACAAGAAAGGTCTATTGCAGCATGCTGGGAGCTGAGTGCAATCCTCAGTGAATTTCAGTTCCAGCCCCAGGGCTGCCTGACCAGTACCCAGATGGATCAGAGGAGACTTCAGGATAGTGAATCATCAGCAGATGTGGTGGTTTCCAGAGTCTTCAACACATAAACACCAAAGAGAAAATAAAAGGTCAGCCAAGAACTCTGTTGTAAGGGTGAAGGAACAGATCAGTCTGGCCCCTGCCCCTGGGGAGAGAAGTGGAAGGAGGCATGGTGGTGCCATGTGGCTGCTTTCAGAGCTCCTGGCCTTCAGATCATAGGGTTACCAAGTGATCATTCAGAGGTTATTCACTCTTTCTTTGACCTTCCTGGATCTGGATTTTGCTCTTGGGTGGTGTGTGGCCAGTAAGCCAGAGCTTGTGGGGGCTGTAGAGACAGAGCCCTACTAATAGCTCCAGAAGCTGTGAAAACCCCAGCAATTTGGGACAAACTGTCTCCATTCTGGAAGCAGAGTTCTACTGTGGTAAAGAGCTTAAAAGTCAAGTAACTGGCAAGATAAGGAAGAGCAATCAGACCAAACAATCCTTTTTTGGGGAAAAAAAGGATCAAATCATAGAACTGGAGGAGGACAACAAAGTCAGAAGTCCTGCATCAAAAGTTTCCAAGAAAAACATGAATTGGTCACAGGCCATGGAGGAGGTGAAGAAGGATTTTGAAAATCAAGTTAGAGAAATGGAGGAAAAACTGGGAAGAGGAATGAGAATTATGCAAGGAAATCATGAAAAGTGAGTCAACAGCCTGCTAAAGGAGACCCAAAATTTCTGAAGAAAATAACACCTTAAAAAGTAGACTAACTCAAATGGCAAAAAGCCTAATTTGCCAGATGGAAAAGGAATTTCAAAAACTCACTGAAGAGAATAATTCCTTCAAAATTAGATTGGAGCAATTGAAAGCTAATACTATATGAGAAATCAAGATAATATAAACCAGATCCAGACAAATGAAAAATCAGACGGCAATGTGAAATATCTAATTAGAAAAATAACTGACCTAGAAAATAGATCAAAGAGAGGTCATTTAAAAATTATCGAACTATCTGAAAGCCACAATCAAAAAAAAGAATGTAGAAATCATCCTTCAAGAAATTCTCCAGGAAAATTGCCCTGATAATCTAGAACCAGAGGGAAAAATAGTAATTGAAAGAATTCACCAATTACCTCTTGAAAAAGATCCCAAAAAGAAAAGTCCTAGGAATTTCCTAGCCAAATTCCAGAGTTCCCAGATTAAGGAGAAAATATTACAAGCAGCCAGGAAGGGACAATTTTGCTATTGTGGAAACACAATCAGGATAACACAAGATTTAGTAGCTTCTACATTAAGGTTTTGAAGGACTTGGTATATGATATTTGGGAGGTCAAAGAGCTAGGATTAAAACCAAGAATCACCTACCCTGCATAACTGGGGATAATACTTCAGGGGAATATATGGTCATTCAATGAAATAGAGGACTTTCAGGCATCCATAATAAAAAGACCAGAGTTGACCAAAAAATTTGACTTTTAGTTACAAGAAGCAACAGAAGTATGAGAAGGTAAACAGGAAAAAGAAACCATAAGGAATTTATTAAAGTTTAACTGTTTACATTCCCACATGGAAAAACAATAATTGTAACTCATCAGACTTTTCTCAATATGAGAATAGTTGAAGGGAATATGTGTGTGTGTATATATATATATATATATATATATATACATACACACATATATATGTACATATAGCAAGGTGAATATGTTTATATATATATAACATATGTACACACATATGCACACATTCATATATATATATATATGTAAGTGTGTGCATGTGTGTGTACATATATACATAGAGGGCACAGGATCATTTGAAAATGAAGGGATGATATCTAAAAATTAAAATTAAGAGGTGAGAGAGGAATACATTGGTAGAAGGAGAAAGGGAGAGATAGATTAGGGTAAATTATTTCATGTAAAAGAGACAATAGAACACTGTTACAAGGGAGGGCAAAAGCAGGAAGGTGAAAGGGAATGGGTTAACTTTACTCTCATTGAACTTGGTTTAAGGAGGGAATAAAAATACACATTTAATTGGGTATCTTACCCTACAGTAAAGCATGGGGGATGGGATAAGAAGGGGGGGTCATAGAAGGGAGGGAAGATTGGGGGAGAAGGTAGTTAGAAGCAAACACTTTTGAAAAGGGACAGGGTCAAAGTAGAATATAGAATAAGTGGATGAGGGATAAGATGGAGGGAAATATAGTTAGTTTTCACAATATAACTACTATGGAATTGTTTTATGTAACTACACATATATAACCTTTGTTGAATTGCTTGTCTTCCCACTGGGAGTGGGTGAGGATGGAAGAAGGGAAAGACTCTGGAACTCAAACTTTCAAAAAACTAATGTTAGTGCATGTTACATGCAAGTGGGAAATAAGATATTCAGGCACTGGGGCATAGAAATTCGTCTTGCCCTACTAGAAATTTAGGGTAGGGGATGGAGGAGGATATAAGAGAGAACAGTTTGGGGGAAGGGGTATTCAGTAGGCTCACTATTTTGGGGTGGGGGTAGGAGAGAGATGGGGAGAAAAATTTGTAACTCAAAATCTTGTGGAAATGAATGTTGAAAACTAAAAATAAATAAGTTAATTTGAAAAAAAAGAGAGACAGGTAACAGAGTAGATAGAGATGTTATGCATGGTGTTAGAAGACCAGTATTCTACTAACAGCTCTGTGGGATTGTATGACGTAAAAACGATGACTCCTCTGGGCTTCAGTTTCCTCATCTGGAAACTGAGATGGGTGAAATAGAATATCTTTAATGTCTTTTCATTTCTGATGCTCCAGATTTCCATGATACCACAAATTTTATCATTAGATTTTCATTATTTTGTGTTTAATATTTTCCATTTCTTTCATTCTCTTTTAAAATGTATATCCTCAGGGACAGTATTGAAGGAGAGGAGCATGGATGTGTGTGAGAGGTTGTTTGAGAAAGAGGACATGAAGAAGCAATGAAAACCTCTCTCCACCCCCACATACACAAAAACAAAACACAGAGTTTTGTTTTCTTATAAAATTTCAACTAAAGCTCTAGGTAATCTAACAGGTAAAGTCAAAAAATGCTGAGAAATTTTCTTCCATGGGCTGACAAAAGTACAGTCAATCCTCAACATTTGCACATTTTACTTTTGGGACTTCAAGCCTTCATTTGATTTTATTAGTAACCTCATTTTCCCTTACGTGTTGACAGTCACACATATTCCTGGCTATGCTCAGTATAGAGAAAAAAAATGAAAGGCATGATGCATCCAAGTTTATGAGGGAACTGGTATAGTCATGAAGGACCGAGTGTTGGAGGTTATGTTGAGACCTCACCAGTCTTAGTGTCTTCCAACAGCAACTACGAAAAGTCCCAGGGAACTCTCCTCAGATTTTTAGAGGGCAGCCAAAGTAGAGAGGTATATGGCAGGACAGTATACAAAACAATGCCCTTATACCACCATTTGACAGAGTGGAAGGTAAGATTCAGGTTAAAAAATATTTAGATTTAAGAATTTTATTTCCTGTACAGTATTTATGATGATGTAGATTTCATATGTTATAAAAATTAATATTGTCTGAAATCAATGTTTTTTGTTCTTTCAAAGTGAGATGTTAGCACAAAAGGCATACTAAAGAATTTATTAGTGAGAAAAATGTTTTGCATGTTACTGTAGCAGCAAGCACCCCAAGCGCGTCCTCAGGGTTTGCTGCCCATACAGGTTCTTGGATCTGCTTTGTTAAAGGAAAGCAACTCAAAATGGGTTAACAAGCTTACTTTAATCAGTCAGACATATATCATTTACCTTGTTCAGGGGAAAAAGGTCAGCACCCCAAACTTCAAAATATACAGACAGAATTATCAAGACATTAACAGATCAAGTAGACAGCTTTCCAAACTGTCCAACCATTACATCCATACCCAGTCAACATCTGGGTTTTTCAAAGCCGGAGGACTCTCAACAACGGCTTCCCAGAATTCAGATCAAATCACAGAACACTTCTCAAAGTGAGTCCCAAAACAAAGCTACACATCAGGGCTTATATAGCCTTTTCCTGGCTCAGAGAATGTAACAACCTTATTGCCTCACTGGCCAATCAAGAAGTATCTACTGAAAAACAAGCCTCCCTCCCCAGGCTTCAGGTGCATTTTAGCCTAGGGGCAGGGAAGATCTTCCAAATTTGCATTCCCATTACAGTTACCAATTTTATTCTCTGTACTGCATTTTATGGATTATTTCACAGTGTGTTAGGAAAAAGTATGTTATCAAAATTAGCATTTTGTTATAAAAATTATAGGCACAAAAGTGTTTTTCTTCAGCCATTCTTCTATGAAGGATTACAGTCTTTGGTAGTCACAGGAACCTACCCTCCTTTATCCCATAGTATTTTTGACTTTCATACCTTCAACATACTTTCACTAGCCACGTAATTTTCTAACAGTGACAAATAACATAATGAAGGAAGGTGGATGGATTAAGAAGAAATGGATTTAGAATTAAACCCAGTGGGGCAATTTCCCTAGCATTAAGCTGTGAGAAAGCAGCATGGTAAAAAGAATAGTGGACTAGACTTTATTCACTTTCATAAACCACCCATCAACTGATTCAGTCTAATCAGCTTTCTATCCTTCTGGCTGATTCATTGTGCTCTCACACATTTCTAGTTATGTCTGTGTCTATTCCACAAATATATTTCAATTTCACTTGCTTTTCCTTGTTTGAAGTCCTGGAAAAACTACCTGTACCATATTCCCTCCTGAACTTAGAAGAAGGATGGAGATTGATGAACTTCTTTTTCTTCTCCTCCCTCTCAGCTACATCGTTCCCCACTCCCTAAAAAAGGACAGGTTACCTTCAAAGTCATTGAAAACCTGAAGTTCTCTTATGCTTTCATGCACAGACTACCCCTTTGCCTTCATTGTGTATCAGTGTTTTATGATCTCTGAAGGAAATGGGAGGGAGTGGGCATAAAACAGGAACAATGAACTCTTCAGTGTGGAGAACTCCATCCACCAATCAGAATTCAGCTATAGAGTTAAATAACTTGCACAGCCTCAATAAGCTAGTAGATGCCAGAACTGGGATTTGAACTCATTTATTCACATTTCCAAGTCCAGTAAATCATGGTGTCTAAATAGTAATTCATTTATATTTGAACTCTTTATAAACATTTTCCTCCCAACAGCTCTGTGAAATAGAATGTCTATATATAATTACCCCCATTTGAAAGATGAAAAAAACTGAATCTCTTAGGGGATGTGATTTGTCCACGGTCAAGAATTAACTGCATATATCTGCAGACATGGATTATCCACCTGGACTCTATTCAAGTGCTTAGCTAATCATTGTTGAGCCAGCCTTACCAGATCCAGAACTGAGACCTAGGTCTTTGATTCTAAGTGTATGGTTCTTGTTATTACACCATAGATGTTTCTTTTTAATACATTGGTATAAATTAGATTACTTTCCTTTCTGGAAGACAAGGCTAGAATATAAATTCATTGAGAATGGGGATTCTTAAAAGAAGAAGAAAATCTTTATCCTTTGTGAAAAGAATCTAAAAGTTCAGATCTGCTAATCACAATAAGGTATTGGTTTCAGGGACCCCAAATTTCCATCACACTAGCACACTTTGTCATAGGGTGGCCCAAAGACAATTCTATGAACTTTTAAAAAATCATCTTTGTCAGAAATTTCCAAAATTATAATGAAAATTCCCTTTTCTACATTGATATGGCATATGTCTTTTATAGATTTTAGACCTCCTTGACAGATTTTGCAAAACTAGTCACTTCCTATTTTTTTTTGCCTAAGTCTCAAGCTCAATTATCTATGTACTAAAACTCATTTCTGACCCCTTATTGGACAATTCATGGCTTCTCATCTTGATTTTCTTTTAAATTTCTGTAAGTCCTTCAGTGATCATCTATCCAATGCAAAGAAGACTTTTTTCTATTTCTTTTACAGTTTCATGGCCACCAGTGTAAAACACAGGCTCACCATCTCTTTCCACATTTTTATTTTAATTTATCTTAATTCAACAAGCATTTATTGGCTAGACACGGAGAACTGTACTAAGCACTGGAGATACAAAGAAAAAAAAATGAATGTCTCTAACATTAAGATGATTACAGCCTGTTGGGGAGAACATCATTTACATGAGTATGTGAATCTAAAATATGTACAAAGTAATTTGGGGAGAGAAGACACTGGGATTCAGGTGAGGCTATGTGTAGCAGGTAGAACAGCAGCTGACACTTGAAAGAAATTAGAAATTTTGAAAGTCAGAGACAGTATCATCCTATACTGTCAAATACAAATTCAGTACGCATTTCTTAAATATCTATTATGTATACCAAGCTCAGCATTGGAAGAAGGGGATTAATATCTGACCTGAACCTCAAAATAAGAAAAATATTTCAAGTTAAGAGACAAAGGGAAGTTAATTTTAGACATAGCAGGCAGGACAAACTTGGGAAGCAATAGCCTGATTTGGCTGGAGCATAAAATGCACCAAGGGTAGTATTAAGGAATAAAGTTCAATTATTAAATTGAAGCTAAGAGCATAGATATAGATTCTAAGTCTAGAGTTGAAAAAAAAAACCTGAGGGGCAGCCAGGTAGCACAGCGAGTAAGAGCACCAGCTCCAGTGTTGAGAAGACCTGGAGATCGAATCCCAGGCTCAGACACTTAGCACCCACCCAGAAACACCTGGCCGTGTAACCTTGAGCAAGTTACTTAACCCCAATTGCTTAGGGGCGGCCAGGTGGCTCAGAGAGTAAGAGCACCGGCTCCAGTGTCGGGATGACCTGGATCAAATCCGTGCTCAGATACTCAGCACCACACCCAGAAGTAATAACTGGCCGTGTAACCTTGAGCAAGTTACTTAACTCCGATTGCTTTAAAAAAAAAAAACTGATAGTTATCTGGTCCAATTCCATTTCATAGAAACTGAGGGTCAAGGAGTTAAATGAATTCCCCAGGGTCACACAGGGAGTAAAAATGAGAGTGGGTCCTCCAAATCAATTCTTTTTCTGGTATTATGAATACTTCTTGCACAAATTTAGAATTATACGAGTTAGAAAATGAAGAGACTTTAGAAATTTTACCGTTTAAACATTTCACTTTAACAACAAGGAAACCTAGGTTTATCTTTATGATGATGGCTTGTTGATTTTCACATCTGATGAGTATTGGAATTGGAAGATGGGTTCATATCCTGATTCTTTTTTCTTATTACATTCATACTATATGGATTTTATTGCCAAGAGTCACAAAGAATTTTGAACAGAGAAGGGATGTGGTTAAAATTTTAATTAGAAATATTACTTTAACAGTGGCATGAAGGGTGTCTAGAGGGATGTGAGCCTGAAGTCAGGGAAGGCCAGGCAGATAGCTATAACAATAAGAGAAGAATAAAAGGGTCCTGAATTATTGTAGATATAATATAAGTGTACAGGAGGATATGAATGGTGATATGAATGATTAGTTGGGCTGATTGAGAACCCTTAGGAGTCTCTTTTAATTCACTGATATATATATATATATATATATATATATATAATCATAGTATCAGAATTGTTGGAATTAAGTAAGAATTTATAGCTGATCATTCAGAAGATGGAGCAGTTAATGGGATCTGTTTTGTATTTGATGCTGATCAATAAAGGGAATAATCCATGGTAGTAAAAGCAGAAACCTTAGGAGGAAATTACAATGCCATTTAATTTTTTAATATACGAGGAGAAAAAGACTGGATATTGCTAACTTATAGCTGAGTCTTTGGAAGAATTGTTTTCATGGAGGAAGAGAAGGTTAATTGAGGATGATTCAAGCATAATTCTATGAGAATAATAATAGGAACAAAGTGCTGAATGAGTAGTGAATTCTGATGAATGCTGACACAATAAAATTAGCTTTTTGAAAGCTATATTGGTAATAGAGAGAAAAATTGACACCAAAAATTGTTTCTTGAAGGAGGAAGGGGTGATTATAACAGGTGGGGGGGGGAGCCAGAATGACCCTATGATTATTTTGCTTCCATTTTTATCTATCAAGTAGAGTGGTCTGTGGATTAAGAAGTAATGGAATAAAAGTGGTTAAAAAAGACATACCCACCTAGGTAAATGAAGAGACAGTTTGAGAACAATTCTACCCAATGAGTTAAGGTTACTGGGATGGGACTAACTGCATTCCAAGGTCCTGACAGAACTTGTAGATATCATTGCTGAACCAGTATAAGTAATGTTTGAAAAACTGTGGAAGATGTGACAGGTGCCACAGGACTACAGAGGGACAGATGTCCCAATTTTCAAATTGAGCAGTTGGATTGTTTAAACTATGGACCAGTGGGCTTAATTTCAATTCCTGGCAAAATTCTACAGCACATTATTAAAGGGACAGATTGTGAACCCTTAGTAAAGGAAACCATGATCACTGTGAGCCAGCACAGTTTCACAAAAAAAACAATTCATCCTAGACAAACCTTATAATAAGCTTTTCAGACAGGACTACTAGACTGATAGAAGAGAGAAATGTCATAGATTACAAAACACCCAGATTTTATGAGAGCTTTGCCAAGGTCTCTCTTTTTATGTGCAATATAGAGAGGCATGACCTGTGTGATAGCACAATTAAGAAGACTCAGAGCTAATTGAATGTCCATACCTAAAGAGTTGTGACTAGTGGATAGATGTAAAATTGGCAAGAGATCTCTAATGTAGAATCCCAAAGACCTATCTGCCAGTGCACTGTGCTTTTCATTTCTGTCAATGATTTGGGTGAATAGACAGATGATGGAAGTTTTATCAAATTTGTATTATAACATGAGGGTGAGACATAAAATAAATACACTGACTAAAAGAATCAGGATGCCAAAAAGCCTCAGAGATGAGGACAATGGACACAATTTTACTGAGATTTTACAAAACCTCAAAGTTGGAAGACTCTTCAGAAGCCATTTAGTTTAAGTCATGTCTAGAGAAGAATCCCCTCTACAACACATTCTATCATTGAGACTTTGCTTGGAAATAGAAAAGTCACAATAGAGACAAAATAAACAAAAACTACACAAGGGTGGTAATACCACCCCTAGACAATGGTTTATTGGGAAAGGATCTTAATATTTTAGTGGAATGCAAGCTTAATTAGAATCAACAATAATCCCATTTTGTTGGAACTAAAAAGATATCTTAGGTTGCGATGATCAGAAATTTTGTACACAGAATGAGGGAGGCAAATCTCTTGCTTTATTCTACCTTAGAATGTTGTTGTTGAGTCATTTTTCAATCATGTCTAGTTCTTCATAATCCCATTTGAGGTTTTCTTGGACAAGATATTGGAGTTGTTTGTCATTTCCTTCTCCCACTAATTTTACAGATGAGGAAACTGAGACAATAGGGTTAAGTGACTTGCCCAGGGTCATACAGCTAGTAGGTGTATGAGGTCAGATGAGGTTTCCTGACTCCACGCCTAGCACTGTACTACCTTCTAGGTGTCACATTTCAGGAAGAACATTATCTATTTGGAGCATATCTGAAGGAGGGTGACCAGGATGTTAATAACATTACCATGTTAACTGAAGACCAATTAAGGGAATTGGAGATGTTAAGCCTGAATAAGAGACCGATTTGGAGTTGAGTATGGGGAATGGAAAGGGAGGAAGAGGATAACAATTATCTTAAACTATTTGAAAGGCTGTCTTATAGAAGAGGAAATCAATTTCTTTTGTTTGACTCCAGAGGGAAGAATTAGGAGCAATGAGCACAGGAGGATTTCAATTCAATGTAGGTTAAAATTCTGTAATAATTAAAACTGTCCACAAATGTAATGGGTCTCCATGGGAACTAGTAACATTGGGAGCTTGAGAGATCTTTCATTAGAAGCTTAAAGATTGCTTGATAAGGATGTTTTTGAAGGGATTCACACTCAGGTATGAGGTGAGCTAGATGACTTCTGAGATGAGAGAGAGAGAGAGAGAGAGAGAGAGAGAGAGAGAGAGAGAGAGAG
>NW_027186473.1:64167585-64297441 GCF_028583685.1 Petaurus breviceps papuanus
GAGAGAGAGAGAGAGAGAGAGAGAGAGAGAGAGAGAGAGAGAGAGAGAGAGAGAATGATGGTAAAGATGACTAGACAGACAGATCGATAGAGAGATAGACAGACAGATAGATAGATAGATGACTAGATAACAGGCAGAGAGGAGAGATACATAGATAAATTAATATATGGAGAAAAACTACTCACCATGTACTCAAGGAACCTATATTCTAATGGGGAAGACAATACATATAGGAGAGCTAGAAAGCAGGGGAGTGATGCTGGTAGGAGAAGAAAAAGGAGAAGAATTTAGAGTGAGTACAGAATGAGATAAAGCATGGCTGAGGCCTTTCATAAAATATCGGTCCTTAGGATGGAGTCAGCAGTCAGGAGAACTGGGATTCAAGGCAGAGAATCCTGATGAAGTGAACAGGGGACAAGGCAACCAGGAAAAAGAAAATTCTGTAGGGTGAGTTCATGGGTGAATTTCTAAGATTATTTCATTGAGAAAAGATTTCTACTTCTGGCCAAATAGAATGACTTCTCTCTTCTTTTGTTTATATATGACATGAAATTATTGACCATCTTCTAAATTTTGACTTTCTCCTTAGCTTCTAGCCTTGCCTTCTAGTATGCCTTTTTCAAATTTCCTCAACTCTGTTCTTTGACTGTTTCACTTAGTATCTTATCTTCCTGTTAATTAATCCAGTAGTTAATTCAAGTTTAGGTTTAAGGTCCATATATCTCTACCAGGTGGGGAAATGTGAAACTTCTGGGCAAAATTTCTAACAGGAGTAATATTTGAAGGTTATGGGAGATGAGTATCTTGGGGACTAGTGACATTATGAAAAACATGATAGGAAGAATGTAGCACACTGTAGGTGGCTACTGTTAATCCTTTCCCTTCCCTCTGGATAAGTGCGTGTTACCTCCTATGCCAAAATTTCTGGGGTAAATTATTCCTGTTTCCCCTTAGGCATGAGCTTCTCCTCCATTCTCATTTCTACAGTGATAGACACTCTATAAATAGCTAATAGAATGGAATTAGGACAAAGCTATGACATTATTGTCTGACTTCACTTACTATTGTAACATTGAGTCTATTTATTTGAGCTCATAAAACAATACTTACCAGAACAGTACCTTCCTAGCTCAGTATCACATTTGTGGACCCACAATAGATATGAAATATGATGCTATAGTAAAGAATATGAAGGTTTTTTTAAGTTGTAACTATGTCAAATAGGCTTTTTATAGTCTTGGATAGATGACTTGGGCAGTATATTGTATGAATATTTATACATTCTGCTTTACTCCTGGGAATTTGAAATCAGTTGACTCACTTTAGAATATATCACATGATTATTTTACCTTTGAGTTACCAATAATCATGAAACATGAAGCTATATTTTTCTTCTCTCTTCTAGAAAATCCCAATATAGACTGCTCTCAAATATCACAGTGTGTTGATAATATTTTAAATGAATATGCCATTGATGCTAGAAACTTGTATCCATTGGTATATATTTCAACAAGGCAAATCCTTCCTCAATGTAAGGAAAAATGTTTCTACTTCTCTGTGTATATCATGTCCCCCCAAAAACAATTTGCAAGCACTTTGAGGGAAGAGGTCACTTCATTTTATCTTTTGGATCCCCCATAGATACCATAATAGCTTATTAGTACGTGCAAATTAAATGGTAGATTAAATAGCTGAAGTTATTTTTTCTTCGCCCCCCCCAAAAAAATTGGAATGCTATGAATAATTTGGAAATGTTTCCCCTCATTGTAGAAGTTCAAATATAGAATGACTGACCATTTTGCCAAGATGCAGTAAAGATTTATTTACTCTAAGATATTGCCAAATCTATGATTATTATTTTTTTTAGTTTTCATCATTCACTTCCACAATATTTTGAGTTTCAAATTTTCTCGTTGTCTCTCCACTCCCCACACCCCAAGACCATGTGCATTTTGATTACCACTTTCTCCAATCTTCCTTCCCCTTCTTTCTTCCCCTGGCCTCTCCTTCTCTTATCCCCTTTGACTTCTATTTTCCTGTAGGGTAACAGATTTCTATACTCCATTGCCTGTGTATCTTTTTCCCCAGTTGCATGTAAAAGTAATTTTTAACATTAGTTTTTAAAACTTTGAGTTTCAAATTATCTCCCTTCGTCCCTCCCTACCCACCCTCTTTGAGATGGCAAGCTATTCAAAATAGGTTATACAAGTATAACCATGCAAAACACTTCCATAATAGTCATGTTGTGAAAGACTAAGTATATTTTCCTCCATCCTATTCTTCCCCTGGTTTACTTTATTTTCTTCTTTGACCCTGTCCATCTTCAAAAGTGTTTGCTTCTGATTACTCCTTGCCCCATTCTGCCCTCCCTTCTATCACCACCTCCCCTCTTATCCTCTTTGCCCCTACATTCCTGTAGGGTGAGATAGATTCCCATACCCAATTGAGTGTGTATGTTTATTCCCTCCTTAAGCCAAATCCGAGGAGAGTAAAGTTCACTCATTCCCTCTCACCTCCCCCCTCTTCCCCTCCACTGTAAAAGCTTGGTCTTGTGAAAAAGTTTGTCTTTTATGTGAGATAATTTACTCCCATTCTACTTCTCCCTTTCTTCTTCTTCCAGTATATTTCCTCTCTCACCCCTTAATTTTATTGTTTGGATATCATATGTTCACATTCAACTCACCCTGTGCCTTAGCTATTCCCTCCAACTACCCTAATAATGAGAAATGGTCCATGAGTTAAAAATCTAATCTTTCATGGAGGAATGTAAACAGCTCAACTTTAATAAATCCTTTATGATTTCTCTTTCCTTTGTACCTTTTCATGTTTCTATTGCATCTTGTACTTGAAAGTCAATTTCTTTCTTTAGCTCTTGTGTTTTTTTTCCTCAAGAATGCATTAAATTCTTCTAAAGCATTGAATACCAATCCCCTCCCCACCCCTTCCCCCTGGCTCTGCCATTGATTACACTTAGATTTGCTTGGTAGTTGTAATGTAATGCCAAGCAAAGGCAACTTCCCAAGGTTCAAAATACCAGCATAGGTGCTCTCCATTTTATTCAGTGACAAATTAAGAACAGAGAAGGTCAAAACATGACATCATTCAAAATACAGCATTTACTAAGTGTGATTAAATAATCTCCAAGTACTACCCCACCCCAGGACCTTCCATTCATTCAATCAATTCCAAAGTCCCTGTTCTAAATACTACTCCACCCCTAGGCTGTACCTTCATTTAGTCCACCACAAAGCCCCTCTTCTCAAATGGAGATTAGCTTCCAATCTAAGTAAAGTACATTCATTTGTTCAACCATAGAACACAAAAAGGTCAAAAGTTCCCCACCCCTGGATCACAATTGAATCTACCCCAGAGTTACATCAAGTTTAAGCACAGCACTTAATACCCAAATGGAGGTCTTTTCTTCATCTTGACATGAGGCAAGTTCTCAGCAATCTTAGTTCCTGGGGAGACAAGGCTTAGCAAGGCCACAAGATATATTGCCAGTCTCTTAATTAATTAATCCTCTGTCTGCAGAACAGTCCTAGAACCCCTGAAAACATTAGCAAAACCTTCTCCCAGGATTTCTGTAAGCATACAACAAGAAAATCCTTCTTCAAGGCTTCTGAACCAACAGAAAGGTTCCCAGACCCCTGCAACAACAGCACTGTCCTTAACCAGTGGACAGCATTCACTCTCTGTCTGCAGGACAGTCTCAGTAGCTCTGAACCAACAGAAAGGTTCCCAGACCCCTGGAACAACAGCACTGTCCTTCACCAGTGGACAGCATTCACTCTCTGTCTGCAGGACAGTCTCAGAAGCTCTGAACCAACAGAAAGGTTCCCAGACCACTGCAACAACAGCACTGTCCTTCACCAGTAGACAGTATTCACTCTCTGTCTGCAAGACAGTCTCAGGAGCTCTTAGCCAACAGCCAGGTTCCAGGACTTCTTGAACAGGACTGTCTTTCACCAGTGGACAAATCTGGCAAAACAACATCAAAACAGACAGACAAAGTACCAGCAAAACAGCCATGTCTCCTCAGTCCTTGGCAGCTCCAGGGGCAGGTCTCAAAAGTCCAAGGCGATTCAAAGTGGCCCTCAGCAATCCTCTCAGTCTCTCCCTCTGCCTCCACGAGGGTGCTGCTTCCAAAAAAGTTCTTCTGCCTCTCACTTGTGTCTCTCCAAATCTACCAGCTCCTCCCAGTTCAGGACTTTCTTTTCACAACAGCAAGTCCATCCCACAGGTGGGATTAACAAACTCTGGGTTTTAACACAATCAGTTTGAAAACCAATCCAATACAGGGGGATCTTTATATTCCATTACTATCACAGTAAGTGATTTTTGGTTTGAATCCTAACTGCTTTGACCTCCAGAATATCATATTCCAAGCTCATCCCTTAATGTAGAAGCTGCTAAATCTTTTGTTAATCTGTTTGTATTTTCACAATACTCAAATTGTTTCTTTCTGACTGCTTGCAACATTTTTAACTTGACCTAGGGATGTTGGAATTTAACTATAATATTCCTGGGAGTTTTCCTTTTCAGGACCTCTTTCAGGAAGGGATTGGTGTATTGTTTTCATTTCTAATTTATGCTCTGGTTCTAGAATATCAGGGCAGTTTTCCTCGATAATTTCTTGAAAGATGTTTTCCAGGTTCTTTTTTGATCATGCTTCTCAGGTAGACCAATAATTTTAAAATTCTCTTCTGGATCTATTTACTAGGTCAGTTACTTTTCAATGAGATGTTTCACATTGTCTTTTTTCATTCTTTTGGCTTTGTTTTATAATTTCTTGATTTCTCATAGTCATTAACTTTCAGTTGCTTCACTCAATTAATGTGTGAGTGAAGAATGTTCCAGAATTGGGAGGCTTTAGTGAATTCATTAACTTATCTTTCTTCAGTGAGCTTTTGGACTTTTTTTTTCATTTGGCCAATTTTGCTTTGTAAGGCATTCTTCTCATTGCATTTTTGGACCTCTTTTGACATTTGGCCTAGTCTATTTTTAAGGTGTTATTTTCTTCACTATTTCTTTTTTTTTGGGGGGGGGGTTCTCCTTAGCAAGGTATTGACTTATTTTTCATGATTTTCTTCTTTCACTTTCATCTATCTTCTGATTTCCCCCCCTCTTCTTCTCTTACTTGATTTTCAAAATCCTTTTTGAGATCTTCCATGGCCTGAGACCAATTCATACTTTTCTTGGAGACTTTGGATATAAGAACTTTGACTTTGTTGCCTTCTTCTGATTGTATATTTTGATCTTCCTTGTTACTAAAGTAAGTTTCTATAGTCTGAGGTTTTATTTTTCTGCTATTTGTTCATTTTCCCAGTCAATTATTTTACTTTTTAACTCTTTGTTAAGGTAGATCTTTGCTTCCAGCACACTCTTCCAAGCTTCAGGGTTTTGAGCATCTGGTTTAAGAGACATTTCTAGGGAACTGTAAGTTTTCAGTTCTTCCAGGTTAGTATGATCTGTATTGGTTTCAGGGCTGTACTGTAATCCTCTTTCACCCAGGTCCATCAGACCTTTCCTACTGACCTGCTAAGTTGTCTTTGGTGTTTCTGGGTTGAGAAGTCTGGGAACCACCACATCTGCCAGTGATTCAGGCCCCTGAGGCCTGCTCTAGTTTCCCTGTGGCCCAGTCTTTCCTGGCATGGATGGGCTAGACTGAGTTTCTTTCCTAGTCAGGTACAACAGACATTCCTGTCAATCTTCCAGGTTGTGTTGGGCTGGAAATTTGTTTCACTCTGTCTTTTTTGGATTCTGCTGAGCAAGAATTTGTTTAGTTATTTTTTTTTTCTACAGGTATTTGGAAGGGTTCAGGATAGAGCTCAAGGAAGTCTCAGTCTTTACTCCACCATCTTGTCCACCCCTTTTCCCTTCCAAATGTATGATTCTAAGAATCCATGGTTCTGTGATTAGCTAAATAACCACTTCTCATGTAACTTCATTGGTAGCATATGGTCCTAACTTCATCAACTACAACAACAACAACAACAAAATAGTTTTTGGTGACATTGAACATCATCCATTGAGGCGATGTCCATCAGTTGGGGAATAGCTGAACAAGTTCTGGTGTATGAATGTAATGGAATAATATTATTCCATAAGAAATGATGAACAGATAGACTTCAGAAAATCATGGAAAGACTTGCATGAACTGATGTGAGCAGAACCGGCAAAATTGTAAATAGTAACAGCAATATTGTACAATGACTAAATTTGATAGACTTTGCTCTTCTCAGCAGTGCAATGATCTAAGACAATTCCAAAAGATTCAAGATGGAAATACTATCCAAAACAGGAGAAAGAATGATTGAATTGGAATTCAGAATGAAACATACTATTTTTCCTTGTTTTTTTCTTTCTCATTGTTTTTTTTTTCCCTTTGGTTCTAATTCTTTTTTATAACATGACTAATGTTAAAATATGTTTAATATCATTTTACATGTATGACCTGTATTAGATTGCATGCCATTTTGGGGAAGGACGAAGAGAAGGAGAGGGAGAAAATTTGAAATTAAAAATCTTGTAAAGGTAGGGGTGCCTAGGTGGCGCAGTGAGTAGAGCACTGGCCCTGGAGCCAGGAGGACCTGAGTTCAGATCTGACCTCAGACACCTAACACACACACACACACACACACACACACACACACACGCACACACACAAACTAGCCATGTGACCTTGGGCAAGTTACTTAACCCCAATTACCCTCCAAAAAAGCAAAAAAAAAAATCTGATAAAGATGCATGTTGAAAACTAAAATAAATGAAATAATAAAAAAAAGAAATATTATTTGTCCTTCATTTTCCAAGAGGACCAATGACATCACAGAGTGATGTCTTGAATGGTGGATAAACTAGATTAAAATGAGGCAGAGTTGCACAAAGGTTTCAGCCTCAATCTCTTTTCTAGAGGCAGTATAGTCCAGTGACAAGAAAAAAGTCAGGATTACTGGCAATGACCCAGGATGTAGTGGATGCCATGGTATTTTCGATGCCTGGCTAAGTTCTGAGTGCTCCACAATACCTCCTTCAGCTACCTTCATGGTAGAGATGAAGTGTCTTATTTATGGAACAGAGAAGAGACCAATCTCATTGAATCAGAGAGTATATGTAGGAGAGTAAGAAATAAGAATACTGGAAAAATATGAAGTCCTTGGAGTTTATTGACTAAAGGAATGAAATGGTCGGGTCATTGCTTTAGGAAAATTACTCTGGTGACTGAATAGAGGATGGATTAGAGTGGGGAAGGAAGTGAGGCAGGTAGACCCACCATCAGATTATTATAACAGTCTTGGAGTAAGGTGATGAGGGACTACCTGAGAGTTGATGGAAGTGTCAGAAGAGAACCAGAACCACACATGAAAGTAACACATATGACCAGGAAGTACACATAGAGGAGTCTATCTGTAAAGAATTTGTATGATCAGGGTCCAGTCACACAAATTGGAACTGTGATGCTATCATGTCTACTGGTGATATTCATAGTTCTCGTGGTCATTGCTAGGCATTTTTCTATTGAGCACATAGTTGTGGAACTTATTTATGATTACAGTATACAATGTCAACTGAAAAGGCAGAGTCTAGACCAGAGGTGTGGATCCATTGTCATTGGTTGATTCTGGTGTGCCACTGGCTACAATGAATAGTACACACACACACACACACACACACACACACACACACACACACACACGCGCGCACACACACACATGCACACACAGATTGTATATATCTCTGTCTATGCTGATGAAAGGTTTTTGCAGGATACAAGTTTTATCTTGGTTATCCCTTTTTAATAGCACAGTAGAATTGTAGAATGACCAAACAGACATTGGTAGCTAGGGATATATCTTTGGAATTAGAAGGACCACAGACAGAAGCCTTATCAGAATCAAACAAAATTAATAGTCAGGTTTACAGATCACATCTGAAAGAGGAATAGTGGTATCTGATGTGGATTTCAGGTCAAAATCAGCATGACAATCAAGTCCAAGTCACTAGTAAAGTGAGAGTTCTAAGGTTTGGAAATCAAGACTGCATCACCATTTAAGCAATAGAGTGTTAAATTAGAAAAGGAGTTTTCCAATTTGTTTTACTCCTTTATCAGTTTTTAGGCAAAGTGACACATAACACAGACCTACATTCTAGCTTTGCCTAATTCATTTCAATCAAGAATGCTTCCTACCAGCATTGACGTTATCTTCTTATAAAGCAACTATAGACTATACTCAATGGTACATAGCCCCTTATAAGACTTGGTGGCCCACTAAAAGGGCCTTAGTAACTATATCCAATTCTTTCAATCAAATAAGGGATTTACAGTTAAATTACCAGTAACCTCTAAGAAGTAAAATTTGGTGAGTAGAGCTTGGAGTCAAATGAGGTCTTGGTTTCAATTCTACCTGTGACACTAAGGGTAAAAAAAATCACCTCATTATAGCAAGCTTTTGTTTTCTTTTCAACCTGATGGAAGTATTAGTACATTAGTCCTCTCAGTGGAGTTTACAGTATTATTTATCAAACATGTAAAACACATTTTTAGTATTTAAATCAAAGTATAGATCAAAAATTCAAAGAAGAAAGAAACATCTGGATCAATGGTTTCCTTTTGCAGATGAAGAAAATGAAGATTAAAGTGGTTAAGAGACTTGCCACAGTTCACCCTAGCCCTTTGACTGGAAAGTGATTATTTTTTCCAATATATTATGTTGCTTTTACATTAGTGTCTATGATTCTGATTATTATTATTTCAAATAAAAACACAAAAATTTTGCCCACTAAACTTAAAAAAATAGCTATATTGGTTATTCAGTTTATTTCATATTGGGAACATAGAAAATGAAACAGGGAGGAAGTCAAAGCACATAGAATAGGCTTAGTAATTTTGTACATTCTCTCTTTATCTTCATGTAGGTACTCACTTAGAATCTTCTGAATTTCAGAAGAGATGAAGAAGTATCTCTTTTTTGTTAGAAACAAAGAGAAATTAGAAAAAATCATGGGTATTCTTGGAAATTTTTGCTGTAGGGAAAAAAAAATTGAATGCTTACTCCTGCCACCCAAAGAAAAATGGAAACAATTGCTTTCTGTTCCTCAAATAATTTACACCCACCCCCATACGTGTGCACATATATTAATATAAGTACACATGTATAGGTTAATGTGTATGTATGTGGGTGTACATGCATGCATGCATACATACATACATACACACTTATGTTTTTCCAGAAGTAGGCACTCAAGTAAAAATTCTTCAGAATTATTAAGTTTTGGTCATGACTCTAAACAATCTAAGGGCATGTTTTCTTTTTTTGTTTGTTTGTTTGTTTTTAAAAGAATGGGAAAGAAATTATGAGTTAGAATACCATGCTTCCCCTTCTCCAACTGAGATATTCTGCCAATCAAACATAAAGGAATAATGGTATTTACTTTTTTTCTTTTCTTTTTCTTGTTACTGCATGATCACTCTCACTGAAGAGTGATGGACTCATTAAGCCCAATTTACTCTACGTGTCACTCTACAGGAAAGAAAATGGATTGGGGGATTCCTGCCAAGTGATACAAGAAGGGACTCTGTCCTACAGAAGGCAGAGATGGAAAAGAACTATTAGCTTACCTCACTCATAGCCTTAACAGTGAAAGATCATTCTAATACTAGTTGGAGCCCAGGGTAATAGAAATCATCGACAGGCTATCAGAAAATAGTAAAGCATCTGCTTTCCAGGTTCCTTCTATGGCTAAAAGCTTTGGCTTGTCTTTCTACACTTACTAGTTTTAGTTAAAAAAGGCTTTAGAGGAATCCTGGAATAATTTGAAAATTGCACACACACATACACACACACACACACACACACACACATACACCACAGAGGGAACTTTCAATTATTCATGTTAGTGAAAGGGAGGTAGCATAATATTAAATTTGGAATAAGAAATTCTGGATTTGAATCCTGACTTTCCTACTTATTAACTGTGTGACATTCCTTAAATCACTGGACCTTGAATTCCACATCTACAAAACCAGAAGATTGTATCAGATGACCTTGAAGGTCTCTTCTAGCTCTAAATCTTTGATTTCATTGTCCTATGAACCCATAATAAAATAACAAAGCTATTGAAGAGGGAAGAGGCTGCAATAAAAATCCAATGTCATGTAATGCTTCTTATGTCATTCTCCAGCTTGGGCATCATGATTACCCAGGGGCACTAACAACTATAAATCCACAAATTATTGGCTTTAGAATAAACAGAAATTCTAGAAATGGATATAGCCATGCACACACACTAAAACACAACATTTCATCTTTTTTTGTATTAAAATTACAATGGAAGCAAAATAAGGGGGGGAAGCATGAAAACAATTATTTGAATTGGATATAAAAAACACTTATAAAGAAACTGTAATTTTTTGCTTATGAAAATGAATCATATATTCACAAGCAGTTATTAAGTGTCTCCTTTGTATCAGAAACAACACAAACATGAAATAAATTCTGCTTTCAAGGGCTTCCATTCTCTCAGGGAGACAACATATACAATTCTAAGTAGGTTGTTGTTTTGATGATTTTTCAGTTGTCTTCTTCTTGACCTTATTTAGGGTTTTCTTGGCAAAGGTACTGGAGTGGCTTGCCATTTCTTTCTAAGAATATTGAGAAAAAATACAAAGTGAAGGAGATTAAGGTTCAGGAAAGAGTGTACTAGCTTATGAAGGGAGCAGGAGGGGGAGAGGAAGGTTTTTGTATAGCAGGCAGTAATCAAGTTGAGTTTTGAAGAATGTCGGAGTTGAGGAGGGAGCATTTTCCAGGCCGAAGGGAAGGCCAATGCACTTGCACTGAGATTGGAGATGCAGTGTTTTCTGTGTGTGCTAGATAGAGAGACAATTTGTTGGCTCATGAAATGCAGGAGGATGAAGAATATATAATGATGTTAGAAAGGTAAGTTGAGCCCAGATTGTGAAAGGCTTTTAAAAGCTAGAGGGGGAAATCCTTAATGTAATGTGAAAACCATATTTTAAAATTCCAAATTAAAGGTGGAACAATATTTATCATATCTAATATGGAGTGCGTGTAATAGTTACTACATTAATATCTGTTTAATAAAATCAATATTTATTCAATTGAAGATGATAGCTAGCTGAAGCAGATGCAGAGAAGAAAGGGGACAAATCCCTTTGCTAGATGACTGCAATAATATAATTTGTACCTGATTCTGGCTCCTTCCTGGCCCACTCCTTCTCTTGGCAGCCTAGACCCAGAAGGGCTCCAGGTCATTGCAGAGAATATGCAAAACAAAGCCCATCTGTGGAGAGCAAAGCTAACTGCTCACTGCAGTGCTAACCTGAGCTATAATCATAGATTCCATGATACCCAATCTACTCAATCTTAGGACATCCAAGGAAACTTACTTTTATTTAGAGGAGAATGAACCAGACATTTTGCAGCTAAATTTGTTTTTAAATTAGTTTCAATCAATAAAACAGTTCCTTAAGTATCTATTAGAGGCTCTCTTTGTAATTCATATATTTTTGAGTTCCAATTTGTCTTTTGGGGCATCCTGACTTTTGTCCTCAGTGATGATACAAGTCTCTGGGAAGTTGAGGATCATGGACTATTGATTATCAAATTAGCCAAGAGCTATTATTAAGCCAATTATATTATTATGACCTTTAGTAAGACACAAGATAGATAACATTTTATTCTATTTTCATGAGTATTATTTAAAAAAGAAAAAGATAGCAAGAAGATAATTCAGACAGATAGTTTAATATCAACTATCTCAGACTAACCTGAGAGAGTCATTTATTATTAAGCTGCATGTCAATAAATTGCTAGGTCTACTTGTGGGGATGCAACTATAGCTTGTTTGCTTACACTTATTCTATATTTGTTGCCCCCTTTCCTATTTAATAAGACATAAAAAGTCCTATTCCTTGGCTCATGCTCATATTGTGTATGACATAATTGGATTTTCAGCACATTGATTTGGAAATAGAGGGCTGAAAGGGAGGTAACACTCATGAATTTTCACCACTTAGTTCATGTGTAGGTAAAGCAGAGCCTCGTTTGAACAGTAAAAGAAATCCTCATTGACAACATTAATCACCATCATGGAATATTTTTATTTAAAAGATCAATGTGATTTGTATATACAAAATCATTGTGATAGATTTATTTTTGCCTGATTTCCATTGTTATTAGATTTATTTTCCTATGTGTTGATAATTTTCTGATTTGTTATTGTCTAATTTTTTATGTCTCAGTCAGTCAATCAACAAGCATTTATTAAATGTTAGACTGGGGATATAAAAACAAAATGAAATAATTCCTACCTGCTGAACTTAGAATCATAAATTCATAGATTTATAGGTAGGAGTGACCTTAATGGCCATCTAATCCAACTTTGTCCTTCTTGCAGATGGAGAAACTAAGACACAGGAAAATTAAGAAGTCTATAAAAGGTAGCAAGTAACAAAGGCAAGATGAGAATCTAGACCTTCTTCCTTTAAACTCATACTTTCCATTGTACCACATTGTCCTTCCAAAGTACACATTCTATAAGAGACATGGTATATAAATAAATACAAGATCTTATTAAATACATACCATACATTATACCATAAATATATACTGTATTTGTATATTATAAAAACTTGTAAGGGGTAAATTTAGAGAAAGGAGGTACTAAAAGCTGGGGAGATTAGAAAAGGCTAAAGATGATAGCATTTGAGGTGAGTTTTGATGTGAGATAGGTATTCTAAGATGTGGGAATGAGACAGAATTATATTCTAGACATGGGTCCATCATTTACTAAGGCACTGAGAAGGGAAATGGGGTCTTTCATATGATAATTGTAGGAAGAAGTTTAACAAGAATATAGAACGTGTGAAATGAGATATAGAATATATAATAAGACTGGGAAAACAGACAAGATCTATTTTTTATCCCCTAAAAACCAGGACAATAATATCTAGCATTAACATGGCACATTATGTTTTGCAAAGTTCTTTAGATGTGTAATCTAATTTGATACAGATAACTCTGGAAAATTGCCATTATCATTCCTAGTATGCAGATCATGAAACTGAGACTGAAAGGTTAAATTAATTATCTAGGATCACACAACTAGTAACTGTCTGAAGACCCCAGATGCTTCAGTACTTTAGCAAAACACAAGCTCTCATTGACTTTCAGAGTTTCTGCATATTATTATCATTATTATGAAGAAGAAGGAGGAGGAGTAAGAAAAGAAGAAAAAGAAAACACCCTTGGAGACGAATTTTTCCAAACTTAGCAAGGAGGTTGCTCCTTGGACAATAGTCATGCAGTTCCTCACTGGGTCTATATTCAAAGCCTTTCCTTCTTGCTGGTATGTGCCAGAATTTATGTTTGTCTCTGAGACTTGGTAAATCCATGGAAAATATTTTTTTAAATCAATAGATTTCATCAGGTTTTACAGATATGGGCACAAGATAGTAGATAGTATTGATATCCCCATTTTATAGATGAGGAAATTGTGGTTCAGAGCAATTGAGTGACTTAGCTGAGGTCACACAGCTCTTAAAATAAATATATGAATTTGATTGGTTTGTGATGCAGATGGAAGAACTGAGATAGAGCTATGGAGTTCTTGATAATGTGAATATGACACAGATAAAAAAAAATCTTGTCTTGATCTGTTTATGATTTCCAGCATAGTGCTTCACATACAAAAGAAGTTATATAATTGTTGCTTGTCAGTTATTGAGGTTGCATTTAAAGAAAAGCTGGGAGTGATAGTTAAAACAGAGAGCGAGAATACGATTCAAAAAGATCTTGATAGTCTAGAACATAAGCCTGAATCTTAAACATCAAATTCAATAAGGATAGTTGAAAAATGTGAATTATTGTGAATGGGAATGGAATGAATTAACTAATACTGTGTATTTCCTGCCGTCCTATTTTCTTTTTTTTCTTGCCATTCTATTTTCTTCTGTTTATCCTTCTCTTTTTTGTTTTATCCTGTTCCTTCTCAAAAATCTGTTTTGTTTCTGCTCACTGCTTACTTTAACCTCCCTTTCTCTTATTTCTTTCCCTTATTTCTCTGTTATGTAAGATAGATTTCTATACTCAACTGATTGTGTGTGCACATACATATAAACATGTACATAAATATATACATGGGTACATACATATACTTATATTTTTTTCCCTTCCATCTTTGAAGTAATGCTGGTGAGAGTGAGATTTAAACATTTAATTCCACCCCCACCTCATTTTCACTTCCACTGCATATAATGCTAGCCTTTAGCAATGGACTGATTATAAACATTCATTCTAACTCATTTTCTTTCTGGTCCTAGATAATTGAATATATAACACACCTTCTTGAATTCATATGAAATAAAGTTGTTGAATTATAAACAACATGGAGTAAAGACAAAAAGATGTTCCTACCATTGTAACCAAAAGACCAACACAAGTCAAATACCTGTTTTGACCAGAAATGGGAACCATCGAAAGCACTGGAATGAATTTTGTGCCTTATTACTTTGATTTCAACTCTAGAAAACATTAGTACCTTCACTAGTAGAAAGCAGCTTATTGTCTCTGAGAGGGCAGTGAAAAAAAAAAGTTACAAAACAAAAAAAAGTTAGCAACATTAAGGTTAAAGTTAAATGGCTGACATGCCATTAATACCTTGGGCCTGTTGCAGAGGGAGTTTGTAATGCTTTTCATTCAACCAAACTAACAAAGAGCTGGGTCAGCTGATGTTCCTTTGTAGACACTTTGGTGGTACAAAAATAAAGGGAATTGGAGACTGAAGGATGCAGAGGCCTTGACCACTGTGTTGCATCAGCACTTAAGAAGTTAAAACCGCTGCATGAAATAAATATGAAAAATGACTCCAGAGGCAAGAGCTAAGCCTTAATATAGTACATTACTTCCTAAGTGATTTTTAAATAACACAAATCCAATATAAACTGAATATGCATCAAAGTTATATTTGGTCAACACGAAGAGAAGGGTATTTGGAACTGCAGGACATGGTTCAATAAAAGACACAACAGTGTTGGCAGTGTACTATAGTTTAAAGGGTTTTATTTAAAAAAAAACATTTATTGCTATCACTTTAAAACAATTAAAATAGTGATCAGAACTTGCTGGGCCATTTGAAAACAGTAATTAGTCTACTCACATTACTATGCACTTAGTCCCTAATATTGTAGAACTGGAGAATTGGTCACCTGATTTTAAATCCAAGACACTCAATAAATACTTATTGATTGAAAGAAAGAAAACTTTCTTAGAGATATCTCCATGCAATATTCCAGAATAGATACATATCGCCACAAAGAACATGAGACAAAGCTATGATTAATTTGGATATTTTTTAATGCAATATACTTAACAAAGAAAGAAATAAGAAAAAAAATAGTGCAAGAGCAAGTCAAGTCAGCAAACATGTATTAAACACATATTATGTGCCAAACTGTAATGGCAAGCACAGAAGTTGTTCACACCTTGTTTCAGTTATTGAATTAACACCTTATTTCAGTTCAATTTTCAGTTCATTTCTTTTGAGCTTTGTATCAAGTCTATTAAGGAACAGAACATGTGAATGGCACAACTTGTTAACCCTAGAACTCATAAACTCCTGCAACAGAAAAGGAAGGAGTTAATGAACATATATAAGGAGAATTTCCAGGCTAAAGATGGCAGAACTGAGAAGAGGACTCTTGTGGTGGCAGAGACAAGAAGGAGAAAACTTGTGGTCTCCCAGCACTGTTTGTCTTCTCTGTCTGTGTTGATGTTTGCTTGTGATATTTTGTACAGAAGCCCTGGGACATTATTGGAAGCCCTGAAAGAGGATTTTCTGGTTGTATGTTTACAGAAGTCCTGGAGGATGATTTTGCAGGTTCTGGAACTTTACTGATGATTTGTGCTGACCTCTTGGACCTTGTTTGTGGGTCTGTGTTGATTTCTATGTTGATGATTTGTGTTGAGTTCTCAAACCTTGTTGGTGGGTCTGAGTTGATTTCACAGGCAGATAGTAAATTGATGATGATGCCAGCAATGTTCATGAATATTATTGTGGCCCTGTCAAGCTATATCTTCCCAGAAAGAGGAACTATGAAGGACTTGAGGTGGACTGGACACTGTGAACTTCAATATGGAATGGGAACTGGATGAATACTGGACAAGGATCTGGACAGGGAACTGGGAACTGCCTGACTTTGAACCCAGGTGACAGTTGGAGCTGGGGCCATGGAAGATAAACCATGGAAGCTGAGAGCTAGCCTCAAGTCAAGCAGAAAGAATGCTTTTCTTTAAAACTGTGCACAGACTGAGAAGATTATGGTGTACTGTGACCTAGGGGCGGAGAACTGTGACTTTTGTATTTTGTGATTGAATTAAGGATTTTGTGATTGACTAAATGAATGTACTTTGTTTAAAACTATTTGACCACTTTGGGGAAAACAATGTAGCTGAGTTTTCACCCTTTTTTTGTATTTATTAATTTGTTTGTTTAATTTTGGTTTACAAGATTCAATTCCACAATTGCTTGAGTTTTAAATTTTTTCTTCCTCCCATACTCCTCCCCCCTCCCCCCCACCACGACAGCATACAATCAAGTATAGGATCTGCAAATACTATCCCATTAGATATTAGTCAGGTTATAAAGACAAATTGCATCAGATGGAATGAAAAATGGGAAAGAGGAAACAAAACCAAACAAACAAAAAAATAGATCTGGTAGTTTGCTTCAATCTGGATTAAAACTCAGTTCTTTCTAGTATTTTCTCTGGATGTAGACATCTCTCTCCATTATGAGTCTTTTGGGAATGCTCAATAACACTGCATTGCTGAGAAGAGTCCTGTCTATCAAAGTTGGTTTTCAACATATGTTGTGTCTGTAATTGTGTACAAATTTCTCCTGGCTCTATTCTTCTCACTCAGCCTCAGTTTGTATAAACCTCTCCAGGTAAATATGAAGTCCATCTGCTCCTCATTTCTTATAGCACAAAAGTATTCCATTACATGCATATAACACAACTTGTTCAGCCATTCCCTAATTGATAGGCACCCCCTTAATTTCAAATTCTTTCCCACAAAAAAGAGCTGCTATAAAAATTTTTGTACATATGGGTCTTCCTCCCACTTCTATGATCTCTTTGACTTACAACACTAGAAGTGGTATTGCTGGGTAAAAGGGTATGAAGTTACTTACAGCCCTTCGGTTATAATTCCAGATTGCTTTCCAAAAAGGTAGGATCAGTTCACAGCTCCACTTAGCAATGCATAAGTGTTCCAATTTGCCTACATCCTCTGCAGCATTTGTCATTTTCCTGCTTTGTCATCTTAGCCAATCTGACTGGTGAGATGTGGTACCGTAGAGTTGTTTTGATTTGCATTTCTCTAATCAATAGTGATTTAGAGAATTTTTTTCATTTTTCAAATGCTTTATTAACTTCTGATTTACATCATTCATTTCCTCCAGATTTTGAGTTACAAATTTTCTCCCCACTTTTTCCCTACCCTCTGCCCCAAAATAGAAGTCCCACAGGATATCCCCTCCTCCAATCTGCTCTCTCCCATATTTTCTCCCATACCCCTTTTGACTTTTCCAGTGGATCTCCATGCCCCAGTGCCTGTATATCTTAATTCCCAATTACATGTAAAATAGTATTAATAATAGTATATATATTTGAAAATTTTATTTTAAAACTTTGAATTCTAGATTCATTCCCTTCCTCCCTTGTCACCCACCCTTACTGGGAAGATAAGCAGTTCAGTATTGGTTGTACATGTGTGGCTAATGCAAAATAATAACATAGTAGACATATTGTAAAAGACTGAATATATTTCCATCCCTCCTATCCCAACTCCCACTTGTTCTATTCTCTACTTTGATCCTGTCTCTTTATGTGGGTGCTTCTAACTTACCTCCCCCCCCAGCCTGCCCTCCCTTCCATCAACTGCCCTCTCATCCTTTTCTCCCCCTACTCTCCTGGAGGGTGGGATACACTATTTAGTGTGTATTTCATTCCCTCCTCCAGCCAAGTTCAATGGGAATAAGGATGACCAATCCTTTTGCCTTCCTATTCTTCCCCTCCATTGTAACCATTTTCCTTTGCCTCTTCTATATGAGATAGTTTACCGCATTCTGTCTCTCCCCATCATCTCTCATTATATTCCTCTCTCACCTCTTAATTTCACCTTTTAAGTATCATCCCTCCTGTTAAATTGGTCCTGTGCCCTCTATCTATGTAAATCTGTAAAGATATATACACACATTCACATATGTATTCATATGCCCATATACCCTCATATATAGACATATATATATATATATTTCTATTCCCTTCAACTACTGAGAAAAGTTACCTAAGTTACAGTTATAGCTTTTCCATGTAGGAATGCTCAACTTTGATAATTTCCTCGTGATTTCTTTTCCCTGTTTACCTTCTCATGGTTCTCTTGCTTCTTGTGTCTGAATATCAAATTTTCTGTTCAACTCTGGTTTTTTCATCAAGAATGCTTTAAAGTCCTCTGTTCCACTGAATGACCATATTTTCCCCTGAAACATGATACTCAGTTTTGCTGGGTAGGTGACTCTTGGTTTTAATCCCAGCTCCTTCGACCTCCAGAATATCATATTCCAAGCCCTTCGAATCCTCAGTGTAGAAGCTGCCAGATCCAGGGTTATCCTGATTGTGTTTTCACAATATTCAAATTGTTTCTTCCTGGATGTTTATAATATACTCTCCTTAATCTGGGAATTCCAGAACCTGTCTATAATATTCTTAGGAGTTTTCTTTTTGGGACCTTTTTTGGGGAGGTGATCGGTGGATTCTTTCAACCTCCATTTTGCCCTCTGGTTCTAAAACATCAGGGCAGTTTTCTTTGAGAACTTCCTGGAGAATGGTTTTTAGGTTCTTACTTTGATCATGGCTTTCAGGTAGTCCAATAATTTTTAAATTGTCTCTCCTGGATTTATTTTCCAGATCAGTGGTTTTTCCCATGAGATATTTCAGGTTGTCTTCTATTCTTTCATTTGTTTGGATCTGTTTAACAGCATCTTGATTTCTCATAAAGTCATTAGCTTCCATTTGCTCCAATCTAATTCTGAAGCAATGATTCTCCTCATTGAGCTTTTGAGACTCTTTTTCCATCTGACAAATTGGCTTTTTAAGGCATTCTTCTCCTCGTTGCCTTTTTGACCCTCTTTTGCAATTTGAGTTAGTCTATTTTTTTTTTTGAGGTATGATTTTCCTCAGTCAGGCTATTGAATCTCATTTTGTAATTTTCTTGCATTGTTCTCATTTCTCGTCCCAATTTTTACTTCACTTCTCTTATCTGCTTCTTAAAGTTCTCTATGGCCTGTAACCAGCTCATATTTTCCTTTGAAGCTTTTGGTGCAGGAGTTCTTACTTCATTGTCTTCCTCCTTTCCCATGCTTTGCTCCTTTTTGTCTCCAAAATAGGAGTCTAATGTTGGAATCTTCTGTCTGCTTTGTTACATTTACCTGGTCATGTTGCCCCTCAGTCACTGGACCCCTTGGCTTTTTGCCCCAGTAAGACTCTGCCACCAGACAGGGGAGCTTTCATCCCAAATGCTGGTGTTTTCTCAGGTTCCAGAAGTATTAGATGGTACTCTCTCTGAGGTCTCCACATGTTCTGGCAAGCTGGACACACACTCCAGGACCTCCACCCTAGACTGCAATCCAGATCCAAGCAGGTTAAAGCAAGAGTAATTACCCCTCAGACTGGTGCTTGGATCCCATACACTCTGCAGACTCAGAGCTGAAGCTGCCACATGGTGCTGGCTGGCTCTGCTGGTGTCTAAGCAGCTTCTTGCTCTGGGGGCAAAAGCAATGTGCTCCCACTTACTTGGTCCCAAAGTCCAGACTGCACTGACCTCTCACTTTGTCCTTCGCATCTATGTGCTGATAAATCTGGAAAGGGTCCCAGCTGCTGCTGATCTGTAGTCCCTCTGTCTGGCGGCTGGTCAGGCCCACCTGGGCCTAAGCCTCAATGTAGATCTGGACTCGGCTCCCAGAGCACTGAGCTGGCCTCTTGCTGCTGGCCTGCCGGGCTTTCCTCAGTGTGAGGTTAGCCTCTCTGTGTCATTTTGTGGGTTCTGCAGCTCCTAAGTTTGTTTAGAGTCCCTTTATTACATGGATTAGGGAAGTTAGAAGATGGAGCAGCGGGGAGGTCCTGCTTTTACTCTGCCTTAGATAATTTTTTTCATATGCTTATGGATATTTTTTATTTCTTCCTCTGAAAACTTCCTGTTTATATCCTTTGACAATTTATCAATTGGGGAATGATTTGTATTCTTACAGTTTTGGCTCAGTTCTCCGTATATTTTAGAAATGTGTCCTTTATCAAAGACATAGGTTGTAAAAATTCTTTCCCAATTTCCCACTGCCCTCTTAATCTTGGTTACATTAGCTTTGTTTGTACAGAAGCTTTTCAATTTAATGTAATCAAAATTATCAATTTTGCATTTTATAATGCCCTTTAAATCTTGTTTGGTCATAAAGTCTTCCCCTCTCCACAGATCTGACATGTAAACTATCCCTTGCCTTCTAATATTGCTTACAGTACCAACCTTTTTACCTAGATCATGTAACCATTTAGACTTGATTTTGGTATATCGTGGTCTATGCCCAGTTTCTGCCATACTATATTCCTGTTTTCCAAGCAGTTTTTGTCAAACAGTGAATTCTTATCCCCAAAATTCGGGTCTTTGGGTTTATCAAACAATAGATGACTATAGTCTTTGACTGCTGAATCTTGTCTGCCCGATATATTCCATTGATCCACTACTCTATTTCTCAGCCATTACCAAGTAGATTTGATGACTGCTGCTTTATGAAACAGAATAAAATCTGGTATAGCTAATCCACCTTACTTAGCATTTCTTTTCATTAATTCCCTTGATATTTTGGACCCTTTTGTTCTTCCAAATGAATTGTGTTCCTATTTTTTTCTAGGTTTATAAAGTTTTTATTTTTTTGGAAAATTGATTAGTATGGCATTAAATATAAAATTTAATTTAGTTAAAATTGTAATTTTTATTATATTAGCTTGACCCAGCCATTAACAATTGATATTTTTCCAATTAGTTAGATATGACTTTATTTGTGTTAAAAGTGTTTTGTCGTGATCATATAGGTCCTGGGTTTGTTTTGGCAGGTAGATTCCCAAATATTTTATAATGTCTGCAGTGAATTTAAATGGGATTTCTCTTTCTATCTCTTGCTGTTTAATTTCATTAGAAATATTCACAACTGCTGAGGATTTATGTGGGTTTATTTTATATCCTGCGACTTTGACAAATTTATTTATTGCCTCAAGTAGTTTTTCACTTGATTCTCTAGGATTCTCTAAGTATATCTTCATATCATCTGCAAAGAGTGATAGCTTGATTTCTTCTTTGCATGATTTGATTCCTTTGATTACTTTTTCTTCTCTAATTGCTACTGCTAACATTTCTAGGACCTGATTGAATAAGAGGGGTGATAGTGGACACCTTGTTTCACCCCTGATCTTATTGGAAATGCTTCTAGCTTATCTCCATTATATATAATACTTGCTGATGGATTTAAATAGATGCTATTATTTTCACAAAGGCTCCATTTATTCCTATACCTTCTAGAGTTTGTAAGAGGAATGGGTGTTCCATTTTATCAAAAGCCTTTTCTGCAGCTATTGAGATAATCATGTGGTTTCTGCTAGTTTTATTTTTGAGATGATCAATTGTAATTGATGGTTTTCCTAATATTAAACCATCCTTGCATTCCTGTAATAAATCCTACCTGATCAAAGTGTATTATTATTGTGATAAGTTGCTGTAGTCTTTTAGCTAATATTTTATTTTAAATTTTTTGCATCCATATTAATGAAGGAGATTGGTTAATCATTTTATTTCTCTGTTTTGTCTCTTCCTGATTTAGGTATTAGTACCATATTTGTGTCATAAAAAGAATATGGTAGGACTCCTTCTTCACTAATTTTCCCAAATATTTTGTAGAGAATTGGAATCAATTGTTCTTTCAGTGTTTGATAGAATTCACTAGTAAATCCATCTGGCCCTGGAAATTTTTTTTTCCCCCTAGGGTATTCACTGATGGCTTGTTGATTACTTTTTCTGAGATTATGTTATTTAAGTGATTTATTTCCTCTTCAGTTAATCTGGGCAACTTATATTTTTGTAAATATTCATACATTTCTTTAAGTTTGTCAAATGTATGTGCATAAAATTGGGCCAAATAATTCCTAATTATTGTTTTCATTTTCTCTTCATTGGAGGTAGATTCATTTTTGATACTCATAATTTGGTTTTCTTCTTTCTATTTTTATCATATTGACTAAGGGTCTATCAATTTTATTGTTTTTTTTTCATAAAACCAGCCCTTAGTTTTATTTATTAATTCAATAGTTTTGTTAATTTCAATTTTATTAATCTCTCCTTTGGTTTTCAGTATTTCTATTTTAGTATTTAATTGGGGATTTTCAATTTTCTTTTTCTAGCTTTTTCAATTGCATGCCCAATTCATTTACCTCCCTTTTCTCTGATTTATTCATGTATGCTCTCAGGAATATAAAACGTCCCCTAAAAACTGCATTTGCTGCATCCCACACATTTTGGAATGTTGTCTCATTTTTGTCATTCTCTTGAATGATATTCCTGATTGTTTCTATAATTTCTTTTTTGACCCACTCATCCTTTAGGATTAAATTGTTTAATTTAAAGTTAGTTTTTGGTCTGTCTTTCCAGGGCCCTTGATTGCATATGATTTTTATTGCATCATTATCTGAGAAAGATAAATTTAATATTTCTGCCTTTTCGCCCTGAACTGTGAGGTTTTTATGCCCTAGTACATGGTTGATTTTTGAGTAGGTGCCTTGAACCACTGAGAAAAAAGTATATTCCTTTTTATCCCCATTCAGTTTTCTCCAGAGATTTATCATATCTAGCCTTTCTAAAATTCTATTAGCCTCCTTAACTTCTTTCTTATTTATTTTGAGGTTAGATTTATCAAGTTCAGAGAGGGGGAGCTTAATCTCCCCCACTAGTATTGTTTTGCTATATATTTCTTGCTCTAATTCCCTTAACTTCTCCTCTAGCAATCTGTATGCCATACCACTTGGTGCATATATGTTAAGTAATGATATTGCTTCATTCTCTATGGTGCCTTTTAGCAGGATATATTTTCTTTTCTTATCTCTTTTAATTAGATCAATTTTTGCTTTTTCTTTATCTGAGATAAAGATTGCTACCCCTGCTATTTTTTTTACTTTAGCTGAGGCATAATATATTCTACTCCAGCCTTTTACCTTTACCCTGTGGGAATCCCTTTTTTTCAAATGTGTTTCTTGTAGAAAAGGTATTGTAGGATTATGGTTTTTAATCCATTCTGCTATTGATCCCCTTAATAAAGTTTTCATTTATCATCAAATTAGTTCATTTATACCTACACCCTCTTTCTATGTATAACCCTTTCAAAGGTAACAATAATCATTTAAATTTTGATATTGACAGTTATCAGCTTCTCATATAAGGTTGTAAATATTTTGCTCTTTTTTTTTCCTTTTGGAGGGCAATTGGGGTGAAGTAACTTCCCCAAGGTTACACGGCTAGTGTTTTTGTGTGGGTGTTGAGTGTCCGAGGTCAGAATTGAAATCAGGTCTTCCTGACTCCAGAGTGGGCGCTTTACTAACTGCGCCACCTAGCCGCCCCTAAAAATAACTCACTGTGACTTTCTCTTAGACTTACTCATAAGTATTCAATCAGGTATATTTTCTAGATCTATTTGAAGGATGCATTTTGTTTTGTTTTTACTTCTGGAGGGCAATTGGGGTTAAGTAAGTTGCCCAAGGTTACACAGCTAGTTTTTTTGTGTGGGTGTTAAGTGTCTGGGGTCGGAACTGAACTCAGGTCCTTCTGTTTGGGGACTAGCACTTTACTCATTACGTCACCTAGCCACCCCTAAAACATTTTGCTCTTACACTGCATTCCAAGTTATGTGCATGTGTGTATGTGTGTATATATTTTCCTTGTTTACCTTTTTATGTCTTTATTGAGTCTTGTAATTGGAAATAGAATTTTCCATTGAGTTCTGGCTTTTTCATCAGGAAAGACTGGAAATCCCTTATTTCATTAAATGTCCATCTCCTTGCCTTAAAGATTATGTTCAATTTTGCCTGGTAGTTAATCCTTGATAGCTGTTCTAGCTCTTTTGCCTTACAAAATATCAAATTCCAATCCCTCCTTCCTTTTAATGAAGAAGCTGCTAGGTCCTGTGTGATTCTGACTGTACTTCCACAAAATTTGAATTGTTTCTTTTTGGCTGCTTGCAGTATTTTCTCCTTAATCTTGTAATTCTTGAAATTGCCTACTATGTTACTTGGAGTTTTCAATTTGGGATCTCTTTCAGGAGTTGACCAGTGAATTCTTTCAATAACTATTTTACCTTCTGATTCTAGGAATTCAGGACAGTTTTCTTTGACAATCTCTCCGAGGATGCTGTCCAGGCTGTTTTTTCATCATGGCTTTCCGGTAGATCAATAATTCTTAAGTTATCTCTCCTGGATCTGTTCTCCAGGTCAGTTGTTTTTCCAGTGACATATTTTATACTTTCTTCCAATTTTTCAATCTTCATATTTTGTTAAATTGACTCTTGGTGCATCATAGAGTCCTGAGCTTCAACTTGATTCTAATTTTTAGTGAATTATTTTATTCCCTTAGTATTTGAAGTTACTTTTTTAGGGAGGAATTTTCTCCAAATAGTTCACAATTTTACTTTTTAAGAATTTATTTTCTTCAGTGAAACTTTTTTCCAATTTGGTTCATGTAGACTTAAATTTATATTCTACCTCTCTAATCTGGTTTGTAAAATCTTTCTTGAGCTCTTCAAGAATGCTTTTTTGGGCTTGAGACCAGTTTGTATTTCCTTCTGTTGTTTCATATGTGAATATAGAGTCCATGTTGTCCTCTGTATTTGGTTGTTCTTGCTCGTTACAATAAGCTCTAATTGATTTTCTTGCCTTCCTCTTCTCCTTCTCATCTTCCTTTCTTCCCATTGTAATATCCTGTTTCCTAATTTCTGAGGCTGGGAGCTAAGGGCCTGTTTGTTAACTTTTTATCTGTAGCCTCTGGATGTCTAGATTGAGGGCAAGGCCAGGACTCTCAGTTTTTCCCCTGGGTTATACCGAGGTTTACAGAGTAATCTGTGGGGGAGGAGTGGTCTTCCATTTCAGATTTCTGCCTCAATGCCCCTGGGCTACAGCTCAGATAGGCTTTTGCTTGTTAGGTGAGGTAGGGCTTATTGGGACCCCTCCCCCTCTTCTCTTCAGGTTCCTTGCTGCCTCAATTACACCTTTTCTCAGTGACTCCTAAGCCTGAGGCTATTTCTGCTATTTAAGGATTTTATTTTGGGTGGGACATTTATCTCTGGGTTTTCTTGGTCAGGGAGGAGGAATTAGAGCAGCCAGAGTTTTCTTTGCCCTCCTGGCCCCTAGAAAAATTAGCCGGTGATTTTTACACTTCCAGGCTGTGGGCTGATAGCCCCAGGAGGAGCTGCTGTCTATGTTGGGGGGCCCTGAGCTTTCTCTTACCCAGCTCCAATGGATCCTCCTGTCGGGTGGTGAGATGCTGGTGAGAAGGCTTTGAATCACCCTTGGGGTGGTTAAGTCTGCTGGCTGGAGCTCCTTCTCTCTCTGCTGTAGTCTGCTAGTCAGAGCTGCTGCAGCCCCCATGTGCTGTGAGCTCCCCCTGCCCGGACCCACATAGTCATTTTCTTGGGCTATATTCTGCCACTCTGTGTCTCCCAGTAGATTCTAATACTCCAAACTCCATTCAGATTCACTTTTTAAAGATTAGTGATGGGATTCATAGAGGAGCTTAGAAAACTTACTGCTTACATTCCACCATCTTGGCTCCACCCCCTATGTGGCCATTTTAGTGATAAGTTCTTGAGTTGTGACATGGTGAATGCTGTATTTTGATTTTCTGTTATAAGCTGTAACACTGTAAGTGCTGTATTTTGATTTTCTATGAATGTTTTGCTCTGTTTTGTTATTGAATAAATAGAGAGCTCATTATACTATGTAATCAGAACCTTGAAAGCTATTCACAGCAGTGGTCCTCTGGAAAGCTGCTTGTGTGTGGCTTTACACAAACATTATTCTAAACTCTAGACACATAAAGAAATATAAAATAATTTCCTGTACTGAAACTTATAATAATGCTAGCAACAACATGCAAACAATTACACAGAAACAATAGTGATATAGATATCAATATAAATGTTAATATCTATATCTATAACAAATTGGAGATCATCCAAAAGGGAAGTCATCAGTAATAAGGGGACAGACAAAGGATTCTTACAGGAGATGGAATTATAGATGAGACTTGAATAAAGTCAGGGTAACCTAGAAACACTCTTCTGTATGTATATATATATATATATATATATATATATATATATAGAGAGAGAGAGAGAGAGAGGAAGAGCATGGAGATCATATCACAGTTCAGTAGAGAAACATAAGAATTAATTATGAGATATGAGACATATACATGTATGTATTACTATTATTTGTGTTGTTAATAATAATGATAATAATAATAGTTAGCATTTAGATAGCACCCACTATTTGGCTGGTACTGTACTAAGTACTTTACAAATATTATCTCAATTTATCCTCCTAACAACCCTGGAAGGTAGACATTAGAATTTTCTTTATTCTATAGTTGAAGAAATTGAGGAAGATTAAGTAACCTCTCCAAGGTCTTGTAGCTAGTAAGTGTTTGAGGCTAGAGTTGAAATCAGGAAAGAGTGGCCAGCACTCTATCCACCATGCCATCAAAGAACCATAGAAGAAGTAATAGATAAAACTTAAACAAGAGCCTAATATGCATGTATTGCTAGTTTCATGGAGAGAAGATACATGTCAACCTGCTTTTCTGAGAAGCTAACTGTCAGAATACTAGAAGAGAGGTGACTGCAGACAGATGGAGGGTCAAAAAGATTGCAACACATTGCTATACATTTTATAGAAATACATTGCCATACAATGTAGCAATACAAGCATTACTGTGGAGTACTGGGAAACAAGGACAATGGCATGTAGACCAACTTTCAGTGCTGTCATGTAACAAGAAAGTTCTTGAACATAAGCATAATCAATCTAATTCCCATCAATTTATTTAGTGAAACTGGTTACAACTGTTTCTGAGCACTAACACTATGAACACAAATAATAATAAATACTAAATAAATCTGATAAATTTATTAATTATTTCACCTTTTGGAAAGGTAATGATGAAATCCTAGTTCAGAGACCATTTTTACTTTCTCCTGGTAAGGTTTCATAAATTTTTGCTAAACTGAATGTGGACACTTTGCTCACTGCATTAAAAAAAGTAAAGGATCATCATTTCATATTTTAATGATTGCCACTACCCTTTGTCACCCCCTTTCATTACTTTACTATTACTTTTTTAATGAACAGTGACCTACTTATTCATTAGAGTCCACCTGAAAGTTTTGCTTCCCTATGATACTTTTGAAGAAATCATATACCCTGGTGATAATGACCTTTGTTTCTGACTTTTCCATTTTGTTTATGATTCTTATATCACTAACCGCATATAATTTTGAAGGCTATAAAAGATTTTGGATATGTAACTATTATTACTTTAGATTAAAGTTATTTGTTTTGTGTAATAATGTTTTAGAAGATTGTAAACTCCATAAAGGCTGGGAGTGTTTTATTTATTTCTTTATTTTTTCCTATACTCTGAAAGCAGCAATCACTTAATATATGTATATTGAAATTGTATTATTAGAACAGTCTTTTATTATTATTATTATTATTATTAGAGTTTATTCAACTCACCAAGACAGAGAAGCATTAGGAGGACCACTCATGTTCCAGTTGTATCTTGCTTTTATAAACTGGAATAAGTGGCTTCTAAATAAGGAACAATATTTTAATTGAATTGGACAGATATAAAGAAGTAGGGTAAGTGCCACCATAGCTACTCTCTAAATATTATAATTGATCCACAGTTCAAATGAGGAAACAAAATTAGGTAGCATAAGCCATTATCATGTTAGGTGCTACATGCCATGTATTCACAGTTAAAAACAAGGTTTTTAAAATGGAGTGCCTCAAACTCAGTAAACTAGTTGTCTTTCCCACAATCTTCCATTTGGTGCTGCAATGGCAAGCAAACAAATACTTAGCACCTTGTTTCAGTTGAGCCTTGCCCTTGATTATATCAAGTCTTTGTTAAGAAACAGAATTTGTGAAACCCACAGTGGGAGGAACTTGTTGATATAAGAGGAAGAGGCAGAGCCTGGTGGAATTATGACCATATATAAGGAGAAGCCCAAGTTGGAAGAGAACAGAACTGAGAAGGTGAATGGTTGTGGAGGCTGGAACTCTATTTGTCTCTTCTATCTCTGTTAAATTTTGTTTGTGATGCTTTGTACAGAAGCCATGGGACCTTAATGGAAGCCCTGAAAGAGGATTTTCTTGCTATCTGTTTACAGAAGTTCTGGAGAAGGGTTTCAAAGGTCCTGGGACCATACAGATGATATGTGTTGAGTTCTCAGACCTTGTTTTGTGGCTTTGTCTTGATTTCACAGGCAGATAGTGAATTAATGATGGTGCTGGCTGTGTGTATGAATGTTGTTTTGGTTCTATTAAGCTTTGTCTTCCCAGAAACAGAAACTGCAAAGGACTTGAGGTAGACTAGACACTGTGAGCTTCAATATGGAACTGGACAAGAAACTGGATGAGAAGCTGGATTAGGAGCTGAGAGCTGCCTACCTGTGAATCTAGGTGAAAGCTGGGTAGATTCAAGCAAGAGCTGGATACATATGGAAGAAGAACAATGGAATCTGGGAGCCAGTCTCAAGTCAAGATGAAAATACCTCTCCTTGGGTACTTAGAGCTGACTGAGAAGATCATGATTCACTGTGGCTTAGTGATTGGAGAACTTTGTGTTCTGTACCTTGTACCTCTTAAGGATGATTGAGTTAAGGATGATTGTAAACTAATCTCCAATCAAGAAGAAAGAAGACTTTTTGACAGAGATTAAGACAATGTGACCTGGCAGTAGAGGATTTGACCTTTTTACTTGGTGTTCCTTAAGGAGGCTTGCTTCTTAAGGATTATTGAGTTAAGGACTTAATGATATCTTTTGCTTAAAACTTTATGGCCACTTTGGTGAAAAATATGGTGGCCACTTTAGTGATACATTGTTATGTTATAACATTGTGAATGCTGTACTTTGGTTTCTGTGAATGTTTTGTCTTAGTTTATTACTGAATAAATAGATAGTTCACTATACTATGTAATCAGAATCTTGAAGCTTTTCACAGCACCAATTCTCTGGACAGTTGCTCATGCTTGGCTTTCCAGGTGCTGACCATGCTTAATGTGCAGCACCAAATCAGACATGTATAGCTCCTCTGTCTTCAGTTGTGTCATCCTAATCTCTGCTGCTTGTGCCAAAACCCTTCAAGTAAGCAATAGTGGCTATAAACTAGGGGAATTAATCTTATAACAGAAAAGCAGTATGATGTGACCATGAGTGTTAAAAAAAATCATTAATTCCATGTCTCCTTCAATATCAGGCTACAAATCAAACTACTTATAATGCTGACCAAGAATAAATTTGGGAGGGGAGATTTACATGTCACCAAGATAACCAAGAAAATTCAGCAAGCATAAACACTATGAAATGGAGCTGAAGTAAGACATGATCATCAATATTAAATAACATTGTTTCCTTGTAACCTGGTAACCCACTTCCTATGTCCATTTACTCAGCACATTTCATCTTGAATCCCAAATGTCCCTATGTAGCTATCTGGTCTCTGGAAACATCTTCTCTTGGACCTTCTGAAATAGGCCTCATTTTCAGGACAGCTCTAAAGGGAGCTCTTCCTAGTAGATCTGCTTCTTTTGTTCCAAGTTCTTTGTGGAAATTCCTAGCTAATTCTGTGAAAATCTCTTAGTAACAAGACTTAGCACAATTTAATACAACATCCTAAATTTGCTTTCCAATAACTATTTCATGTGGTGAAAAGCCACTCAAATCTTTTGAATCTAATTCGATTGACAACAGAGTTAAAAGAAGAACAAGAAATTACAAACCAAGAATTCACTCAAACTTTGGATTTTTTCAGTCTTTCATAGCATTCAATGTTTCTATCTTTATCTAAATTTTGATATAGACAATGCCATCAACAGACTGAAGGAAGAATCTTAAAAGGATTCATGAAGGCCTGGAAAAATGAGTGTTTCCATCCCTTAATATTCTCAGACAGAGAATTCTAAATAGGAAAATTATTTCCCTTTCTTTAGTATTATTAACACAAATTTACATGTAAAATCCTCAATCCAATTTTGAGCACTTATTACTAAAACATACTCAAGGTATGTATATAACACTATAAATATTTGGAGGACAATTTTATAAGCTATGATTCTTTGTGTGCATATATATATGAATGTATAAATATATGTATTGCATATATGTGCATACACATACATATATATGCATGTGTGTATAAATATTATACATTGTATATATAGGCATACACATACACATATATGTATGTGTGTATAGATATACATGTAATTGTTTTCTTGGCAGTCATTTCCTTTTAAAATGTTAGATTCAGCACACATATCTTCTTCATGAATTACTAGCAAAGATCAACTAAATCAACAAACCTATATTAAATGACTTCTGTATGACTCCACCTATATTCGGGATGGGGGGTAATAAAAAGCAGACTATCAGAATTCTATTAATTAAATCACTAATGTTACATTAAAATAATACTGTATTCTTTAGAATATGATTAGAGAATGGAATTCTGGAATTTTTTAAAACATAATTTTAGTCTATAACACAGTCCACCTCAAGTCCCCAACAACACAGTGATCATTCTAAGAGGAAGATACATCTACCTGTTTCCTTTGAATGAGAAAGGAGAACATGTAAGACATTTTATTAAATGAATGAACAAAGAATGACTTTAAAAGAAACTGAATTGTAGGAGTGGTGTGGAGATAAGCAGTTTGCTGAGGCAATCTTTAACAAATGAATTCTAGGCATGATCAATCACACATAAGTAGAACAGTAGGACTTAGTGTATTTTGTTTTTAGTGAGATGAACCCTTTCTATATTTTAATCTCTTATCAGTACCCAGGACCTTATTATCTAATAAACACAGCAAGAAACTAGGCTCAAGAGGGTCTACGAAAACTAAAGGGCTTATGAAAAACAAACCAAAAAACCAAACCTTTAAAAAGTTCTGAATTAATTAATTAACAAGCATTCAATAAGCACTTGGTGCCAGGCATTGGAGTATAAGTATGTTGAACAAAATAATCCACACAAGCAAGAAATGAACATTTTAAGGGGAGGAGTTGTGATACTAATGGCAATTAAAGATTCCCCTGTATTGGCTTGGTTTTCAAATTGATTGTATTAAAACCCAGAGTTTGTTAATCCCACCTGTGGGATGGGCTTGTTGATGTGAAAAGAAAGTCCTGAACTGGGAGGAGCTGGTGATGTAGATTTGGAGAGATAAGAGAGAGGTGGAAGATCTTTTTTGGAAGCAGCACCTCGTGGAGAGAGAGAGACTAAGAGAATTGCTGGTGGCCGCTTTGAATTGCCCTGGACTTTTGAGACCTGCCCCCTGAGCTGCCAAGGACTGAGGAGACATGGCTGTTTTGCTGGTACTTTGTCTGTCTGTTTTGATGTTGTTTTGCCAGATTTGTCCACTGGTGAAAGACAGTCCTTTTGTTGAAGAAGTCCTGGAACCTGGCTGTTGGCTAAGAAGCCCTGAGACTGTCCTGCAGACAGAGAGTGAATACTGTCCACTGGTGAGGGACAGTACTGTTGTTGCAGGGGTCTGGAGACTGTCCTGCAGACAGAATGAATACTGTCCACTGGTGAGGGACAGTACTGTTGTTGCAGGGGTCTGGGAGCCTTTCTGTTGGTTCAGAAGCCCTGAAGAAGGATTTTCTTGTTGTATGTTTACAGAAATCCTGGGAGAGGGCTTTGCTAATGTGTTCAGGGGTTCTAGGGCTGTTCTACAGACAGAGGATAAATTCATGAAGGGACTGGCAATGTATCTTATGGCCTTGCTAAGCCTTGTCTCTCCAGGAACTAAGATTGCTGAGAACTTGCCTCGTGTCAAGATGAAGAAAAGACCTCCATTTGGGTATTAAGTGCTGTGTTTAAACTTGATGTAACTCTGGGGTAGATTCAATTGTGATCCAGGAGGTGGGGAACTTTTGACCTTATTGTGCTCTGTGATTGACAAATGAAGGTACTTTACCTATGTTTGGAAACTAATCTCCATTTGAGAAGAGGGGTTTTGTGGTGGACTTAATTAAGGTATAGCCTAGGGGTGGAGAAGTATTTAGAACTGAGACTTTGTAATTGATTGAATGATTGGAAGATCCTGGGCTGGGGTAGTACTTGGAGATTATTTAATCACACTTAGTAAATGCTGTATTTGGAATGATGTCATGTTTTGATCTTCTCTGTTCTTGGTTTGTCACTAAATAAAATAGAGAGCACCTATGCTGGTATTTTGAACCTGGGAAGTTGCCTTCTTTTGGCATTATATTACAGGAGTGTAGCCAGTACATATATAAATATATTGAGCATAAATGGTATATGAATAAATACAAGTACATAAAAAGTATTCAGATAAAAGGTAATTTGGGAGGGGAGGCACTAGCATTTGAGGGAATCATGTAGAGCGATAGCGTCAAGGCTGTTTTTGGTTGCAAGTTGCCATAGAACTCCCCTGCACAGCCTCAGTAGCTTAAAATACAATTTTAAAATGTTTTATTAAAAAAAACATAAAAAGTACATAAAAAGTATTTAGATAAAAAGTAATTTGAGGGGGGAGGCACTAGCATTTGAGGGAATCATGTAGAGCAATAGCATCAAGGCTGCTTTTGGTTGCAAGTTGCCATAGAACTCCCCTGAACAGCCTGAGTAGCTTAAAATATGATTTTGAAATGTTTTATAAAAAAAAAATAGAATGCAACAAAAGCTTATGGTTTTCTCAAACAATATACAGAATGAAGAAAATGGTTTTTATTTGGCTTTGGCAATACTGATGGAGAAGGCCTTGAAGAAGAAAAGAGCTATTAAATGGAAGCAAGAAAGGAGTTCATTCCAGGTCTGTAGAATGGACAGTGCAAAGGCATGAGGATGAGAAATGAATTGTTTTGTTTAAGGAATGGAGAGAAGCCAGTTTGACTGAATAAAAGAATATGGGAAGGGCTGACCATCTAATGATATTGGAAAGAGAGGTGGAAACTAGATAGTGAAAGCTTTAAAAACGAAACAGAGATTTTTATATTTGTTTCTAGAGACAACGAGAAGCCACTGTATCTTGTAAAATAGGAGGATCAGTTTAAGGAAACTTATTTTGGCAGGACTGTATAGGGTAGAGTAAAGTGGAAAGACACATGAGGGAGATATCCTAATTGAGAGGTTATCTAAACAATTAAAGTGAAAGGTGATGAGAGTGTGAACTAAGATGGTAGCTATGTTAGTGGAGAAAACAGTTTAGATGCTTGAGTTATTGAAACGATAAATGACAAAACTTGGCAATTAATTTTATATATGTGCTGAGGGAGAATGGGTAGACCAATATAAAGCCAAGTTTACAAAACTTGGAATGATGATGACATCTTCCATTGAAATAGGCAAACTTGGAAAAGGATGAATTTTAAGAGAAAAAAACATTGAGTTCACTTTCAGACATGTGGACTTTGAGATATTTCCAGTATATACATTTTGAAGTGTAGTAGATAAATAATGATGCTAGACTGAAGCATAAGGGTTAGAGTATGGCAAGAATGAAATATCTTCAAAATGATTTTTTTTCAGATTTGGAACATCCCCCATCAATAATGTAGTCCTTCTATCACTTACTAGATAAAGGCTAGGGAATGACCTGAGGAACACAGAATTCACACTGTTAACAAGTATCACAGGTGATAAAAAATAAATGAAAGGTAAACTATATACTAGCTCTTACAAATGAGTACAGACTTGAACTTGAGGAAATTTCCATATTGAGAATTTCATGCTATTGAATCAGGTTTCGAGTTAGAGAATGCCTGAGGCTAACTAGATAAGGTCCTCATTTTACAGATGAGGAAATTGAGGACCACAGAAGTTAAGTGACTTGAGGACTGGTCACAAAGGTAATGATAAAAGTGGGATTTGAACTGAGGACCTCTGATTCCAGACAGGATTTAAAAAAAATATACTATAACATTCATTTTCTCCCAGGTCCATAACCCCATTATGATGAGTAAAGGTGAATAATTGAACTGATATTGTTTCATTAAAGTTCTAAAATCTCATAATCTGTTCCTTTAATTATCAGTGTAATCTGAAGGGTGGTTCTTTCTCCAGTAAAAAAATTAAATCAATATGAATGGATACTGACAGGAAATCTGCAAAATTCACTTAGACTCACAGGGTAAGGGTCACATGGCTAATGTTATTTAAAAATGGGAGACTTTAAATAAAATCATTGCATAAATTTTCAAATATGAAACAAAAATAAATCTTCAGATGTCTGCAAACTTGGGATAGACAATTCTGAACTCACACTAGTGAAGGTCACAAGAAAAATGTAGTCTTCTCGAATTGTTCTTCCTTATTAAATTATCTAGTTATTGCCATTTTTGACTAAAGTTTTCAAGTTTAAGTTAGAAACTTTCTTGATCTTTTTTTTTTTTTTTAGCAAAGTAGGGATGTAACCTTTTTGAAATATGATAGAATATTCAGAGTCAAAGTGTGATTTTTAGATTTTAGATTTAGATTTAGATTACTGAATAATTGTATACAGCCTTCAATAAAATATTCAATTGCCTTCACAGAAAAAAACTATTGCTTCCAACCAAGCAAGGTGGCCACAGGTTCTATGAAGTAACCATTACTTTTTTGAAATACCTCCTTGTGTGAAGCTTAGGATTTCTTTTCAGACACATACATATTATATATAATGGGTATAATATGCATCTTGTATGCATATGAATGGGCAGCCAAGTGGCACAGTGGACAGAACACCAGGCCTGGTTTCAGGAAGACCAAAATTCAAATCTAGCATCAGACACTTACTAAGTTATATGACCCTGGGCAGGCCATTTAACTCTGTTTGCATCATTTTCCCCAACTATAAAATGAGCTGGAGAAGGAACTCCAGCAAACTACTCCATCAACTTTGCCAAGAAAATCCCTAAAAGGGTTTGCAAAGAGTCAGAATTGACTGAAAAACTATTGAACAGCAACATGCATATAAATACATACTTCTGCATGTTTGTATATTATATTGTAATGGGAATGTAAATTTTTAAGATCTTCCCTGCCCCTAGGCTAAAGTGCACCTGGAACCTGGGGTGGGAGGCTTGTTTTTCAGTAGATACTTTTTGATTGGCCAGTGGATCGAGAAGGTTGTTACCTTCTCTGAGCCAGGAGAAGGCTATATAAACCCTGATTTGAGGCTTTGTTTTTGGGCTCATTTTGAGAAGTGTTCTGTGATTTGATCAGATGAGACTCTGGGAAGCTGTTGTTGAGAGCCCCCGGCTTTGAAAAACCCAGATGTTGATTTGGTATGGATGTAATGGTTGGACAGCTTGGAAACCTGTCTACTTTATCTGTTTCACTGTCTTGATAATTCTGTCTGTATACTCTGAAGTTTGGGGTGCTGACCTTTTTGCCGTGAACTAGGTAAACGATACATATTTGACTGATTAAGCTTGTTAACCCATTTTGAGTTGCTTTCCTTTATCAAAGCAGATCCAAGAACCTTGTGTTGGTAACCACTCTAGGGATGCTGGGGTGCTTGATGCTACATATATGTAACATTGTAATATGCAAATGATATGCACATGAATATATACATAGGTTATTCTTTGTTTTATATGATTTGACAAAAGAAACTCTTACTTGAAAGGAAAATAGTTATTCTCTCAGCAACATTGTTTTGCTGAAAATGGACTAAGCAGAGTTTCCTGTACTACCTAGTTTCATTTTGAGATTCATCACTGCTGCACAAACAGTGGGAAATTGCCCAGGATTTAGAATTTTAAGACCAGGTTTTAATTTCTAGTTGTGTAAGTTATTAGATATGAGAATATGGTACTCTGTTTCTTTATCTCTAAAGCAGATATAAAAAAGATACCCTCAGTTTTGACCACACAAGGCATTTGTGAGAAAATCATTATATAAATGCAATTTTATTATTGTGATAATTATTATTTGTGAAGGTAGACCTTTGATCATGATGTAACCTTATGTCTTTGATTGCTGATTCAAGGTATAAAAGGAATATTTTTGGACTTTTGCAGAAGGAAAGAGCAAAAATCTCAGCCCTTCTCTTTTTCTGGACCTCATCCTTGAAATGTGTAGAATACCAGCCATCTCTGGTCACTCCTTTCTTTCCCCACTAGGCTTTATGTGTTAATAGATTTAATGGATACCTTTGTTTCCACATCTTCAAATGGATTTCTGGGAGCTTGAATGAGGGAATACAATGGAAGATAATCACCATAATTCCTAACCCCACTCTCATCTCCACTGGACAGCTAATTTCTATTTTTAGGCCCCAGATCCATAGTTGTCTCACTTTAGAAAGATTATAAAAATAAGACATTAATATCACTAAGATTCCTTCACATTTAGTTGCTGATCTGACAGTTGGTGATACTGGAGAAAAACCCTTCCATTTCAGCTATTTAGAATATATGTTTTCTGTATCTGTCTTCTCGGTCTGTCTCTTTATCTTTCTTTCTCCATCTGTCTGTCTCTTTCTCTATCCATCCCTCTGTTACCTTCATACTCTTTTCTATTTCCCAGTCACAAATAAGGAAGTATGCAGTCAACAGCATTTATCCTTAATAAAATCTTTATTTGTATCAGCCATGGTATTAATTAAAACAGGAAGTACAAGTGAGCTTTAAAGAACAGGGGAACTTGGGACTCAATCTTGCCCTTCTCAGACAGAAGGAAGGAGAGGGGAAATAGACACTTCACCATCTGTTGCACATTCTATCAAATGGAAAGTAAGCAATCTAGTCAGTACCTTGTTTACTTATTCGAGATGACTTCTGAAGGAGCAGATGTCTGCAGTATCTGTAATTCTGTTGCTCTATTGCAGTTAAGCCATCTCAAGACCCAGTTTCCTAAAATTTAACATCTGAAAGCCTCTTGACTCACATCCCCAAATCTCAAACTGAAAATGAAATTGTTGTGTCTTGGCATGGAAGACCTTCACTCAACCCTCCATGCCCATGAATATCCTCTCTCTAATGAAATTTTTCCTTCCATCCAAAGAAGTAAATGATACATACATTAATCTCTTCTTTAATGGGGGCCAATAAGCCCAGTTTCTTTATGAACCTGCCAAAATGTGCCAGTGTGTTTGGATACCAGCATACAAGAGGCTGAAAAACCTGCTTTCCAGAAAGCTGTAGGGTATACGTAGACATTCTGTAACTTGCTCCAGTATGCTAACTTCTTGGGAAATGGAAGCATCTCTGAATGCTTTCAACTGTAGGATAGTGTCTTAAAAAGATAAAAAAAATTTACATGATAACATCATTATATATTTAAAAGGAACAGCAAGTTGTACATAATAGATTTGCAGTTTCATGGGCAATCATTTTAAAAATTCTATTATGTTATAGGAAAGCTTGTTTTATTCCATAAATTAAAAATAAAAGGACAGTCAAATATGAAAATGTTTTGCATGATTGCACATATATAACCTATATCAAATTGTTTACTGTAAGGGGAAGAAGAAAATTTGGAACTCAATTTAAAAAAGAATTTTTTTCAGGGACAAGATTACCAGAAGCTGTCACATTTTTTTAATTTATTACTTGTTTATGAAAGGGTAGAATCTTTTCCACTATTTGATAAACAAAAAGTCCCAGTGTTTCTCCTTTTGCTATTAGTAAACCCAAGTAAGTATCTTTTCCCTGACCTGATGTTATATCATGAATAAGCCCTGATGCCTAAGTAAATCTAAGCATAGGTTAGAGAAGAGAGAGAAAAGCTGTGAAATCTACCCCAAAAGTCTTTAGAAAATGATCTTTCATATGCAAGATTAAGTGTGTGAAGACCTATGAAACTTGTAGTTGGTATTCAGCCTCCTTTCAGTTTTCAGGACAGGATTCAAAATTATATGGAATAGAATTCTGATGAAGTAGTTCCAAGTAAGCTGGGAATCTCTAGTGAATATTTTCTGTGTCCTTGAGAGCAAAAGTCAGTGATAGGCATACAAGAAAAAGTCTGACTTCTGTTCTGCTGCATTATTTTTGAAGCACTCAGTGGACTAAGGAGGTTACCATCTGACTGCTGAGTACTTAGTTTGAAATTGTTTGGAGGAAGGAGAGATAGTCTCTTCACTCAATGCCTATATGATCTGGAAATAGTTAGACTTCCTGTGGTTACAAAGGAATACTTAACTGCCGTGGTGTTTGCACTGACCTGCCTACAGGCAAAGATCTGCTCTGAGTTCTGTCAATACTTTTAGCATGTTCCTTTCCTAACCCCAAAGTCTTTATTGATAAAGTGAATATAATGCCACTAATAGGATGTGTCTCTTAAAACTAAAACATGGTTGATTTGATGACTTCTGAAGAAATCTTTGGAACCTCTTAGTTCGCAGACAAAGAAACATCAAAAAAGAGGAAAGAACTTTTTCATATGAATAGGAATTGGAAAGAAAGGACTGGACATAATCCAGGGATTCTCTAACTCAAAATCCAGGGGTCTTCCTGTGAGAGAACTATAGATATTTTGCCTTCAGAACAAGAAGACTGAGGGGAAATATGAGAAATGGGTTGAAGTACACAAAGGGCTGTCATGTGAAAGAGAAATTAGATCAACTTTTTCTTTGTCTTGGAGGACAGAATTATGTGTATTATATGTGTCACTTTCAGTAAAAATCCATGAGCAAGTACATCAGCACTAATGGTCACATGCTTCAAATGGATAATGAACTATATCCAGAATTACAGAAGAGGGATATTTGGTCAAGAGGACACTTAGAAAATTTTGTAGCAATTATTGTGATAGAAGAATGTTTTTAAAGCTCACTTTTGTTGGGTTGTTTTCATTTTATTTTCAGATATTAGAGTAAGGTTGCCATGTGAACCAGCATATTTCTTTCCAAAACACTTATGTGGTGCTGCATAGACCTTTGCTGAGCTGATATTCCTCTCAATCTCTCATATCATGAATGACTGCAGTCTACTTTTGGAGAAGTTATAATTCATAATTAAGTAAAGGAATAAAGTCCAACTTTTAACTTTTAAAAAGCAATTGATATATTTTGTTTTTATATTACCTTCATTTCCAAATATATCCTTCTATATTGCTTTACCAATGAAACCATGTCTTATGACTTTTTAAAAAACCTGAACTGTCCTCAGACACATACTAGCTATGTGACTCTGGGCAAGTCATGTAATCCTAACTGCCTAAAATAAAATAAGAGAAACAATAGAAAATAATCAGTTAAATAAAACTAAACAATACATGAATTGACAATAGTATATGCAATATTCTCTACCCTTAGTATACTTCCCCAATAAAAACAGACATCTTCTCCAGAGCTAAGCATTGTTGCAAGTATATATTATTCAGTTTCTATTCTTTTTTCCTTCCAATTTGCATCAGTTTAACTACTTTTTTCTACAATTTTTTCTCATAATGTTTATTTGCTTTATGTCAGTTCGTGTCTCCTTGTTTATTTCATATTTATTGATTCTTAAGGCTTAGTGTTATTCCATTAAGTTCACCTACCACAATTTGTTATTTCCCAATTGATGACCATTTATTTGATTCTGTTTCTTTGCTACTAGAGAAAATAAAAACCAACTTTATGGCACCAATGTGATAATACTTTTTGTCTTGGAGCCATTAGACACCAAGATCTTAGGATAATCATTCAAATGACTGAGAGGACAAAGCAAAGATGTTTGGTGCAGGTCAGTGGTAAGCATATTACCAAGAGTGGCTTAAGAGTAAGAAGTGGACAAAAAATAACATTATGACAATTGTATGACTGAAAAAAAGAGGGGAGAAAGTCATGCAGTCATGTAGTAAAAATAATGAATAATGTTTGGATTACTGAATGCATAAGTAATCTGTCCCCCCCAAAAAAAGTTTTGAAAGTTAATGCAGCATACATGTTCTAGTCACCTATCTCAAATGATAGTTACTGCCCTCAAGCAGCTTGTGATCTAATGGAACATCTCCTTAAGGCTGGTTATCCTGGCCTGGCCATACTTTCTTAAAGGCAGCTCATGATTAGGAGTAGCAATCTAAAATGTCTTAACTAAAACCACTCTGAGTCAGGCATTAACTGAGTAGCTTTTGGGTGGGCTTGGGGAGTGGTGGTAAAGTTTTATTTTCATTGAGTTTTTTATTTCATATAGCTGTTTTTCCAAGTTATTACTTCAACATTCATGTAGGTAGTTATGCTTTTGTTTCTTCTGCTGGATGTAAAGTAGGAAGACAAGTATAGGGGGAGAGTCTAATAAAAGGGAAGCTATTGCTTCATGGGAATTGGAAAGAACTCAACCAAAATGAGAAACTCAGATAGGCATAAAATTTCATCATGATTCCCATATTTATCAAGTACCAAGAATTCTCTGCCTTATAATCTCTCATAATCCTTTGAAGATATAAAGGGACATTTAGGGGCAATGCATCAGTTGACTTTAAATCTCAAGAGAAAAAAAATCCACACTGGCTGCTTGTAAAGTAATGGTGGAATGATCCAAGAGATTAGATTTTAAATAGTCTAAGAATCATTAGTTCTGTGGCATGAAGAACTGTACAAGAACACAAAGTTAACAGGATTTCATCTAACCCACTGCTCTGATAATGAGCTTCTGTGGGCAGTGTCTTTGGTGACTGGTTCAGGGCTCAGAGATTGTTGTTGTCACATAAACCAAGAAGTAAAAGGACATTATGATAACAGTATTATCTATTTCATGGCAGAAGTCAAACTAAATGACAAGAAAAGTTTGGCTAAATAAGAGTTTCCTTGGTTTGTTAGTCTCTGAAATGAAAACTAATAGGACTTGGCTAGACTAATGATACTGACATATTTAACCTGGCAATCTTCTATTGCATCTGGGTATCCTGTACAAGGAAACAAGGAAGTTTTATTACTGAGAGTATATAACCTTAAAATATAATACATATGAAGAAGAGAGGTTGAATAGTGAAAATTGTAGAATAGATGCCAGTTTGTGACATTTACAAATTGCATTGTGTCCCTAGGCATTCTTGTCTAGAAAATGGCAGGAAGGACATTTATCATTTAACTACTTCACACTCATTTGGTCAGGGATAGAGATAAAGACTGTAAATGTGATTTTGTTGGTATAGGGATCTCCCAGGTGAGGAAAAACACTCCAGAAAAGTAGCATGACACTATCCCTGCCATGTATAGTCTTAATATGTTGCCTAGATCATTGAGAGGCTGACTTGCCCAGGATCTAACAACATCAGATCCATCAGAGAAGGGAATCTGTGTAGAAGAGAATTTTGACCTAAAGAGGGTAGATAAAAATGGCACAAAGAACAAAGGGAGGAAAAATAATGGGATGCCTTGAGAAAAGTATGGACATTTTTGCGTAAAGGAGAATGGGGCCAGTCACTAGTATCTACTGTCTTCAGGTCAAGATTCTCTTCTACACACAGATCCTTTTTTTTTCCCTTGAAGTATTTCCTCAATTTGTTTTTGTTTTTTTTGTTCTTGCCTAATTACTTGGAGATCAGGGAGGCATCCCCTTAGCTTTTAGATTTGTTTTCTTTAATGGGGGGATAATATGAACATACATACACATGTGTATACACACATATATGTATGCATGCACATATGTTATTTAACCATGGTAGCTAAATAAGCCTATTTATAAATAATTACAGAATTCAATGTAATTTACCTTCTTGCTTGAATAAGATTCTTCAGTCCTCTTTGACTATAGATGTTTTTGTTGTTGGCCCTTAGGACAACCTCTCCTGGCTATGTGCTTTGGTAAACTCCTTATTTCTTATACTGAAGGCCTCTAAACTTGTCTTTACTTATTTATCGTAGTCCTTCCTCCTTATCTGAGCACATGAAGATAGTTGTTTTAATTGCCTATTTTTTGAGGCAATAGTATGATACTTATGCCTAAGTACTGGTAACTGGAGAATTTCAAAGGAATATTGGATAATAAAAATGGGGTTTGTTCTACCATATCTCTAGCCTAAAAGAATATTTTATCTCAGAGAAGTTGCCTTTAAGGAGGTCCATTTGTGCACCTTTCTAGCAGAGGAAAGATGGGGTCAACTAATAACTGTATAGATTATCCATATCACTAGTAGAATTGTTCACAGTGTGGGAATATGCTACCCTGCTTTTGGTCACTGAGATTTAAAATATAAGGAGCTATTTATCATTATTGGTAGTGAAGTGTCTACTTAGATTTGTAGCTTTCAAGTCATAATGCATATGTCTGAACACCTTTCAAAGTTGTTTAATTTTTCTTTAAACAATCAAAGTTATTTTGCAATAGATTTATGGATTCAACCCACAGTCATAAAAAGGAAAACCAGTCACTTGGTATCTACTAATGTCTAAAATATTGCAATGGAGCAAATAGACTTTTTTGGTGGGGGGGGGGACTTCTGATAGCCAACCAAAGACAGTTTGTGTTGCCTGGGAATGATGATGATGATGATACTGATATTAGAATTTCATCTTAGAATGTTAAAGAAGGGAACTAAAAGTAAGCATTGGGATTTTTAATACACACACACACACACACACACACACACACACACACACACACATATATATATATATATATATATATATATATGGAAAATAGACTTGCAATTAATATCTGAAAATAACTAAGCACTCAATGAGCTTAAGAGACTGCACATTATAGGGTTCATTATCTAATTCTGACTTTTCCCAGCAAACTCAGCTGAAAAGTGTTTCACACTCCATTTTAAGAAAGAGATGACTAGTAGATAATTCTTTTCTTTATCCTTCATTTTTCCAAGTCCCATTTTGTTCGAGATTTACCTGAATTTCAAGTATGTTATAGTGAAAGATGAAATGAAGTGAAGGCAATTTCTTATTGGAAAAAAAAGGAGCTGAGTCAGTAAGGGCTTTTGTTTTTTAAACAAAAAACTCAGAAGGAAGAAGTCAAGGAAACAGAGCGTACAAGGTCTTGGCTTACAGGAGAAGAAAAGGACTGGTGAGCAGGTGGGCATGTACCTGGACAGCAGGATATATAGGTCATGCTACATTTGAAGTAACAGGTGTAGTGGTGAGGGAACCCAAAAATGTTAGAAAAAAATTGTGTTTATCATTTTCATGAAGGCCTCAGGTTTTCTTAAGCAGAAGGGGAAATTGTCCATTTGGTCCTATTCATGTTCTCTTGGGTGCTGAACCAATGACTATTTTCCATGTCTAAATAAAAGTTCTGCCATCAAATGAGGAAAGCCTCTAAGGATTTTTAAATACTAATATACCTGGTATCATAATATACTTATTATGTCTCTCCATTTGCTACACATAGTCCCTTTTAAGATATAGTTCTGGGAAAGAAACCAAAGAATCTTCAGAGCTACTGCAGATAGTGCAGTGCATTGGTCATGTCAAAGGTCACAGTCAAGACCAAGGTCTTGGATTTTTTTTTCCAGAATTCACAAGACATTTATGGATAAGACACATATCTAGTTCTGGTGCAGAATACAGAAGAAACTTGGTATTCAAATAGTATCCTGCCTGCCACTCCTCTGCAGGTTAGGAAATCTTAAGGCACCTGACCCCTTAAAGCCCCTCACTTCCCTGATGAACACTTCTCTACCCAACTTTAAACAAACAAACAAACAAAAAAAGCTAAACCCAAAGTACATGGCTAAGTGTATCCATCCTAAGAAATGACTCTGACAATACCAGAAAGGCTTTTCTCAGGATTTTATAATAATTTGGGCTTATAGTTAAACCGGAGGCTGGAGAAGAGCCCCATGTGCCTCACTAAGTTAGGCTCCACCACATAGGCCCTCTCCTTCTTGTCTTGCAGAAATGAGTAGAGGGCCATGTCCTTGGCCAAGCCACCGCGGCAGGATATGTCAGCTAGATAGCTCACCGTCCTCTGGGCTGAAGAGGCAGGGAAAAGCATAGCAGGAGTACAGCACTGTGTAGTAGGGACCACATTGTAGAGGGCAGGGGCCAGCCACCGAAGCTCCAACAAGTAATGCCGGCCCACCAGCTCCACCAGCCCCGTGCTGTATATGGCAAAGAAAAGAACAATGCGGTAGCTCAGTCGTGGGAGCCTGGCAATCTTGACATATGCCCAGCAGAGCAAGGGCCCCGAGAACATCCCTACACCAAACCACTCCAGGATCCTCATGGGCTCTGGGTTAAAGTAGCACTGCAGTCTCTCAGGATGATAAAGCTTTAGGTAAAGGGCATTTTGGAGGTGTGGTTCAGACAATCTAGTTTCTAGGAGGTGCCGTAAGACACTAAAGATCTGCTCTTCAGGAATGGCATCATCTTTCACCATCAGGATGTATTCTGGGTCGTAGGTCTGCAGGGATTTCTCCAGGCCATAGGAATAATCCTGCTTCTCTTTCTCAAATGTATTCCTGAAGACACTTCTGCTAATGTTCACCCCCTTGGCGCTTGCGAACCGGCTGGTCACAGGCATAAAATTGGCCAGCAGCTTGGCATCCTGGTGTCTGCAGCTCACCTGTAAGACATAGTGGAACTCAGCCTGTCAGGACACTGGGACGATGGTGATCAAGAGCTCAGGATGTGAGGGGACCTGCCTTCCTCTGGGTAGGGTGGCATTGAGGGCCTGGAGTTTCTGAAAGTAGCGGAGTGCGACCTCGCCCTCCTTCAAGCTCTGCTCCAAGAAGGCCTCGCTCATCTGGTCCAGGTGCCAGTGCCGCACATATAAGTAGGAGTGGAGGAGGTGGTGGCAGGTCAGAGGGGACAAAATGCCAAATGTTATGATGGTCAAGAGAAATGGAGAGCAGGGCTGGACCAGGAGAGCAGCCGCAGCTTACTGAAAAGCATCGTGGGGAAGGTGTGGTTGCTCTGATTTAGTCAATTTTCTGCTGCTTCTGGGTCCAGAAGTATCTGACCATGGAAAAGAGGCCATCACACATCTTCTGACTCCAATTCCTCCTCCCTGCCGCTCCAGGACATGCGACTAACTTAGGGCACAGTGGCAACCGAACAGCAGCCATCATTCCCAAAGCAAAGGAAAAAACAACACAGAACCTGATTAATTCTCTTGGGCACAGCATATTGATGACATAATGGAATTAGACTCAAGACTGCTAAAGCTGCCTACCAATCCAGATGAAAGTTATTTTGTTCTGGTACATGAAGAAAGGATGCTTGATCAAGTATGAGTTAGGCTAGATGGCCTCTGATGTCCCTTCCAGCTGAAATTCTGTGATCACATGGTATGATTCAGCCACTCTCCCATTTATAATCTGGGCAGCAACAGTCAGAGCTGGGACACGCCCTGCTCCCGGGATGCTCATTTCCGCTCCAGAGGTGGCTCCTTGCCAGGCCAGGGGTCACATCACCATGCTGGAGGGGGCGCTCTAGTGGCCGGCTTTCCCCCTCTCCTCTGCAGCCCCCAGCACCGCCAAGGTCTTGGATTTTTACGGGGGTAAAAACTGCTCAGTCAGATGACCTGTAGGTGGAACTTTCCCAAATATTAGTTGCCAATGTCATAGGAAGAACTTTCTAAGAATTGAGTTTTTTGCAGCTGCCATTGCCTGAATCATTACTATAAAGAAATAAAGTCAGGAATTGAATATGCATAATATATACAATTACCTAGACCCATGACCTGAGAATGCCATATATTGTAATATTGTAAACACAATAAGCATGAAGAAAGATTGATCAACAACCACAACAATGAAATCCAAAGGAGGAAAATATTTTCTCTCTTTGAAAATTTTTAATTAAGGCATCATTTGTAAAGGCATTCAACAAAAAGAAAGGCAGTATAACTTGATTTTAATAAACAAAGCAATCAGTGAAAGTAATATTGTGTTGTCACACAAGCAGAAACTTGGTGCCTCTTTCCCAAGTCAGTTGCAGAACAGAAAAAATGGCCCAAGGCAGGTTGCAGAGCTTATGTCTGAATTATATTATCCAATGACTCTGTGTGACATCTCAAATGTGTTATCCTTTTCTTTCTATTTTTGTAAGAGTCCAGCAAAGATACCTTTTTATTTCATTTCCAAACATGAAAGAAGGGGCGGAACCAAGATGGCAGAGTTAAAGCAGGATCTTACTTGAGCTCCTGCTCCAACCACCTCCAATACCTGAAAAAATGACTCTAAACAAATTTTAGAGCTACAGAACCCACAAAGTGACAGAGAGAAACTTATTCCTGCTGAAGGCAGCCTGGCAGGCCAACAGGAAAGGTCTATTACATTGGGCTGGAACTGGAGCACAGTCCTGTCTGGGCTGCACTATGCAGACCTGAGACACTGGCAGGACAGGGCAAATTTCAGGAGAGTGAATGACAGGCAGCTCTGGTGGGTTCCAGACTTCTCAACCCATAAACACCAAAATGAAAGTAAATGGAGAGTGGGGGAGCTCTGCTGGAACTGGATGAGAGAAGAGCATGGTCCAGCCTCTGCCCCTGGGAGGCAGAGGTGCCATCCATATACAGCTGCTGTTCTGGCAGCTGCTTCCTGCTCCAGGCCTACAGATTGTAGGGGGGACAAAGGGACTCTCCAGAAGGCAAAGGAATCTCTTTGCTGGTACAGAGGCAGGATTCTTTTGCTTTGCCCTGCTTGGATCCCAGTTGTTGTCTTGGGTGACAGTCCTGGGGTGAGGAGCACTAGCATGGCAGAGTTTGTTGAGGCTGTGGAGAGGCAGTCATCCTCACAGTTTGGAGGAAGGTGCCTAGAAGAAGGTGCTTGACAACATTTGTGCAAAACCCCAGAAATTTGGGACAAAACACTCTCCACTCTAGAAGCAAAGTTCTACAACATCAAAGACATTAAAAGTAAAGTAATTGACAGGCAAGATGAGCAAACAGAGGAAATGAAATCAAACTATAAAATAACTTTTGGTGACAAAGAGTATCAAAACATAGAACCAGAAGAAGACAGCAATGTCAAAACTCTTGCATGAAAAGCCTCCAAGAAAAATATGAACTGGTTGCAGGCAATGTAGAAACTCAAGAAGGATTTTGAAAACCAAGAAAGAGAAGTGGAGGAAAAATTGGGAAGAGAAATGACAATGATGCAAGAAAACCATGAAAAATGAGTCAACAGTTTACTAAAGGAGACCACAAAAAATACTGAAGAAATTAGCATCTTAAAAAATAGGCTAACTCAAATGGCAAAATAGGTCCAAGAAATCAATGAGGAGAAGAATGCCTTAAAAAGCCAAATTGGCCAGATGGATAAGGAGTTTCAGAAATTCACTGAAGAGAATTAATTTCTTCACAATTAGATTGGAGCAAATGGAAGCTAATGACTTTATGAGAAATCAATATATTATAAAACACATCCAAATAAATTAAAAAAAAAGACAATGTGAAATATCTTACTGGAAAAACAACTGATCTGGAAAACAGATCCAGGAAAGATAATTTAAAATTATTAGATTGACTGAAAGTCATGATAAAAAAAAAAGAAACTACATATCATCTTTCAAGAACTTATCAAGGAAAACTACCATGATATTCCAGAACCAGAGGGCAAAACAGAAATTGAAAGATTTCACAGATTGCCTCTTGAAAAAGATCCCCCAAAGAAAACTTCTTGGAATATTATCGCCAAATTGCAGAGTTCTCAGGTCAAGAAGAAAATATTACAAACATCAGGAAGGAAAAAAAATTGAGTAGTGTAAAGACACAGTCAGCATAACACAAGATCTAGCAGCTTCTACATAGAGGCATAGAAGGGCTTGGGATATAATATGTGGGAGGTCAAAGGAGCTAAGATTAAAACCTAGACAGTTAACTGAGTACAATACTTCAGGGGAAAATTGGTCTTTCAATGAATTAGAGGACTTTCAAGAATTCTTGATAAAAAGAGCAGAGCTGAATAGAAAATTTGACTTTCAAATATAAAAAGCAGCAAAAGTATGAAAAGGTAAACAGGATAGAGAAATCATAAGGAACTTATGAACTATTTAGATTCCTACATGGAAAGATAATAACTCATATAAAAACCTCATATCCTCAATATGAGGATAGTTGAAGGGAATATATATGCATATGTATGTACATGTATATATGTATATTTGTATATATGTGTGTGTTTTATGTGTGTATAGGTGGGTGCATGTATGTATATGTTTGTGTGTCTGTATTTGTGTACATGTATACATAGACAAGAGCAAAAGAGGAGTTGAATATGAAGGAATGCTATCTAATAAATAAAATTAAGAGATGAGAAAGGAATATATGAGGAGAAGGAGAAAGGGAGAGATAGAATATGGTAAATCATCTCACATAAAAAGGGAAGAGAAAACTGTCTCAGTGGAGGGGAAGAGCAGGAATGTGAAAGGGAATGATTCAACCTTACTCTAATTGGATTTGGTTTAGGGAGGTAATAATATACACACTCAACTGAGTATCTTACACTACAGGAAAGTAAGGGGGTAGGAAGTAAGGGGGGATGATAGAAGGGAGGGCATATTGGGGGAGAAGGCAGTTAGAAGGAAACACTTGAAAAGGGACAGGGTCAAAGGAGAAAATAAAATAAATGGGGGGGGAAAGGGTGGAGGGAAGAAATATAGTTAGTCTTTCACAACATGGCTACTATTGAAATGTTTTGTGTAACTACACAGGTATAACCTATATTGAATTGCTTGTCTTTCAAGTAGGGGTGGGTGAGGAGAGAAGAAGGGGAAAATCTGGAACTCAAAGTTTTGAAACAAATGTTAAAAATTGTTTTTACATGCCACCAGGAAACAAGATATATAGGCAATGGGGTATCAAAATCCGCTTTGCCCTACAAGAAAGTACAGGGGGAATGGTGGGGAATATAAGAGAATGCAGATTTGGTGAAGGCATATTCAGTATGCTTGTCACCTTGGGTGGGGGATAGGGGAGAGATGGGGAGAAAATTTGTCATTCAAAATCTTGTGGAAATGAATGCTGAAAACTAAGAAATAAATTAATACCATGAAATAGAAGTGAGTTTTATAAAAACATTGTGCCTTTATCAAAACATTCTCTGCATCATTTCTGGTCCTTTGACAATGGATGAAAAGAATCAAGTATAAGACAAACATCTCTGATAAATTGCAGACTCCAAACCCTAGAGAATGTCCTGGATATGGAGTCAGGAGAAATTGGAATTTGAATCCCATTTCTGGTATTATGGAATCAACTGTCTTACCCTAAAAAATCATTAAAAGTTTTTGAACTCTGGTTTCATAACTGTACAATGGGGATGATAATTTGGGTGCTGCAAATGTCATAGGATTGTTAGGAAGATAAAATGTGATAATACACATAAAAGACTTTGCAAAGCACACATGTGTATATTTGTGCATACAGACACACATATTTACTCACATACATATATGCATACATATATACACATATTTCTCTCAGTTTCTATAAGCTTTGAATTATCTGGGATGGAGACATTAGCATTCACCATGAACTGTTTATGACACTATTGGAATGTCTTTGCTTTTTAATAATTTTTATGCAGGATTCATGTCATTGTGCTCCTGAGAAGTCTACCTACGATTAGAATGAGAAGCATGAACTTCTGGGAAAATCAGAGAGATGTGTATGTTGGTTGTTAAAACCTGACTCATCAGGTTTAGCTGAGCTAATTCTGTCAAGGTTTTGAGATGTTAGATATAGCTATACTTTCAGGAAAGCTGTAAATGTCATATTATGCACTGCGTTCCTTTAGGGAACTCAGCAAAACGAATTTTGGCCAAGTCTGTCAAAAGCACATTTAATCAAACCCAGAGATTTACACTCTGAGAAGTACTTGATAGAGTCTGGGGACTGGCAAGGGTGTGGCAATTATGTTTCATGCCTGCTCTCTCATTGAAAGCAAACTGTGGTTCACTACTTTTGGCAAGTGTTAGCTCTTTTATCATCACTGAAGTAAAAGGGAAGGGAGGCAGCACATTGGAGTTATTAAAAAAATAAACAACTCTCAGGACTCTTAGGAGATAGGCTGCCCCATCCTGGTACCAGTGGTAAAATTATTCTTTGTGTCTGTGTGTTCCTGTGCTTGATGAAGTATCTTTTGTGCTTCCTCCACCCTCTACCACATACCCAATCAAAGTTTCCCCAGTCATTTTTGGCTAGTCATGACAAGTAGGGATTATTTTAGTCTTATGGTATCCTTGTTTCACAGTAATGATATTCTCCACCCAACTGACTACATTTTTCCCCCAAGAAAATAACTTTCCATTCTGCAGAAAGACTAGTCACTTTTAGATAAGGTTTAGTTTTCAGGTAGAAAGCCATCTTCATGGCAGAACAGGGACTAGATTGAGTATTAATGGCAAAAAATAGAAGTGAGTTATGTTCAAATGAAAGTCAGAAACAATCCACTTTCTCAAATGCAATCACTTTCTTTAAATGGCATAAAGAAACAAGGTTACAAATAGAACAGTCAGATTCCCATTTCAGTTGCATTCAAGCAATTATCTTTCAGAAGATAATTGCTTGAATGTAGAATGAATTGAGGCTCAGATCCACATTTCCCCCCTCCCCAAATGTAAAGAAATGATTTTATTTAATCATTGCACACATAGAGTTTCATACTCCTGTTGGGGTTACTTGCAAAAACAAAATAGACACAGGATTCTTTAAGGAGTAACATTCATGTTTCCCTAATGCTCCTAGTTTAGTGGGTTGCCATAACTATGTCTGATTATCACCAGAGAGTTTCTCTGGAGAAGATCACTACTGGATATCACTGATTTATTATTATTCAGTGAAACAAGAATTAATAAAATTAATTGGCTAAAAACTTATGGAATTACTCATGTGGTTTACAGTGTCATACTCACTCTTTCCAATATTCAACAAGGCTTGTATGTGAGAAAAATAGAAAAAAAAAGCAATAATTTTTTTTCTAAGAATCATAAAATCTCAGAACTGAAAGGAATTTTGAATTCGAGTTATTGTTTTTTTCTCCAATTTATTTATAATATTAATTCTTAAAACTTTGAGTTCTAATTTAACCCTTCCTTCTTCCCTCCTGCCATTACCCTTCCGATCAATAGGACAAATGTGCTATCAAACATGTAAATTCAGAAAAAAATGTGTTTTCATGTTGAAAAAGATGTATATTGTTGTGATGCTCTTAAGCTTTTTTTCCCTAGATACAGAAACCATGAAGAGTTTGGGGTGGAGCAGTCCCCCTGAACTGTGATGTGGCCACCTTAGTAATAAGCTATTCTGTTATATTGTTGTGAATGTTTTGTTTTAATTTATTGCTGAATAAATAGAGAGCTCACTATACTATATGATTAGATTGTCAAAGTTATTCCCAGCAATAGTCCTCAGGAGAAGTGTTCATGATTGGCTTTACAACCTATAGGTTATTTTCCCTTTTCTTTGTTCTATTTCAGATACAGATTTAGTGGTATTTATGATTCAAAGGGTATACATAGTTTTCTGGCCCTGTGGGCATGTTCCAATTTGTTCTCCAGAATGGTTGAATCAGTCCATCAACAATGCATTAGTGGGAGAGGAGTAAAGGTGGTTGAGTGAGGAAACAGAGTCAATGTCTCCAAATATTCCATTTCAAGGAACTTTAAAATACTGCCTCAAATCTAATTCTGGAATGGTAGAGCCAACAACAGATCATATTGAGACATTCTTTCAGTCTAAGACAACTTAAAAGGTTGAAGTGAGAGATTTATGACTGAGGTGTGAGGCTGACCTGGAGCCCAAGTGGATGAAACACCAGGGGTGAGACAAGGTGATGGTGACATAAGCAACAGCAACTTTGGGAACAATGAAAGCAGGGTTGGTAAGGGGACCTGGAAACTGGTGAGAAAGATTAAGGTAACTACTGCGCTAACACTGGACAAAGGGTCAGATACTATCTGGCAACTCCATAGCCAATACCCACTTCTGGTTCATATTTCGTAAGCAGAGAGGAACACTTTCAGCAGAGAAGGAGTGAGAACCCTGAGGGGTAACTGTTTACAACCTATACCCACTACTCAGTGAAGAGGAGCTCTTTTGTCAAGAAGTAAGGGAATCCCTAAAGACTGAATCATTTCTGGCCCCAAGGAATCAGGGACTCTGAGGAGTAGTATCTATTGAAATCCCAATGGAGCAGGGGTTCTTCCTGGGCAAAGACAGCAGTTCAGAAGAAAAGAGCAGTGAGTATGACTTTTCCTAGTCATAACATCATGGTAAACTCCAAAACTTCCAACCTCCATAAACTGATTCTGAAAACAACAGTGTGAAAAGCCTGAACTTTGAAACATTGTACCCTTTTCTTTTTCCTTCATGCCAAGAAAAAGAGCCTAACATTAGTATAAAATTCAAAATCAAGAAATAGGATTGAAAAATGAGCAAACAACAACAGCAAAAAGGACCTGATCATAAAGAGCTACTATGTGGCAAGGCAGATCAAGACATGAACTCAGAAGAAGACAATAAAGTCAAAAAAGCATTAAGCAAAGCCTTAGACAATAACAACAAAGCAATGTGAATTAGACACAAGTCCAACAGGAATTCCTGAAAGAGCGAAAAATGTATTTCTAAAAATATAGAGTAAAAATTAGGTAAAGAAACAAAGGCAAATGAAGAAAATCATGGAAAGACAACTAATAGCTGGGTAAAAAAGGTACAAAAATATTGAAGAAAATAGAATGTTAAGAAACTTAATTGGTCATATGGAAAAAGAGGTACAAAATCTCACTGAAGAAAATAGCTCCTTAAAAAGCAGAATTGATAAATTTGATCATAAAATTGAAAAACTACAAAAACTCATGAGTATAATAATTTTAAAAAGTAGAATTGGGCAAGAGGAATCTAATGATTCCATGAGAAATAAATAAATAATAAAACAGTTAAAAAATGAAAAAAAAAGAGAAACTAAATGGGGAAAAAAAACTGACCTGGAACTTATAGAACAGAGATAATGTAAGAATTTTTGTATTACCCAAACACCATGAGTGTGTGAAATTTAGATTATTAATTGATTAATATTTTAGTGTAGTTAATAACTGGAATTTTATATATATATATATATATATATATATATATATATATATGAGTTGGATTTACTTGTCTATGGCTCAGGAATAGAGTTTGTAAGAGTTTAGATTCCCTAATTTTAAGTGATAAAAATGGTCCTGTCTTGTGAAGGAGATGATGAACATAGATGGAAGATAATTCAGCCTGGTCAGGAGGTTGACCCAGTGCTGGATCTCTCTGGTATTAAGTGGCATCTATATTAGGACTTTACAAAGGCTGCTGTTCAAAACTATGTTTTCCCCATTGCTATGGATTCTAGAGACCTCTTTTTTTTCAAGTCAGTGTAAATAAGCAAAATATATAGCCCACCCTGTATCTTTCTTATAGACTAATCATTGTCTTAGTTTAGTTTACATCACTGGATTTTTATGTAACCACCAAATTGTGTCAGGTGTGTCTTTAGTAACTGAATGGCCACTGACCTCTATTTTTAGCAATAGCTGGCTCTCCTAATAAGTAGATTATATTCAAAATTTTCAGCCTTAGATTTTCTTCACCTCAGGTTTGCCATGGGGTAAAAATGAGGCTAGACATCATATTTCAAAATTTTTCAAGGAAAACTTATCTGAAATTTTTTAAAAAAGTGTACAAAATAGAAATTAAAAGAATCCATTGGTTACCTCCTGAAAGAGTTCCCAAAATGAAACCTCCAAGAAATAATATAGCCAAATTCCAGAGCTCACAAATTAAAGAGAAAATGCTTCAAGCACTATGAAAGGAACCCTGAAAGTAATATGGAGCCACAGTTAGCATCACAGTAGATTTAGAATCTAACACAATGGAGTAAAGGGCTTGGGATAAGACATTCAGAAAATCAAAAGAGCTAGGATTACAACAAAGAAAAACTTACCAAGGAAAACTGAATATAATCATTCAAGAGAAAATTCAAAAGAGAAATAAAGGACTTCAGTTGTTTCTGATGAAAAGACCAGAGCTAAATAGAAAAGCTGGCTTTCAAATACAAGAATTAAGAGAAGCAAAAAAAAAAAAAAGTAAACATAAAAGATGAACAAGAGATTCAGTAAGGTTAAACTGTTTCCCTTTATGGGAAAAAAGATACACATAACTTCTAAGAATTTTACATTGTTAGAGCAGTTAGAAAGATTATAAATAAAGAGGGCACAGGAGTGAGTCAGTTATGTTGGGACAACATAAATACTAGGAGAAAGAGGAATGTGTTGGGAAAAGGGGGAAGAGAGAGGAAGAATGGGGGAAATTTTCCCACATAAAAGATGTATACAAGGAAGAATTTTACACAGGGGGAGAAAATGATGGGGGTAGGATGAGCAACACATAAACATCATTCACATCTAAAATGGTTCAAAGAAGGAATGCACACACATATACATATGTATGCACATACACATATGTTTGTAATTGTGTAAGTACATATATGTATTTTTATGCACATACCCTTTTCCAACTGAGAAGCAGGAGGGTAAGGGAATAATAGAATGGAATAGGGCGTAAAAAGGGAACCCAGATAAAAGAAGGCAGTGATAAGAAGCAAAATAGACTTTAGCATAGGGGCAGGATAGAAAGAGAGAAAGAGAAGGATAAACAGAAGAAAATTAGATGAAATGAAATGCACAGTTAATAATCATAACTGTGAATGTGAACAGAATCAACTCATCTATAAAATAAAAGTAGAGAGCAAAATGCATTACAGACCAGAATCCAACAATATGTTGTTTATAAGAAACACACTTGATATAGGGACGCATACAAAGTTAAAACAATATGTTGGATCAGACTATGGTATGCTTCAGCTGAAGTTAAAAAAAAAAGGCAGGAGTTGCAATCATATCTTAGACAAAGGAAAATCATAAAATAGATGGAATTAAAAGGAATAAGCAGGGAAATTACATTTTGCTAAAAGGCACTATAAATAATGAAGTTATTTTATTTTATTTTTTAATGCTTTATTAACTTCTGATTTACATCATTCGTTTCCGCCAGATTTTGAGTTACAAATTTTCTCCCCGTTTTTCCCCTACCCACCGCCCCAAAATAGCAGTCCCACAGGATATCCCCTCCTCCAATCTGCTCTCTCCCATATTTTCTCCCATACCCCTTTTGACTTTTCTAGTGGATCTCTATGCCTCAGTGCCTGTATATCTTATTTCCCAATTACATGTAAGATGATATTAATAATAGTATATATATATATATATATGTATATATTTATATATATACACACAATACACACACACATATATATATATTTGAATATTTGATTTTAAAGCTTTCAATTACAAATTCATTCCCTTCCTTCCTTGTCACCCACCCTTACTGGGAAGATAAGCAGTTCAGTATAGGAAACATTTGTTAAAAGCTACTTGGAAACAAAAAACCTAATCCTAAAGCATGAATGTGTCAAAGAAAAAACATGGAAATAATTAATAATCTCATTAAAGAAAATGACAGTAATGAAATAACATTCCAAAATTTGTGGAATGCAGTCAAAACAGTACGTAGGGGAAAATTTATTTCTCTAAATGCATAATATAATAAAAGAGAGAAAGAGCAGACCAATGAATTGGCATGTAACTAAAAAGACACAAAAAGAACAAATTTAAAAATCCCCAATTAAGCAATATAATAGAGATTCTGAAAATCAAAGGAAAGATGAATAAATTTGAAAGTTAAAAATAAAATAATTTGTAAAATTAGGAGCTGGTTTTATGAAAAACACCAATTAAAAAATAAACCATTGGTGAATTTGATTTAACAAAATAAGGAAACCAAATTGCTATTATCAAAAATGAAAAGGGTAAATGCACTACCTACCAGTGAAGATTAAATGAGAACAATTATTGGAAGTTATTTTCCCCATTTATATGCCAGTGAAACTAAAAATCTATGTGTAATGGATGAATATTTTAAAAAAAATCTAAACTTCCCAGATTAACAAAAGACGAAATAGAGCACTGAAAAATCTTCTCTTAGAAAAGAAGTTGAACAGGACATTAATAAGAAAAATCCCCAGGAGCAGTTGGGTTCATGATTCCTTCTGATTGCAATTAATACATTCTCTTAGGACCCCTCTTCCCTTAGGACTTGAAACAATACTTTTCCTCAGGGCTCTGATCCCTTGGGACCAGAAAAAAGATAGTGATCCACAGGAACCTTGCTCCGTTGGACCTGGAAGTGATACTGTTTCTTAGGTTCCTGATCCATTGTGAAGAAAAGTGATACAGCTCCTCAGGGCCACTTGACCAATAATACTCATTTAAACCCTTCAAGCAGAAGTGCTTATAGGCAATGCATTTGTCAAAGATCATCTGAATCTTACATCCAATAATAGCACATAGTATCCTTTAATCTCATTCTGATCAGTTTCCAGATTCCTTTATTACCTCTGACTTAAGAGCTCCCAAAGATGTTGATGCTTCTGTTCCCACCACTTAGTCCTACCACTGGTGTTTCGTCCATGTTATCTTTGGGCCAACCTCTATCCCCCCATTAGAGATTTCTCTTTCTAACTTTCTAAGTTTTCTTTAATTGGAAGAATGTCCAAACAAAAAAAAAATGTTTTTGTTTGCTCTGGAACTCCACATTTTGTTTTGAGGCATTATTTTAAAATTATTTAGTGCAGAATGTTAGGAGAATTTAGCTTAGTTCTTTCTCCATTTTTCCATCTTGGTTCAGCCAAGAGGAGTCCTAAACATGGTTTTGATACCTAAACAAGAGAGAGTTATAATAGAGAAATAAATCTATAGGCTAATTTCTCGAATGTATATTGATACAAAAAAAATAAGTAAAATTCTTTCAAGGAAATTGCAGCAATATATCACAAAAAATCATACACTATGATGAGGTGGGATTGATACCAGAAATATAAGGCCAGTGCATTTTTAGGAAAACTATCAGATAATTCAATTTATCAATAACAAAAACAATAAAAAAATCAGTAGATCAAAAACTTTTCTTTTTACTAAATATAAAATCCATTCCTATTTGAAAAAATACTTTAAATGATATGTAATATCTATCTAAAACAAACAAAAAGTATTATCTGTAATAGGATGAACTAGAAGTCTTCCCAGCAAGATCAGAAGTGAAGTTAGAATATCTGTTATCAGTATGATTAGTTAATCATGATAATTATACCCTATCAACTAGCATAATTAGTTAAAAATGATAGCTATACTGATAGGAGAAAAAGAATTTCAAGGAATAAAAATAGCTAAAGAGAAAAGAAAACTATTTGCAATTGCAATGGGGGTATACTCATTGAATGGCTTGAAAATTCATTGAAACAATTGACAATTTCAGCAATGTCAGGATATAAATAAACTGTGTGTGTGTGTGCGCTTGTGTAAACACCAAATCCTTGCAGAAATAGATGGAGAAATTCCATTTAAAATAACTGCAAGAGAATATAAAATACTTGGGAGTCTACCTGTTAAGCTAAATCAGGTATTATATGAAAACAATTATAAAACGTTTCATTCAAATAAAGATAAATTAAACAATTGGAGAAATATTACTTGCTCACTTAGTCTATTCTTAATCATACCTGACACATGATCATCTAGTCTTTACTTGAAGAGAGGGATGAAGGAGAATGTTTTACCTCCTGGAGAAGTTCATTACACTTTTGGATTACTCTAATGCCAATGAGATATGCTGAATAGCCCTAATTGTTTGTTTTATAGGATTATAGATCTCTACTTGGAAGACAGAGAGGATACAGGCTGTTATTAATTGCCTAATAAGTGCCAGTGACTGTACTAAGTGCTTTATAAATATTATCTTTTTGTTTTTTACCATCACAAAAACCCTAGGACATATGTGTTATTATGATTCCTATTTTCATAGTGAGGGAACTGAGGGAGATAAAAATTAAGTTATTTGCCTAGGGTCACACAGCTAGGAAGTATCATACTGAATTTGAATTCATTTTCTTGACTCCAGACCCCCTACTCTGTTTAGGTGTGAAAGGATTTTAGAGGTCTATTTGAGATTCATTGTCTTCTATTGTTGATTCCTTGAAAGTAGAAGCTCTCATTTTTGTCTTTGTATACCCTGCATGTTGCTTACAGTAGATACTTATTGATTAATTTTCTACATTTCCATAAATTCAGTAATATTTTTAAACAAAAAGAGAATTAAAAATAGTTTAATACTTCAAAAGATGTCATCTCTTATGCTAAAAATTCTAATTATGGTGATGTTTTGCAATATTAGAAATTAGAGTTAATATTTTGATAAGTTTCTTAGTGTAGGAAGGCATAGTTAGGGAATCTTCCTTGCACTTAAAAATTCATGTCCCAACTCTATCTTTTTGCTAGCTTTCTCTCATGCTTGGAATATTTTCTCTCCTTACATTTGCCTCCTAGCTTCCATCACATCCTGCAAGACTTAGTCCAGATCTCACCTTCTTCAAGACTCTTCTCCTCATTTCAATGGCCTTTTCATAAGATTATCTTCTATTTACAGTGCATACATCTGACTCATCTATTTTGTCTTTTGTATGTTGTCTCCCTCATTCAAATGTGAACTCAAGGAATGCAGAGACCATATTTCCCCTTTATATCCTATCACTTAGCATACTGCCTGGTATGTAGTGTACAATTAATAACAGTGTTTATTCTTTGTTAATGTTTAGCATCATTTGACAGTGAGGTGGAGCATTAGAAAGAGTGCCTGGGCTGCAGTTAGGATGTTCTTAGGTCAAATTCTACCTCGGACATTTATAAGTTGTGTCAGCTGGTAAAGTCACTTAATCAGCATCTACCTCAGTTTCCTCAACTGTAAAATGGGGTTAACATTAACAATTGTTAATTGTTGTTGTGATGATCAAATTGGATAATATTAGTAAAGCACTTGGCATAGTATTTGACATATGCTTAAATAATGCTAATACCCTCTCCTCTTCATGAGCCTAAGAACTGAATATAGTATGATCATTTTCTATTTTACTACCTCATTGCATTCCATGAAAAGATATTTCTGAAGCATAACAAAAGTACAGACTCTCTATGTTGCCAGTACCTTTAGATTGAGGTTATACTTGAACATTAGCAAACAACAGTAAAGGGATGTGAAGCTGGTGTAAATACCTCTACTCAAGACATTCTGGAAAATTCATGTGGTTCACAAGAGTTCCTATAGTCCAGGAAACTTTGTATTGGACTGAAACAAAAAAAAATACTGCCAATAAATAGCATGGTTACCCTAGTAATGTTCTTGGATTTGGAACTGGTGACAATAATCTAAAACAAATAGAAAATTAAAACACAGTAGAGCAACTAAATCTAAATGGGATGTCAATGACTTCATCACTTTTCTCTTTAATGAAAGCCATCAAAAAGATATGTCAAAAAAGAGTAGAAAGTTCCTGGGGTGGAAATATAGGGGCTCACTAAAAGAGTCAGGATTGAGACTTGATAGAATAGTTCTCCAACAATTAGTCTAGACATTGAAAATTGACCCTTTAAGGAAAAGGTCAGTTCTGAGGTTAAAATTAGTATCAACACTATAATTATCACTTAGATATTTTATAATGCATTCCTCAGTGGAAATAACTATGAATCCCTAGGACATTATTTTTGCATAAACACACACACATACCTTGCTGTTTTATTTAGAGATGATTTTTTGACACAGAAGAATAGGAAGAACAAGAAAAAAAATTAAAAAAAAATCATTACACAGCATGGAATTCTAAATAATGACAATAGTGTGCATTTCCCTCTGGGAGAGGAATAAAAAAGAGCTTATTCATTTTAGTCTGGAACATACATTCTGTATAAGGCAAGCATTTATGACTTCAGTGGCTTCCTGGGGAGGAAAAAGGAATCTGGGACTGAGCAAAAATAACAGTCATTTTATTTCTGTCAGTTCATATGACTTAAAAGAAACAGTTATTGATGATGACTAGGGATGGTGTTGTAAATCTCTTAGTGTAGGTTAATTCCATTTTTCTTACTTATCCCCCAGTGCTTTGCTTGTTGGCATATATTTAATTTTTCAATAGGATTCCTGCCTCCCATCCCTCCAGTATTTTTGTTTACAGATGGGTTTGTTATATGAGCTTTAAATGCTGACATTCCAGTAAATGATTATTAAAATTAAATAATAGGACAAACTGATATTATAAACTTCCTGTAATTACAGTCCTCTTCTCAGCAATTTGCATCTATTCTTCAACGTAGGAAGTAAGCTCATACAGTATAGCAATTTGAATTTTTTTTAATTTATCACAGGAAAGCATGTCACATCAGAATTGCATGACAACTGACTCAGAATGAATAATATTTTAGGGTCCTGGTAATAAACAACTCACATTCTGTGCTCAGTTTGACACAATCTATGACTAAGGCAACATCTGGTCAATAAAAAGTGTCTCCCTTTTTTCAGATAATAAAGTGAAAAACATGTTTCCTCCTTTCATAACTTGAAAATTTTCTGTAATTGAATCATGCCATGGCCTCAGACAAATGTGGGAAGACTACCTCTTCATGCTAAGTTGATAAAGTATGCATTAGAAGAAGTGATCTTATTCAGGAATATCTCCAAATCACTTAGCACAGTTTTCTTTCTTTCTTCCCTCCCTCCCTCCCTCCCTCCCTCCTTCCTTCCTTCTTCCCTTCCTTCCTTCCTTCCTTCCTTCCTTCCTTCCTTCCTTCCTTCCTTCCTTCTCTATGTGCATGGGAGGATAGTCCATAGTCCAAAAATAAGTAGGTTAATTCATGGAATAAAAAAAATGCTGTGGATGTAGTTTACTTTTAAGCAACATTAAAATATTTTAATGAGAAAAAACATTTTAATGCTTTCAAGTTTGTGGTAGAGTCATTATAGTTACTTTTTCCAACAAATCAAATCACAAATTCTTTGTGACATAATGCATGACATTTGAGAGTTTGTATTGCCAAAATTTTGATCACCTCAAGGCTTATCCTGTGATAAGACTCTCTGTTACTACCTAGGCTTGTCTTTAAACAACAGACCTTAATTCTTCACTGAATATGAATTTGATGAATGTGAAACAATACGTTATAGAAATTTATTAAGTGGAATGCATATCTCTTGTGAATAAAAAATCATTTGTTCCTTTGTATATTCAATATATAGTATGGTACCTGGTCCACGGCAGAACTTATTTAATACTTCTTGATTGATATTTAGTGGTTTTGAAGTATATATACCTTGATAGCATTTGCCAAAACCACTGTTCCACTGTTATGGCCTATGAGTACTTTGAGACACCTTCAATACATAGTGATGCATTGGGGGATAGCATCAGTGGAGATTAACCCTACTGGATATTGTTGCTGTGCTACCAATATTTTATTCATTCAAAACAATCTACTGTTAATACTGACTTTAAGCAAAGATGCAAATTTGCTATGTAGAGAAAACATTTTTTTTCTCATAGCATACATTAGTTTCAAGAGTGATATATAGTCTTGTGAACTTCAATTAAATCTGTTTCAGAATACTAAGGTATTATTTGACCTACTGCTAGAATGGTTTGCTAAAGACAGGGATGCTAGTAACTTATTTTTAGCTATATTTTAAAGTACCTTCTTTATGGGCAGGATTTGTTACATGTCAGATTCACTGCTGAAGAGTCACATGGGACTTTGCCTTATTGCCATTTTAATCACTTCTTGTATGTGTGTTCAATTTCATTTAGATTTGTTATAACTCAATTTACTTCCTGTGCTACAAATCGTATTTACATTTAAAATATTTGAAAACAAGAGTCACTGATTCAGATTTAAAAAGATCTTTTTGAAGATTACAGATAAAATCTTTCCTCCTCCAAGCTCAAAAAATTCAACAAATATTTACTAACCATATGTTATCCATTTATTCATGCAATAATTAATGCATTGATTAATTTCACACAATTTCTAAAAAGCCTCCTATGTACAAAGTACCATGGTGGGTGATGTACCATAACAAGATTAGTAAGATATACTCCCTCCCTCTGAGGAAAACATCATCTAGTGTAAGTTAAGAAACAAAAACAAACAGTAAAAGGAAGAAAGTGATAAGTTTATTGGAAAAGACAAATATAGTACTATATTAGTACATAAGAGATAGAAATGGATGGAGTATATAATCAAAGCATACATCCTGAACTATTGCAATAACTCCCTAATTGCCACCCCCACTCTCAAGCCCCTTTAATCATTCCTCTTCTTATCAATATTACAATGGCTTGGTGATCTTGTGGATATCTCCTGTAACAGGGTATGCTACATGCCTTTTATGCCTTCTCATCCTGGGTGATTCCATCTATCTCTTTCAATAAATCATTCATGGGCTTCCACAAATCATACCAAAGTATTCTTTCCATATTTCTTGAAATTGCATGAATACCTGTGCAAGTGCAAGAACTGTCCATCTGTTATTCCTCACTTGCTAAGTGATTGATGTATTTCCTTTTTGGTTATATATCTCTTAGATGGTTCATGAAGGGATTCATTGATCCATCCTAACATCAGATTGATGTTCCTAGTGATTGGGCCTGTTCATAATAACTCCCCACTGCCTTTCCAATAAGGTCCAGACACCTTAATCTCTTATTCAAGAATCTTCACATCCAATCTGACTCTGTCCTCATTTTGCAGACTTACCTCACAGTACACTTTTTACATATCTTATAATCTAGTGAAAGAAACTGCTTTGTGTTCCACCTTTGTATCCTTGGTCAGGCTTGCAATTTCATCTCCTTCCATTACTATTTATTGAAATTTTACTCAGATCACAAAATAGATGCTTCCTTTTAGTATTTCTTAGTTCACCTCAGCTGGAAGTGATTTTTCCCCTCCCTCTGAAATGTCAAGACACTTTGATTTTGTTTCTCTAATGGAATTTGTTGCTTTTAAAGATATCATTATGTGTGTTTTTGCCTTTCCCAACTACTACTAGGTTGCAGGTATTTGGTTTTATCTTATATTCCTTATTACTGTCCACACTACTTTGCCTAAAGTAGTTGTTCAAAGAATTTTGTTGAGTGAAAAAAATTATTCACTAATGAAATACTAATATATGAGAGTAAATACATTTTTGCTAAAAATATCCATAATTATTTCAGTTCATCAGCTGATTTCGTTTTAGTTGAATATGTCCAATAAGACTTTAACTTAGCACATATTATATGACAGAGAAAAGATAGGTTGAAACTATGTCATAGAAGACCTTGGAGCCCTTGACAATTTTTTAGGACGTCAGTGATGTGATTAGATCAAAGTTTTAGAAAAATTACTCAGGCAGTAATATGGAAAATAGATTTCATGAGGCAGAGATTATAGGCAGGGGTATAAATTAGGTATGTACTGCAATAATCCAGAGAAGAAACTTGGGTTTAAAGTATCACTTCAAGTTAAACACCCAAATGGAAATGTCCCACATGTAGTTGGAAATATGAGATTAGTTAGAAATATGAGACAGAGACAGAGAGAGACAGAGACAAACATAGAGACACAGTCAGAGACAGAGAAAGACAGAGACACAGACTGAGATAGAGAAGGGCAGAGAGAAGATGAGATAGACAGATATATGAAGAGACAGACAAAGACAAAAAGAGAGAAACATAGAAATAGATGAAGAGATACAGGGAGACAGTGACACAATGAGGCTAAGAGAAAGAGGGAAAGACAGATAGACGTAGAGAGATAGAGACAGAGACAAAGGCCAAATACCAAATCTAAGACAACCTTTGTGAATTTAACATTTAAGGAATCACCTATAATCTGTTTTCTATTTTTTTTCTTTTACCTTTTCTAAAATTTAAAATATTCATAAATAGTATTTCTACAAATTCCTTCATGAAGAATATTTTACTGTTAGAGAATATAGAGAAATCACTTCACATATAGATGAAAACTTTCATGTTTCACCTTCAAATACCTATGTTATCTTATGGGATAGGAAAAGTAGAGCAATAGAATAGATGGTCTAAAAGTTTTACTGAGGAGAATAACAACAGATCTAAAGATCATCTGTTTTATTTAATGTTTTAATAGGATAGATAGGCAAAAACATAAGATCATTTAAGGACACTATTCAAAATGGCCAGTACTAATGACTGGGGGATGTTTTAAGTAATAAGCATATCCAAAATACCCATAATTCCATTATGATATGTCATTGTGGAGACATCTGCTGTTTAGGTATTTTCTTTGGATTATTACTACCTGTAAGATAATAAATTGCATAACCAGTCCTCTGAATTATCTAGGTCATTTCAAAGTTGACATAGGAGACATTTTAAGGAAATGGTATGCCGGTCCTTTTCCTATCTGATTCACTACAGAAGAGAAACAGACGTTCCCTGACTATAGGGTGTTTTTGCTATTATAAAATTCTTTAGAGACAGAAGGGAGATTGATGAGATAGTGAATATCTACTGAGCTAAACTGCACTGTTTACAGATAATACTTTGCCCAAATAGAAGATCTGAAAAAAATTGAGTGATATATCCTTTTATGAATGTGCTTACGATCTACAAAAGTATGCTTTTGATGGAGTTTATAGCATAGAAATAGAAAATCCTGTCAGCTTCAAAAAATAGTGTGCAATAACTTGAATAAATTGGACCTAGTTTGTTGGTTGTTTTGAGCCCTGGCCCATCTAATACCCATAGACAGAAAAGGGATGGGGTCCAAATGAGATTGGAAGTTGACCTAAAGGGTTTTATTTAAAAACAACAAAGAACCTATAATTTTCCTTAAATCATTACATTGCTATTAAGGCCTTCAGGGTGCACTACAGATAGTTATACCCATCTGGTCCTGGCAGTACACAGCCCAGCCTCCAAGGACTTGAAGATACTTACAATTTTTAATCTAGCAATTCAATCTTCACTAATATAGGCATCCTCACTACTCAAAAGGGAAATCTAAACTTCAAAACAATTTCCCTAGCCATAAAGAGGCAATGCTTGTGTAAGTACTGATTTACTTATTCCCTTTCTTTTTTGTCTCATTGCTACTTGTAGATTCTAATCTCAAGCTGGCAAAGGTAGAACAATTATTTGGCCTTCACATAGCATTGTACAGGTGCAAAATAAAACCTTAATACTTTAGCACAATAAAAGCATGTGCTATAAGGATCAATGATTTTGTCAGTATGGGGAACTCTCAATGTGAGAAATTCCTCTACCTACCAGTTTAGATTGTCAGTCACCTATTTCCAAAATCCTATATAAAATCCTATGGAATTGTCAGAGGAACATGTAAGTTAAGTGGGTTGCCCAGGGTTACACTGCTAATAAGTGTCAGAGAGAAAACTTGAACTCAGTTTTTCCAGACTCCCAAATCATCACTCTATCTTCTATACTGCCTAATATATGTGTTTGTGTGTGTGTGTGTGTATTGCTTCATATCTAGATGGTCCCCTGCCACAAAAGGCTTTATTTCTTAGACTTGCACATAGCCAGGTGTATTCTGGGGAAACTGATGCCCAAAGGAACATCTGGTTTCTTTCTCAATTTCTCTCTCTTTTTAACTTCATCATGGAGTAATTGCAGGGAAATATGTAAAACTAATCTTTGCTGTGGCTCATGACAAGGGTTTCCCAAAAATGATTAATAAAGTTGCTTCTACATAGGAACTCGATGTATAACACAGATGTCAGATATGAGTTGCTTTTCCCCCACCATCTCAGAAATTGCTTAAGATATGCACACAGACATATAGGAATACCCAACAAATAAAACATAACACACCTCAAATGACACGTTATTCTCATTATATGCCCTGGGAATGAAAAAGTATTCCTGTGGAACTTCAGCACAAATAGTTTACATTCACTTTGGCATATGAGACCTGCTGAGACATATGAGGTAAATTTATCCAATCATAGAGCTGGAATTGTCTCAACTGATGTCTAATCTAATCTCTACATTTTGCAGTTTAGGAAGTTTGAGGAGGGTAATTACCCTGAGAGGTAGAATGACAATTCTATCATTCTAAGACAATTCTTTCTATTTCACAAATGAAGAATCTGAGGAAGCCAAAGGTTAACATGACTTGACTTGGGTCATACAACTGGGACAGGTAGGTGGCACAGTAGATAGAAGGCCAGGCCTGGATTTAGGGAGGCTTTTCTGACTTCAGATCTTACCTCAGAGACTGAATATTGTGTGGCCCTGGGCAATTTATTTAACTCTGTTTGTACAAGTTTTCTTATCTGTAAAATTGGCTGGAGAAGTAAATGATAAACTTCTTCATTATTTTTACCAATAAAAATCCATGGCTACCTAAATTTATTTACCAATTTAGTGCCATACCAATCAAACTACCAAAAATTGTTTTGTAGAGTCAGAAAAAATAATAACAAATTTCATCTGGAAAAAAAGGTCAAGAATACTAAGGAAATTAATGAAAAGAAATGCAAGGGAAGGTGACTTGGTATAGCCTTATGAAATCTAAAACAGTATTACAAAGGAACAATAATCAAAGCTTTCTATTACTGGGTAAGAAACTGTGGTGGATAACTGGAATAGACTAGGCATGCAAGACACAGTAGTCAAAGACTCCAGTAACCTACTGTTTGAAAAACCCAAAGACCCCAGCTTCTGGGATAAGAACTCACTATTTGACAAAAAAATGCTGGGAAACCTGGAAAATAGTATGGGAGAAACTAGGCATAGACCAACGTCTTATACCATACACCAAGATGAAGTCAAAATGAAAACACGATTTAGCCATAAAAGGTGGAACTACATGCAAATTAGCAGAGCAAGGAATAGTTTGTAGGTCAGATCTATGGAGAAGGGAGGAAAATGTAACCAAACAGGAAATAGAGAATACTATGAAATGCAAAATGGACAACATTGATTACATTAATTAAAAAAAAACATTTTGCACAAACATAGTCAATGCAATCAAGACTGGAAGGGAAGCAAAAAGCTGGCAAACAATTTTTACAGCCAGGATCTCTGATAAAGACCTCATTTCTAAAATATATAGAGAACTAAGTCAAAGGTATAACAATATAAGTCAGTCCCCAATTGATAAATGAATATGAACAGCAGTTTTAAGATGAAGAAATCAAAGCTCTCTATTAGTCATATGAATAAATGCTCTAAATTACTATTGATTAGAGAAATGAAAATTAAAACAACTCTGAAGTACCACCTTGCACCTAACAGATTGGCTAGTATGACAAAAAAGGAAAAAGATAAATGTTGGTCAAGATTTGGAAATTAGAACACGATTGCATTGTAAATGGAGTTGTGAACTGATCCAGCCATTCTGGAAAGCAATTTGGAACTATGCCTGAAGGGCAACCAAACTGTGCATACCATTGATCCAACAATAGACCTACTAGATCTACATTCCAAAGAGATCATAAAAAAGAGAAAATATTTATAGCAGCTGTTTTTCTGGTGACCAAGAATTGGAAATTGAGGAGATGCCCATCAATTGGGGAAAGGTTGAATAAGTTATGGCACATGAATATAATGGAATATATGCTGTAAGAAATGATGAGCAGGCAGATTAAAAAAAACAACAACAAAAACTGGAAACTGGTACTGAGTGAAGTTAGCAGAACCAGGAGAACATTGTACACAATAACAGCTACATTGTGTGATGACCAACTTTGATAGACTTATCTCTTCTCAGCAAGGCAGTAATCCAGATAATTCCAAAAAATCATAATGGAAAATGCTATCCATATCCAAAGAAAGATCTATGGAGTCTGAATGCAGATTGAGGCATACTATTTTTCCCTTTTTCTTTTCTTATAAAGTTTTTTTCCCTTTTTGTTCTGATTCTGCATTCAAAACATGACTAATGTGGAAATATTTTTAATGTGAATTTATATGTATAGATTATATCCATCTTGGTGAGGGGGGTCATAAAGGAGGGAGAAAACATTCAGAAGTCAAAATCTTATAAAAGTGAATGTTGAAAATTATCTTAGCATGCAATTGGAAAAATTAGAAAAAATGGGAAAAAAAACTAAACTAAAATAATATAAGGGAAAAAAAGAAAGCAAGAAAATTCCATGGGCTCATGAAGAATCAGGAATGACTGAATGATTGAAGATAACAGTGGCCTGATGATACAATCAGAAGATATTTGCTTAATCTTTCCATCTGGAATTTAGTTCATTTTCCCTCTGGTTCACTCCTCAGATTTACAAAATTCTCCCTTTTTTGTGGGCCTCTTTTTCAGTTCATGCAATGTTATAATAGAAAGTCATTGGACTATTGTGAATTCACCTCCTTACATTTGACTCTTGAGTTTTTCTTTACCTCTTCATTGTACTATTAGGTACATTACCCCTCCAAGCCCTTCAACCAGCCAATTACTTTCCTGACCTTATGTCCCTGGAACTGGGTCCATCTGCTCAACTCTTATCAGATAATTCTGCTTAATGAATTTTTCATCCATGATTTTCCTTCCATATCCAGGATTCCTCCCCCCAAGCAATCTCTCTCTTCTTTGAACTCTCACAGTATTCTGCCTTTGCTCCTATATTCCTTATGTACTTTCAAATTCATATATGTTGCATATATCTTATGATTTCTTTTTGACCCCAGGAGGAAGAGCTAGCAGCCTTGAGTGCAAGAGGGAAAGAAGCAAACTGAGACTTAATTTAAAGAAAAACTTGCCAATAATTAGGGCTACCTGAAAAGAGAATGGGTTTCCTCTGCAGGTAACAAAAAAAATTGCAATTGTTATACAAACTGACATGGTCTGCAAAAAGCTTTACGCACATTATTTTATTTGATATTCACAACAACCCCACGAGATAGTAGATTCCCTAACACTGGAAGTCTTTAAGCAAATATTGGATATCTGCTTGCTAAGTATATTGAGGAGAGGGCTCTTGTTCTGGTATAGTTAGGAGTGATTCTTGCCATAGACTAGATGTCTTTTGAAGTCCTTAACAACTCTGAGATTCTATGAACTTGAGCAACTTATAAATTAATGGAGAATATGTAAAGAACTAATGATAATAAATGAAAAAAGAAATCATTAAGCCCTTACTACATGAAAATGCTGTACTGTACTAATCACTGGGGCTAGAATGTCATATTAACATCAACCCTGCTTTGTAGAAGGTCACATTGTACTGGAGATGATACTTTAAGTTAACTTTTGTACCTCCTACTGTGTCCAACACAGTTCTATGAATTTAGAGGAAAGTCATTTAGCCTCTGAGCCCATTTCTTCTATAAAACAGGAAAAATGGTATCTATATTATGTACCTCCTCCACTAAAGTTCACTTCTGATGCTTAATCAAGGCATGAATGTTTCCCTAGTGTCTCAAAACCTATTCCAATGAAGCCTATGGACTCTCACAGGTAATGACAAACTGTTTCATCCCCAGGACAGTTAGATTCAGAAGGGAGACTAAAAATAAGTCAAAAAAGCATATATCAAGTGCTTAATCTGTGCCAGGCACTATGCAAAGGACTAAGAACATAAGTACAATAGAAAAGATGACATTTACTAGACACAAAAACATCACAATTAAAGAAAGCAGCGTAAAAAAGGGTTCTGAAAAGCAAGAAGCAGAGAGGTTGGAAACACATCCTTGGAGGGGCACAATGGAGAAATATGGACTGAGGAGAGTAGCGTGTGTGTGTGGGGGGAGGTAAGAAGTTCTGACCAATTCCACAAAATGGAGGTTTGGGGAGGAATTCACCTGTTAGAGGAGACAGACAGAGAAGTGGAACCTTCTCCCTCCTGGCACATCGTGAAGACTCATTAATGAGTTGGTCACAGGACAATGAATTTTGGGGTAATAGAAAGCTCTAAAAGACCATTTTAAAAGTTGCAGATGAGTTGTGATCTGCACTAGAGAAGAGAGAGCTCACAATGACAAAATGATATTTCATCATTTTGTAAAGAAAAGAAACATTCTTTGTAAAGAAAGACAACATATGTCCTAGGTGTTTTGTTTTATTTTTGAAATGAGGATCAAATAATAGAGTATGTAAAGGGTTTTGTAAAATTTAAAGTATTATTTATATAAATGCCAACTGGAAATGATAGTAGGAGTAGACATAGAATAGTAATAGTAGTAGTAGTAGTAGCAGTAGGGGGAGGAGAAGGAGGAGGAGGAGAAAGAAGGGAGAAAGAGGAAGGCTAGAAGAAGAAGGAGGAGTAGAAATAGCAGCAGCAGTAGTAGCAGCAACATCAGTATAGCATAAATTCTTAATCAGTATTTGTTAAATTGAACATCTCACAAAATCATCTATTTAAATTGAAAAGTCTTCCTTTGCATTAGAAGAAAAACAAAATGAAACAAGAAGACTCGATGAAATTTGGTTTTCTTCAGAAAGACTTCCTTCCAGTTCTAATAAAAAGAGATGGTAATACTCAGTCCTGTCCTTTCTAAATACAAAGATCCAATAACTCAGCCAGTGTGCAGAACATAATAGATACATGCACAAGGCATATTTTTTCTTATGCCGCTGTTAGTCTATTTATCTGTGCCCCTTTGGTAAAGCTTGGTAAAGTACTTCCCCAACAGAAACGCTACAGAGAGGCAAAGGATAATCACTTTAACTTTTGATGGATAACATAGACAAGTGCATCTCTTCTCGCTTGTGCAGCCCATGTGTATCTTCTCTTTGTCTACGAGTCTAGTTTCTACCTTTCTATAAATCTTCCATCAAGTATTAAAACAAGATAGAAGATCTTCTGTAGCTCTTTTTTATTTTGTACAGCCTTTGTGATGACTGTTATATCTCACTCTAACCATATGACGAACTTAAATTCATTTTTGGCCACTGTAATATTAATTAGATAATAAAATCTTCCCTGCCCATTAATAGGCTTCATGTGGAGACCATTAAGGAAGTTTGCTTAGGGGATGCTTACTTGTCCGGAGACTTTCACACCTTTTTCTAATTTCTAATTAGGAACTGAGTCAAGAGGGTTGTGATGCCTTCTGGCTCTGAAGAGCGCATATGTACTCTGAATTAGTATTTTGCTTTGGGGCCTCACTTATGAGAAGGATCTTGTGATTCCTGGTGGAGATTCTGAGTGGCTGTATTTTCAGAGCTCCACAACTGCTCAGATGTAAAGGCTCTCTTAATTCAGGGATTTATGAAAAATGCATAGTTGATTTATGCAGTCAGAGCCCTGTCTGTTTTGCTTTATTTCTCTGCTTGTATTTTCTCTAAAGTCTAGGATGCTGATTTTTCTGCTGAACTGTTGAATGTAATTAAAAAAAAAGATTTTTTTGCCCTTTAAAAAGCTGTCTTTCCTAGTAAAGCAGATTTAAGAATATGTGCTAGTGACTCAGATTTGGAGCCAAGATGGTGGAGTAGAAGCACAACTTTGGCATGGGCTCCATCTCCAAAGAATTCCAATACCTGTAAAAAAAATGACTCTAAAAATTGTTAAAGGTACAGAACCCACAAAGTGACAGAGAGAAACAAATCTCCCACTGAAGACAGCACGGCAGGCCAACAAGAAAGGTACATCACAGTGCTCAGGGAGCTGAGCAGATTACCACAGGAGCCATGCGGTTCCAGCCCCATGGAGGCCCCAACAAGCAGTGGCCAGAGCAGAGTTCAGGAGAGCGAATAACCAGCAGCTATGGTGGCTACCATACTTTTCAACTCATAAGCACCAAAGACAAAGTAAAAGGTCAGTGTGGAACTTTTCTGGAATGGGGGTGAGGGAGACCAAAAAGCATGTTCCAGCTGCAGCCCCAAGGAAAGAAGCAGGCAGATTCACAGCAGCTGTGCTGCATGGCTGCCTCAGGAGCCCTTGGCCTGCAAATTTTAGGGGGACCAAGGGAAAGTTCAAAGGGTAATAGCTCTTGCTTTAACTTGCTTGGATCTAGATCGTGGCCTTGGGAGGTGGTTCGGGGATGTGTGACCAGTTAGCTAGAGCTTGTGGGGGCTGTAGAGACAGAGCCCTACTAATAGCTCCAGAAGTTGTGAAAGCCCCAGCAATTTTGGACAAAGCTTTATCCATTCTGGAAACAGAATTCTACCGTGGCAAAGAGTTCAAAGGTCAAGTAATTGGCTGTCAATATGAGCAAGCACAGGAAGCACAAAGAGATAATAGAATCCCTTTGGGGAGACAAAAGGGATAAAGGTATGTAGTGTGATGAAGACAGTGTAGTCAGAACTCTTGCATCAAAAGCCTCCAAGAATAATATGAATTGGTTACAGGTCATGGAGGAGCTCAAGAAACATTTTGAAAACCAAGTAAGAGAAGTGGAGGAAAAATTGGGAAGAGAAATGAGAAACATGCAGGAAAATCATAAAAAGCAACTCAACAGCCTGGTAAAGGATATGCAAAAATACACCGAAGAAAATAACACCTTTAAAAATAGACTAACTCAAATGGCAAAAGAGGCTCCAAAAGGCAATGAGGAGAAGAATGCCTTAAAAAAATGAATTTGCCAGATTGAAAAAGAATCTCAAAAGCTCACTGGAGAGAACCATTCCTTCAGAATTAGACTGGAGCTAATGGAAGCTAATGACTTTAGGAGAAATCAAGATACTGTTAACCAGATCTAAACAAATGAAAAAAAAGAAGGTAATGTGAAATATATCATTGGCAAAACCACTGAACCAGAAAATAGATCTAGGAGAGATCATTTAAAAATTATTGGACTACCTGAAAGCCATGATGAAAAAAAGAACCTAAAAATCATCCTTCAAGAAATTCTCAAGGAAAATTGACCTAATATTTTACAACCAGAGGGAAAAAAATAGAGGTTGAAATAATCCACTGATCACCTCCTGAAAAAGAAACCAAAAAGGAAATTCCTGGGAATATTATAGGCAGGTTCCAGAATGCCCAGATCAAGGAGAAAATATTACAAGCAGCCAGAAAGAAACAATATGAATATTGTGGAAACACAATCAGGATAATACAGGATGTGGCAGCTTCTACACTGATGGATCAAAGGGCTTGGAATATGGTATTCCAGAGGTCAAAGGAGCTAGGATTAAAACCAAGAATCACCTACTGAGCAAAACTGAGTATCATGTTTCAAGGGAAAATATAATCATTCGATGGAATAGAGGATTTTCAAGCATCCTTGATGAGAAAATCAAAGATGAAAAGAAAATTTGACATTCAGATACAAGAAGCAAGAGAAGCATCAGAAGGTTAACAGGGAAAAGAAATCAAGGAATTTATCAAAATTGAAGTATTTATATTCCTACATGGAGAAACATTTATTGTAACTTATGAAACTTTTCTCAGTATGAGAATAGTTGAATGGAGTAGAAATGTATATATATATATATATATATATATATATATATATATATACACACACACACACATATACATACATATACACATATATATATGTATGTATGCACACATATATGTCTATATAGGAGGGTATATGGGTGTATGAATACATATGTAAATGTGTGTATATATGTGTACAGGTATACATAGAAAGAGGATACAGGACCAATTTAATAGGAAGGGATGATACCTAAAAGGTGAAATTGAGAAGTGAGAGAGGAATATAATGAGAGCAGATGGGGAGAGACAGAACGGGGTAAAATTGTCTCATATAAAATGTGCAAGGGAAAACTGTTACAATGGAGGGGAAGAACAGGAAGGCAAAAGGGAGTGAGTCAACCTTATACTCATTGAATTTCTCTTAGGTAGGGAATGACACACATACTAAATAGGGTATCTCATCCTACAGGGGATTATGGTTAAGGGGATAAGAGAGGGGATGATGGAAGGGAGGGCAGGCTGGTGGGGAGGGAACTCAGAAGCACCCACTTTTGAAAAGGGACAGGATCAAAGTAGAGTATAGAACAAGTGGGAGGTGGGAGAGGATGGAGGGAAATATAGTCAGTCTTTCACAATATATCACTATGGAAAGATTTTGCAAAGCTACACATGCACAACCTATACCGAATTGCTATCTTCCCAGTAAGGATGGATTACAAGGGAGGAAGGGAAAGAATCTTGAATTCAAAGTTTTAAAATTAAATGTTATATATATGTATATATCTGGAAAGTCGGAGGGGGAATGGGGGAAGATATGGGAGAGAGCAGATAGGGGGAGGGGATATTCAGTGGGATCACTGTTTTGGGGTGGTGGGTAGGGGAAAAATGAGGAGAAAATTTGCAAATCAAAATCTTGTGGAAATGAATGATGTAAACTAAACAATAAAAAAAGAGGAAAAAAGAAAAGGAATAGGGTCAAAGGAGACAATTAGAATTAGTGGGGGGTGGGAAATAATGGAGGGAAATATAGTTAGTCTTTCTCAAAATAACAATTATGGAATTGATCCTATATGGAATTGCTTATCTTCCTATTGGGGGCAGGTGAGGAAGGAAGAAGGGAAAAAAATCTGAATCTAAAAGTTTTAAAAACAAATGTTTAAAAAAATTGGTATTTTACATGCAACTGGGAAATAAGGTGTACAGGCACTGGGTATAGAAATCGATCTTGTTGTACTAGAAATTTGCAGGACGGAGGGGCGTTTGCGAAGGATATAAGAGAGAACATATGGAGGGAAGGAGTATTCAATAGGCTTGTTATTTTGAGGTGAGTGGTAGTGGAAAGACAGGGAGAAAAAATTATAATTAAAAATGTTGTGGAAATGAATGTTGAAAACTAAAAATAAATTAATTGAAATGTGAAAAAATAAAAAGAATGTGTACTACCAGCCATCCTGGGCATGCCAATGTGGTTGCTGCTATGGTCACAAATGTCTTTTATACTAGAGAGTTGTTACTATTATTTATATACTTATTTTAACTTAGCCAAAATTTATTATGAAACTATATAAGTGTGTTTATTAATTACCTGGCATACATAAATATATACTGGGCAGTTTGGTGGCATAGCAGATAGAGTTCTAGGTCTAAAATTAGGAAGGTCCATCTTCCTGAGCTCAAATCTGCCCTCAGACACTTACTGACTGTGTGACACTGGACAAGTTATTTAACCCCATTTACCTCAGTTTCCTCATCTATAAACTAAAGTGGAGACAGAAATGGAAAACCACTCTGGTATCTTTGTCAATAAATCCCATATGGGGTCATGAAGAAATGACTAAAACAAATGAACAATAACAACAAAAAAATTGATGTAACATTTCTTAAGTATATTTTATACATTTAAATATAAAATGTAATATCTATGTATACATTATATTTACTAACAATAAATGATCTGTTTTTTGTTTTTATTGATTTATTTTTAATAAATTTTATATTTATTTTTAGTTTAAAACATTCATTTCCACAACATTTCGACTTACAAATTTTCTCCCCATCTGTCCCCTAGCCACCACCCCAAAAAAGGGATCCCACTGAATGGTCCCACCACAATATGCTCTCTCCTATATCCTCACCATTCCCCATCTGGCTTTCCAGTAGGGCAAGATGGATGTCTATGCCGCAGTGCCTATATATCTTATTTCCCAGTTGCATGTAAAATTATAATAATAATAATAATAATAATAATAATAATAATAATAATAATTTTTTAAACATTTGATTAAAAATTTTGAATTCTATATTCTTTTCCTTCTTCCCTCATCACCCACATTTACAGGAAAGATAAGTATTTCAATATAGGTTATACATGTGTAGTTACACAAAACATTTCCATACAGGTTATTGTGAAAGACTGACTATATTTCCCTCCATCATATCTGGTCCCACTTGTTCTATTTTCTACTTTGACCCTGTCCCTTTTCAAAAGTGTGTGCTTCTAACTACCCTCCACTCCAATCTGCCCTCCCTTCTATCATCAACCCTCTTATCCCCTTCCCCCCTCCTTTGCTGTAGGTTAAGAGGTTAAGATACCCAAATGTGTAGGTTACTCTTGCCTTAAGTCAAATTTAATAAGAGTAAGGTTGACCCATTCCCTTTTGGTTTCCTTCTCTTCCCCTCCATTGTAATAGTTTTCCATTGCCTATTTTAAATGAGATAATTTACCCTATTCTGTCTCTCCCTATCTCCTCTCATTAAATTACTGTCTCACTTCTTAACTTAATTTTTAAAATATAATCCCTTCCTATTCAATTTATCCTTTGTCCTCTGTCTATGTATACCTGTACACACACACACATACACACACACATACACAATCACATATGTATTCATACGCACATATACCATCCTCTATAGACCTATATGTGTATATATACATAAATACACACACATTTATATTCCCTTCAACTATCTGAGAAAAGTTTCAAAAGTTACAATTATTGTTTTTCCATGTAGGAATGTAAATAGTTCAACTTTGATAAGTTGCTTATGATTTCTTTTCCCTGTTTACCTGCTCATACTTTTCTTGTGTCTTGTATTTGAATGTCAAATTTTCTATTCAACTCTGATTTTTTCATTTAGAATGCTTGTAAGCACTCTATTCCATTGAATGACCATATTTTCCCCTAAAAATTATAATTAGTTTTGATAGCTAAGTGATTCTTTATTTTAATCCTAGCTCCATTGACTTCTGGAATATCATATTGCAAGGCCTTCAATCCCTTAAAGTAAAAGCTGTTAGAAATTGTGTTATATTGATTGTATTTCCACAATATTCAAATTCTTTATTCCTGGCTGCTTGTAATATTTTCTCTTTGATTTGGGAACTCCAGAACCTGGCTATAATATTCCTAGGAATTTCCTTTTTGGTACCTTTTTCAGGAGGTGATCAGTGGATTATTTCAACCTCTATTTTTCCTTCTGGCTCTAAAATATTAGGTCAATTTTCCTTGAGAATTTCTTGAATGATGATATCTAGGTTCCTTTTTTGATCATGGCTTTCAGGTAGTCCAATAATATTTAAATGATCTCTCCTGGATCTATTTTCTTGGTCAGTGTTTTTTTTCCAATGAGATATTTCACATTGCCTTCTATTTTTTTCATTTGTTTAGATCTGTTTAATAGTTTCTTGATTTCTCCTAAAGTCATTAGCTTCTATTTGCTCCATCATCTGAAGGAATGATTCTCTTCAGTGAGCTTTTGAAATTCTTTTTCCATCTGTCAAATTTGGCTTTTTAAGGCATTCTTTTCCTCATTGGCTTTTTGAGCCTCTTTTGCCATTTTAGTTAATCTGTTTTTTAAAGTGTTATTTTCTTCAGTTAGGTTGTTGACTCACTTTTTTATGATTTTCCTGCATCGTTCTTGTTTTTCTTCCAAATTTTTCCTCCCCTTCTTTTACTTGTTTTTCAAAATTCTTCTTGCACTCCTCCATGGCCTGTAACCGGTTTATATTTTTCTTGGAGCTTTTTGATGTAAGTATTCTGACTTCACTGTCTTCACCCCACTGCATGCCTTGATCCTTTTTGTCCAATCTGCTCTGGGCTCCACTGGTCAGGGCCACCCTGAGGCTAAAACTGTGGGCTGATGCAGGTCTGAATTCAGCTCCCAACATCTGTTTGTGCTTCCTGTGCTAGCTCATATTGCCAGCCAATTACTTGACCCTGGAGCTCTTTGCCATGGTAGAACTCTGCTTCCAGAATGGAGAGGGCTTCATCCCAAATTTTTGGGATTTTCACACCTGCTGGAGTTATTAGGAGGGTAATGTCTCTAGAGACTGCCCCTACAAGCTTTTGCTCACTGGTAACACACTCCAGGACAAGCACCCATGACCACCATCCAGATCCAGGCAGGTTAAAGCAAGAGCAATTACCCTCTGACAGATTGCTTTCTTACACTACAATCTGCAGGCCAGGTTCTCTGAAGCAGTCATGTGGAGGCAGCTACAGGGCCTCTGTACCTCTTCCTTTTTGGCCTGCGTTCAGTGGACAGAAGGTGCTTTCAGGTTCCCCCATTCCCACAAAGTTACACACTAACCTTTTACTTTGTCTTTGGCACTTATGGGTTGATAATTCTGGAAACCTCTACAGCTACTGGTAGTCCAGTCTCCAATCTACTCTGGCCTTTGCTGGCCAGGGCCACCGTGGGGCTAAAGCTGTGGACTCATGCGGGGCTGGGCTTGTCTCCTAGAATGCTGAGATGGACCTTTCCTGTAGGCCTGCCCAGCTGCCTTCAGCAGGAGATTTGTTTCTCTCTGTCACTTTGTGAATTCTGTAGCTCTAAAATGTATTTAGAGTCATATTTTATAAATATTTGAGGTGGTTATGGTGGGACCTCATGGATTTTTCATGCTTCTATGGCAACATGTTGACTCTGCCCCCTAACCTATTTCTTAAGAACATTTTAAATGGTTTACATTTTGTTCTGTTCTGAGAACAGCACAAGAATGAATATACCAAGGTCTGCTTTGTGTTAGGGTCCCATAGCTTTTGACTATTAAGGTCCTTTATTAGCTGAAATAGGCAAATATATCAGTATTATATTCTCAGGGCCTCAATAGCCATTAAAATTGTAAATAGTTCTCATTTGTAACCTTTCCCTTCAATAAATTATTCATATAGCATGTTGACAAGGAGCAGGCGTAGGCCCAGGCCCAGGCACAAAAGAGAACAAAGACATACATACCAAATCCCTTGACTGCTGTTTATAAGAGGAGTATCCCATCAGTAAAATACATAAAGAAACAATGAATAGCCCTAGTGACCCTCACTACCATAATTGTCTGCCCTCCATGTCCACTGGCTTCTCCTATTTCCTCTTCCTCTCTCTTCACATTCAATTTCTCTGCAGACTGAAGAAGCATAAAACCAGTTTTGTCTAAACTTCATTGAGGCTATTTCTCTGAAATGTCTGTGCCTTAATAGACCAGGACACAAGCATTGATTTAATTAGCAGGACTATACCAGGATGTTCTCACAAACCATAAAACTGGGGAAGGTTTACAAAGAAGTCTTACCACTTCTTGCTCTAGCTTCTGCACCCTAATGCCCTCCTTTCTTCCCATTCTTTGAAAGTTCAGTCTGATTTGGCAGGAGAAAGGAGAGAAATAAAACATTAATGAATGTTTACAGAGAAGGATGTGAATGTTCATAAGAGCTATGATAAATTAATATGAGAGGTCACAGAAATAAGAACAGTTCCTATATCATCTAGTCATTTTGTAGATGAGGAAAGGGAGTCAAAGAGAGATGAAATGGTTTTCTCAAAGGCAAATTGGTAATAAGGAAGCATAGCCAAGGTTTGAATTCAGATCTTCTGAATCAAAAGTTGATAATATTTTAGTGTACTATGATCAGAGGGAGAATTGCCTCCAACTTGCTTGATGTGAGATTCTGACTGTACTGTGAGAGATGGATAGAATTATAATATAGAGTGAAAGAGGATTCTCCAGGTGTGGTAAACATTGGGTAAAGTGAAAAACTGGCAAAAATACTCTGTTTTGGGGTAGTAAGGTAAGAAAGAGAATTGGGTTTGAAACTTAGCTATATAATCTTTCAAAACTGAATTGCTACAAGCCAATAAGTGCTCAGTATATACCTTAGGAAAAGGAGGAGGAGGAGAGGTGTTAGGGGATGATGACAAGAAAACAGTTGGTATGTTGTCCAAACACTCTTCCACTTAGATGAAGTTGGTAAATATAATGATCCAAACTCAATGAGACAGAAAAAGTATTGTCAGGGAGAAAAGAAACTAATTTTGTTAGCTTCAAATGAGCAGCAGCTATTTAGGGGTTTATATGATATTTTACAATTAACTGCAGATCACAACCAATTTCTGAGCTTATAGAAAAGTTGGTGAAATATTAGAGCCCTTAAAATTAAAATTTGCATATTTATCATTGTGATGGGAGATAGAATGTTCCCCTCCCCATTCAATCAGAACAGACTAGTTATCCTATCTTAAAGCACAGTTAGAAGTGGTATATTTAAAATAATATAACAATTAGCTTTTTAAAGTTTTAAATCTTAAGCACTATTTATTTTAACGGAAAAAATTATAGCATTTACTTTTTTTTTCACTTATAAAACAAAACTTCCTCTATTTCAGGGCTGTTGACTGTAGCAATTATCATTAATTAGGTGATTTATGGCAATTTGAATTTCATCACATGTATGCCTTTATTTATATGACAGAATACCCTTTCCAGGCTCTTTCAATTTTATATTGCTTTGTGTTTATTTAGATTTCCAAGTAGCCATGGGATAGAAGCAAAGTTAGGGGATGTAGTGGATAGAGAACCAGGCCTGGAGTCAGGAAGACCTGAGTCCAAATCTGAACTCAGATTCTTTTTTATTTTTTTTTTGGAGGGCAATTGGGGTTAAGTGACTTGCCCAAAGTCACATCGCTAGTAAGTGTGTCAAGTGTCTGAGGCTGCATTGGAACTCAGGTCCTCCTGACTCCAGGGCTGGTACTCTTTGCACTGACCTCAGATTCTTAACAGTTGTTTCATTTTGGGCAAATCACTAAATCTCTGCCTCATTTTCCTCAAATGTAAAATGGAGATAACATAGCAGCTACTTCCCAGCGTTGTTGTAAGAATAAAATGAAATCTTTGTAAAATACTTTCCAAACCTCAAACTGGTATAGAAATGCTGTTCATCAATATCTTGTGCTCCTTTCTAACACCAGAATGAATGGTTTTTATAATCTTGGCATCCACCATGCTATTTCAACCTTACAAATGAGGGAGTATCATATAATGTACAAAGACCCAGAACTGGAGTCAGAGAAACTGGGTTCAAATCTGTAACCTGCTAGCTGTTGATTATGTGACCTTGAACAAGTCCACTTGACCTAATAGGGATACAGGGGAAGTTGTATTCAGTGTTGTAGTGGGAATGTAAATTTTTAAGATCTTCCCTGCCCCTAGGCTAAAGTGCACCTGGAGCCTGGGGTGGGAGGCTTGTTTTTCAGTAGATACTTTTTGATTGGCCAGTGAGTCAATAAGGTTGTTATATTCTCTGAGGCAGGACAAAGCTATATAAGCCCTGATGTGTAGCTTTGTTTTGGGGCTCACTTTGAGAAGTGTTCTGTGATTTGATCAGATGAAACTCTGGGAAGCCGTTGTTGAGAGCCGCCCCCCCTTGGCTTTGAAAAAACCCAGATGTTGATTTGGTATGGATGTAATGGTTGGACAGTTTGGAAACTGTCTACTCGATCTGTTTCTCTGTCTTGATAATTCTGTCAGTGTATTCTGAAGTTCTGGGTGCTAACCTTTTCCCCATGAACTAGGTAAATGATATATATTTGCCTGGTTAAAGCTTGTTAACCCATTTTGAGTTGCTTTCCTTTAACAAAGCAGATCTAAGAACCTGTGTTGGCAGCAAACCCTGGGGATGCTTGGGATGCTTGCTGCTACAAGTGTCTCTGCAGTCCTATCTAGATCTAAATAAATGATCTGGGAAACAGTCATCTGAAGTAAGCATCATAAGGACTGTAAACCCCTCCCCCCACTTTTACAGAGGAAGAAAATCAGAGTCAGAAAAGTTGAGTGAGTTGTCTAATGTTTCTTATTTCATAGAGCCATGGAACCCAGGTCTTCTAGTTCTAGAACCAGTATCAGCCCTGAACATTACCTCCCATATTCATAGAGAGACATAGAAGTAGTCAAAAGACTGGCATGACACAGTAGATTCGGTACTAGATTTGGAGTGAGGGAGAGATGAATTCAAATCTTCCCATGGAAACCAACCAAGGGCAAATAGATTAAAATCCTTGAGTCTTTTCTCATCTATAAAATAGGTATAATAAAACCCTGGATGTCAAATTCATAGGGATAGGATATAATATAATTATATACTTAAAATACTTTGCAATCTATGTAAATGGTAGTTGTTAATCTATGACAACAGCAACAAAGAATAGCAAATATTTAAATACTACCTACTATGTGACAGACATTGTGCAAAGCATTTTAGAACTATTAACTCATTTGATCCTCACAATAACCCAGAGAGTTAGGTGCTATTATTATTCCTGTTTTACAAATGAGGAAACTGAGGGAAGCAGAAATTAAGTTATATGCTAAATATCACACAGCTGGCAAGTGTCTGAGCCTGGGTTTGAACCCAGCTTTTCTGACTCTAAACCCAGTGCTCTATCCATAGTACCACCTAACTTTCTTATACAGCTCCTTCATTTGATAGGACCCTAAGGTCAATTAGCTTACCTAGGATTTTATATTATGGAGACATTACAGTATTATGTTCAATTAGATGGAAAGAGCACTAGTTCTGTAGTCTCAGAATTTGGGTTCAAGATTTTTGTCAATTGGATACTGCATATGGGACATTGAGCAATTTGTTATTTATTATTTATTTTTAAAATTCGATTTTGTATTTATTTTGCTTTAATATTTATTTATTTAATTAACTTATATATTAAATATTTAACATATTTTAATATTTAAAGAATTAAAATATTTATTTAATAAAATATACACATATATCAAAACATTATATTTTATTTATCATTTATTAAATTATTATTATCTTATGTCTTAGGGCCTATGTATCCTCATCTCTAAAATAAAGGGGGAATACTACATGGCCTCTAAGTTCTCTTCCTACTCTGGTTTTATGATCCCATGTCAGAATAAATCAGAACTTTATGCTTAAATTATATACCTGGATAGTTTAATGAAAAGTCTTGTACAGATTTCTATGGTCTATCAATACAGATGATGGGAGAGGGAAGATCTTTAGGATGGCAATGAAGATATTGTAGATGAGTTATTGAACATTGAAAAGCCAATGGAAGATTTTAGGAAAGGTGTGGTTTAATTCAGTAGAGAGAAAGTGACTTTAAGAAAATTACTGATGGGGGCAGCTAGGTGGCACAGTGACTAAAACATGAGCCCAGAGTCAGGAGGACCCGAGGTTGGTTCCAGCCTCAGACACTTAAAACTAAAACAAACAAACAAACAAACTAAAAAACACACAAAAAATTAGCCATGTAACCTTGGTCAAGTTACTTAACCCCAACTGCCCTCCAAAAAAAAAAGAGCCAAAAAAGAAAAAAAGAAAATTACTGATGGTGAGGGGAAAACACTTATTGAAAAGTATTATAACAATGTATTTGAGGTTGGAGAAGGGTGGTGCATGAGGAGGCAGCAGGATTTGCTGACAGAATGAATATGAAGAAAAAAAGTGGACCAGAAGTCAAATAATTTATGATAATGATAATGGCAATGCTTAGATAAAGAATGAAATAGTAACATAAATTCTTGGATGACAAGTTGGGCACAGTAGAAAGTGATTAAGAGCAGAAAATCCTTGTTATGGTCAAGGTGAACAACGTTCTCTCAAGAATAAATGATATAAAAAAATATGGTATTAAAATAGTATAGTTGTTATGAATAATATTTCCAGAATTACTTTGAATATTTAAATGTACAAACAACTTCACTCTGAATTTGAAGACAGTGCCTGGGTGGCAGAGCCAAGATGGCAGAGTAGAAAAAGGATTTCCACACGTCTCCCGCTTCCACCTCCTCCAATACTCGTAAAAATGACTCTAAACAAACTGTAGAGCTACAGAACCCACAAAGTGACAGAGAGAAACTAACTTACCACTGAAGACATCCCCGCAGGCTGGCAGGAAGGGTCAATCAAAGTGGCTGGGAGCAGAGCCCATCCCACTTGAGCCAGAGGTTTTAGCTTCAGGATGGCCTGACCAGCTGCTGCTAGAGGGCTGTTGGGAGAGTAGATCACCAGCAGCTGTAATGGTTTCCAGAATTATCAACCCATAAATTCCAAAAACAAAGTAAGAGTTCAGTGGACTTTGGGAATAGGGGGTCTGGGAGTTTGGTCCAGTCTCTGCCCCCTGGAGGGAAAAGTGGTGGAGGTATATGCTGCAGCTGTGTGGCTGCTTCAGAGCTCCTGGCCCACAGATTGTAAGGAAACCAAGCCAGTAGTCTGAGGGATAATGACTCTTTCTTTAACAGGCTGGGATCTGGATTGCAGTCTAGGGGGGAGGTCCTGGGTTGTCTGTCCAGCTTGCCAGAGCATGTGGAGACCTCAGAGAGGGCACCCATCTAATATCTCTGGCAGCTGAGAAAACACCAACGTTTGGGATGAAAGCTCCCCTGTCTGGTGGCAGAGACCTACTGTGGCAAAAAGCCGAGGGGTCAAGTGACTCAGGGGTGACATGATCAGGCAAGGGAAACAAAGCAGACAGAAGATTCCAAATTTACACTCTTTTTTGGGGACAAAAAGGATCAAAGCATGGAACAGGAGGAAGACAGTGAATTCAGAACTCCTGCACCAAAATTTTCAAAGGAATATATGAGCTGGTTACAGGCCATAGGGGACCTTAAGAAGCAGATAAGAGAAGTGGAGAAAAAATTTGGAAGAGAAATGAGAACAATGCAAGAAAATTACAAAATGAGAGACAACAGCCTGACTGAAGAAAATAATACCTTAAAAAATAGACTAATTCAAATTGCAAAAGAGGGTCAAAAACGCAATGAGGAGAAGAATGCCCTGAAAAGTCGAATTTGCCAGATGGAAAAAGAATCTCAAAAGCTCAATGAGGAGAATCATTGCTTCAGAATTAGATTGGAGCAAATGGAATCTAATTACTTTATGAGAAATCAAGATGCTGTTAAACAGATCCAAACAAATGAAAGTATAGAAGGCAATATGGGAAAAACCTCATGGGAAAAACCACTGACCTGGAAAATTGATCCAGGAGAGATCATTTAAAAATTATTGGACTACCTGAAAGCCATGATCAAAGTAAGAACCTAGAAATTATCCTCCAGGAAGTTCTCAAAGAAAACTGCCCTGATGTTTTAGAACCAGAGGGCAAAACAGAGTTTGAAAGAATCCACTGATCACCTCCTGAAAAAGATCCCCAAAATAAAACTCCTAGGAATATTATAACTTTGTTCTAGAATTCCCAGACCAAGGAGAGAATATTACAAGCAGCCAGGAAGAAATAATTTGAATATTGTGGAAACACAATCAGGATAACCCATGATCTGACAGCCTCTACACTGAGGGATTGAAGGGCTTGGAATATGATATTCCGGAGGTCAAAGGAGCTGGAATCAAAACCAAGAATCACCTACCCAGCAAAACTGAGTATCATGTTTCAAGGGAAAATATGGTCGTTCAGTGGAATGGAGGACTTTCAAGCATTCTTGCTGAAGAAACCAGAGTTGAATAGAAAATTTGACATTCAGATACAAGAAGTAAGAGAAGCATGAGAAGGTAAACAGGGAAAAGAAATCATAAGGAACTTATCAAAGTTGAACTATTAACATTCCTACATGGAAAAACAATAAATAACTTATGAAACTTTTCTCAGTATTTGAAGGAATATATATGAATATACATATATATATGAGGGTACAGGGGCATATGAATACATATGTGAATGTGTGTACATATGATTACAGGTATACATAGAGGGCGCAGGACCAATTTATCAGGAAAGGATGATACTTAAAAGTTGAAATAAAGAGGAATATAATGAGAAAAGATGGGGAGAGACAGAATGGAGTAAACTATCTCACAGAGAAGACGCAAGGGGTATTGGTTACAATGGAGGGGACGAGTAGGCAATGGGTCGACCTTATTCCTATTGAATTTGGCTTGAAGAGGGAATGAAATAAACACTAAATAGGGTATCTCACCCTCCAGGAGAGTAGGGGAGGAAGGGGATGAGAGGGCAGTTGATGGAAGGGAAGGCAGGCTGAGGGGGAGGGAAGTTAGCAGCACCCACTTTTGAAAAGGGATGGGATCAAAGTAGAGAATAGAAGAAGTGGGAGGTGGGATAGGAGGGAGGGAAATATAGTTAGTCTTTTAAAATATATCTACTATGTTATTGTTTTGCATTAGCCACACATGTACAACCTATACTGAACTGCTTATCTTCCCAGAAAGGGTGGGTGACAAGGGAGGAAGGAAATGAATCTGTAATTCAAAGTTATAAAATCAAATATTCAAACACACACACATATACTATTATTAATACTATTTTACACATAATTGGGAAATAAAATATACAGGCACCGGGGCATAGAGATCCACTGGAAAAGTCAAAAGGGGTATGGGAGAAAATATGGGATATAGTAGATTGAAGGAGGGTATATCCTGTGGGACTGCTATTTTGGGGCAGTGGGTAGGTGAAAAATAGGGAAAAAATCTGTCATTCAAAATCTGGTGTAAATTAATGATGTAAATCAGCTGTTAATAAAGCATTTGAAAAAAAAGAAAATGTGCAGGGTCAAAGTATAAAATAGAACAAGTTGGGGGGGTGGAATAGGATGGAGGGAAATATAGTCAGTCTTTCACAATATATCCACTATGGAAAGGTTTTGCATAACTACACATGTATAATCGATATTGAATTGCTTATCTTCCCAGTAAAGGTGTGTGAGGAGGGAGGAAGGGAAAGAATCTGGAACTCAAAGTTTTAAAATCAAATGTTTAAATATATATGTTTTTTTTTTACATGCAATTGGGAAATAAGATATACAGGCATTGGGGCACAACAATCCATCTTGTCCCACTGGAAAGTTGGAGAGGATATGGGGGAGGATATAGGAGAGAGGAGATTGGGGGAGGGGGAATTCAGTGAAATCACTCTTTTGGGGTGTTGGGTAAGGGAAAGATGGGGAGAAATTGTGTACTTCAAAATCTTGTGGAAATTAATGATATATACTAAAAATAAACATAAAATTTAATAAAAATGAGAACCCTGCCTGGGTTCACATACTGGTTAGTTAATTACTATTAAAATGAACCAAGCCTAATTACTTGATCTCTCTTAATCTAGGTTTCTTGTAAATAGGAATAAGGTTTTAGATTTAATGAAAAAAGAAGGCTGATTCAATAATTTCAATTTTTTTTGTTTCATTTTGTTTTTTTGTTTCCAGCTCTGAATACTAGGTTTTAATTAATAATTAATGTTGATACTGGTTGTTAATAAACTAGACCAAGTAGAATTTTATAGCTTAGAAAATCACATTTCAATTTTGCTTTATATATGGGTAAATATCTTCATCCATATTGATTTATCAGTTTTTTCTTGCTATTCTGATGCTCTTTCATACTACTCTGTTTCTTATGTCATTTTCAACCAAATTGAACTAATGAAAAATTTCCAAATCTCTTTAATCATTTACTTCCAGGAATTTACACAGGATTTCCCTTATGTAAAAAAATATATATACTTATGTCTTCTCTGTTTACTACAGTGCCTCATCCATAGTAAGCACTTCATAAATGTTTCTTGCCTTGACGGCAAGGAGTACAAAGCAGAGTGCCTCTACTTGTTTCACGATCCATGGCCATTTAGATTGAGATTGTAAGGCCAAGGATCCTGGAGGGGTGGAATGTGATAGTAATGGAATATAAAGATCCCCTTGTATTGGCTTGGTTTTCAAATTGATTGTGTTAAAACCCAGAGCTTGTTAATCCCACCTGTGGGATGGACTTGTTGATTTGAAAAGAGAGACACGAACTGGGAGGAGCTAGTGATGTAGATTTGGAGAGACAAGAGAGAGGCAGAAGAACTTTTTTGGAAGCAGCACCCTCGTGGAGGCAGAGAGAGACTGAGAGGATTGCTGAGGGCCACTTTGAATTGCCCTGGACTTTTGAGACCTGTGCCCGGAGCTGCCAAGGACTGAGGAGACATGGCTGTTTTGCTGGTACTTTTTCTGTCTGTTTTGATGTTGTTTTGCCAGATTTGTCCACTGGTGAAAGACAGTCCTTTTGTTGAAGAAGTCCTGGAACCTGGCTATTGGCTAAGAGCTCCTGAGACTGTCCTGCAGACAGAGAGTGAATACTGTCCACTGGTGAAGGACAGTGCTGTTGTTGCAGGGGTCTGGGAACCTTTCTGTTGGTTCAGAGCTCCTCAGACTGTCCTGCAAACAGAGAGTGAATGCTGTCCACCGGTGAAGGACAGTGCTGTTGTTGCAGGGGTCTGGGAACCTTTCTGTTGGTTCAGAAGCCCTGAAGAAGGATTTTCTTGTTGTATGTTTACAGAAATCCTGGGAGAGGGTTTTGCTAATGTTTTCAGGGGTTCTAGGACTGTTCTGCAGACAGAGGATGAATCAATGAAGAGACTGGCAATGTATCTTGTGGCCTTGCTAAGCCTTGTCTCCCCAGGAACAAAGATTGCTGAGAACTTGCCTCGTGTCAAGATGAAGAAAAGACCTCCATTTGGGTATTAAGTGCTGTGCTTAAACTTGATGTAACTCTGGGGTAGATTCAATTGTGATCCAGGGGTGGGGAACTTTTGACCTTTTTGTGTTCTATGATTGAACAAATGAATGTACTACTTATGTTTGGAAACTAATCTCCATTTGAGAAGAGGGATTTTGTGATGGACTAAATGAAGGTACAGCCTAGGGGTGGAGTAGTATTTAGAACAGGGACTTTGGAATTGATTGAATGAATGGAAGGTCCTGGGGTGGGGTAGTACTTGGAGATTATTTAATCACTCTTAGTAAATGCTGTATTTTGAATGATATCATATTTTGATCTTCTCTGTTCTTAATTTGTCACTGAATAAAATGGAGAGCACCTATGCTGGTATTTTGAACCTTGGGAAGTTGCCTTTCCTTGGCATTACATTACATCCTTCAATGTCCAACTCAGGTACCATTTTTTTATCCATGATGCTTCTCTTTGATCCTCTCAGCTCAAAGTGATCTCTCACTCCTAAAATATTCCTAACTTTAAAATTCTTTCTTCTATTCCTTCTTGATTCTTAATTATGATATACATACACTTTAAGGTTGTAAACTCTATGAGGGCATAAATTATTATTTTGCTTCTTCATAGCCAACACACTGGGACAGAGGCTATAGTATAACAGAAACTTAGTAAAGGTGGGATTAATTAAAATGAATAGTTTCTTACTTCTCATTGTTTGCTGATATTTAAGAATATCTACAATAAGGGGTGGCTAGGTGGAGCAGTGAATAGAGTACTGCCCCTGGAGTCAGGATGACCAGAGTTCAAATCTGGCCTTGGACACTTGACATACTTACTAGCTGTGTGACCTTGGGCAAGTTGCTTGACCCCAATTGCCCTCCAAAAAGTAAAAAAATAAAGTATCTACAATACTAATGGAAACTAAAATGACTGTTTGTATAATTTATTTATTCTTTACTACAAGCTTTGTGAACATAAGCAAATCACTTTGCCTCTCTGGGTCTCATTTTAATTATTTGTAAAAACTGGTAATTTGAACCATTAATTGGGCAGTAGGTTAAAAGAAACTATTGTGCATAAATGTAGTGACATATTATAATTCAGTAAGAAACAAAATAAAATATAGAGAATTTGGAGAGATGAAAAGGATTTTATGAACTGATTCATAGTGAAATAAGCAAAATCAAGAGAAAAATATTCCCAAAGACAACTGCAAATAACTAATAGCAGGTTAAACGATTATTGATGGAAAAAAAAAATCAGAGCAGAAAGAAAAGGAGGGACAATATATGACATTTCCTTCATGGCAGAGAGATAGAGGATTATTAGTATAAAGTGTTCTATATATTGTCGTAGAGTTCTCATGGTTTTACATGATTGATTTTTTTTTTTTTTGCTATCACTAGAAAAGGTTCAATCTGGAATAGGAACTAGGAAATGACTGGGATGTAAAGAAAAAAGACTTCATCAGAACTTTTTGAACATAAAGAATGTGGACTAAATTTTGAGTTATTAACCTGGGGTTCATAAACTTTTAAAACATATTAAAATAAAATTATGTACAAATATAAAGTAAATCTAATAAAATAAAATAATTTATTTCAATGTAATACATTATCATTTGTGTTTTATGCTTTTTTACCATTAAATACTGATTTGAAAGCAAAATAGTATGTGAAAATTAAGAGGAATAAAGACATATCTCAATAACAAACTTCCATTATAGCATTCAATATAGAAGGAAATGAATGTAAAAGACCCAAATTATTAAATAATTGTATACATTAATTTAAAACATTGATCAAGCACTTAATATATGCAAAGCTTTGTGATAAAAATTATTCACATATTTAGAAAAGCATGATATCCCTTACTCCCATACAGAGCAAATTTTAATGCAGAGAGTCAATACATTAAGAAGATCATAGGGACAAATGAGTTAAAAAAAAAGGTTCTTTTGATGATAAGTTGGTAACAGTAGAAAGTGATTAAGAGAAGATCCATTATTTTCATGATCAGAAGTATAACAGATGGTATGAATTTGCTTTCAGGTTTTTTCCATTGTTAAATCGTTATCTGTTTCTAATGTTGAAATATCTCAAAGGCCAAAGAACTTTAGTTATGAAACTTTTTTTTTTCAGGTGGAGTAGTTGTGATTATTGTGGTGAATGGTGGTCTGAAGCATTTACAGAAGCCATTGATAGGTCACACATTTGACAGAGTTGGTTCGCTGGTTAATGGTCCCTTGTGAGGGATGAAGAGAAGAACCTTTTTCTTCTTTTTTAATTTGATATTTTATTTTTTCCCCAATTACATGTAAAACCAATTGTAACATTCATTTAAAAATTTTGGGTTCCAGTTTTTTTCCCTTTGCTTCCTTCTTGAGAAGGCAAGCAATTTGATATAGGTTTTACATGCGATGTGCAGTTGTGCAAAACATTAACATGTTAGCCATTTTGTGGAAGAAAATACAGACCAAAGGGGGTGAAATAAGAAAAATAATGAAAGTAAAGAAAAAGTATGTTTTGATCTGCATTCAGACTCCATCAGTTCTTTCTCTGAAGATGGAGAACATTTTTTTTTTATGAGCAATCGGGGTTAAGTAACTTGCTCAAGGATACACAGCCAGGCGTTTCTGGGTGGGTGCTAAGTGTCGGAGCCCAGATTTGATCCCCAGGTCATTCCGACACTGGAGTCGGTGCTCTTACTCGCTGTGCTACCTGGACACCCCGAGAACATTTTTTATTGTGTCCTTCAGAACTATCTTGGATCATTGCATTGCTAAAAATAGCTAAGTCATTCACAGTTGATTATTTTAGAATATTGCTATTACTTTGTACAATGTTCTGGTTTTGTCCATCTCACTTTGCAACAGTTCATGTAAGCAATTCCTGGTTTTTCTGAGAACATTCTTCTCATATATGTATGTAGAAGGAGAGAGAGAGAGGAGAGAGAATTACTCATTCTTCCAGGTGTGTTAAACTTTAGGCAAACTAGTAGAGAAAAGACCAGGCATAGTGATATCTTCTCTTTCCAGCAGGTATTATCATTTATCAAACTTATCATTTAGGTCTGTAAGCTGTAAAATGTAGCCCTATGGGACTAGAAACAGGGTTTGAATGGGTTATGGTTAAATGTCAATATTCATGATGTTTAAGATAGATTTTATAACATATGTTAAAATCTTCAATTTTAAATAAAATGCTCTTTTTCAAAATTTCCATTGAATAAGTAATAAAAACATTAAAGGAAATTGAAAGCATTTATTTATGGTATAAGGTTGTGGATCTCGTATCTATCCCCTGCCACACTTAGATTTTTTCCCCTATTATGTCCTGAAGAAATTAAAATTACACTGTACTTTAATAATTGTATCTACTCTGTAATCAATTCTATTTTCCATTTTGTTAAACCCCATTTCTTAGTTACTCTCAAAAATGTATCTCCAAGTCTAAATTAAAGATGTGGTTGAATAAGAATGATCACTCCTAGTCCCCAGGGCATATGCTGGCTAGTTTAACCTGGGACATCTATTTTGTTTACCTGTAAATGGAAATCAGCTCCCGCCCAAACTCTCTCTAAAGGAAATTCTTTAGTCCTTATCTGTCCCTGTAAAACTAGGCTTAATTTGACCTTCCCCAAGGGGATGACTAACCAGGTGGTCTTGATTTGCCTATTTTGATTTCCTAGTCTAGATTACTAGAAGCAGTTTTGGCCCTGAAAGCAATTAGCATTCTGTAATTGTATGAGAGGGGTGTGATCAGCCACACCTAAAGGTCAACCCACTTTCTCTGGTCTCTCATAAGTCTTCTCAACTACTTGGAGCCACTCCATTCCTACTCCATTATTATTTTTTTTTTTCTGTATCATCTGTTTCCATGGCTTTGGGAAGTACCTAGAATGATCTACTTTAGCAGCTATATGGGACACTGTTAATAAACCAATATCTCCCCCCAAAGTGCCTCAGTTTCACTCAGTTTAATATTATTCCCCACAGTAATAAATGATTACTTAAATTAGCATTGTCTATTTTTTCTGGTTAATATTGTTAAAACTCTCTCCAAAGTTTTGAGTAAAGCAAAATATGGTGACGTACAGCATAGGCACACAACAGCATTGTGCACTGAATGAAGTGAGCAATGAAGGACTTGATTCTCCATCTTCTGTGTCTATCACTACTCCTTGCTTTGGAAAATAGTAACACCCATATGATCTTTTAGCCTGGGAAAATAGGCATTCACAATTAAACATGAAAAAAAAATAACTAAGAAGAACAAAAAAATGATTTCTCCTACAAAGGCACTCTAACCCCATTATTTTTTCCATTTTTGTCTGCTTTCTTCTTATGACCTTTCTAACACTAGGATCAAGAGTCAGCTCTGGCCTTCAGGCACTTCTTGTCCTTGATTTTTTAGATACCTGTTGTCTAAAGATTTAAGATTATCTGTGAGTTGTTTTACTTATTAGCTGTGCAGTTTGAACAAATCACTCCTCAAAGATCCAATTTAATCATCTCTAAATTGAAGGTAATAATTACAATATAGATTTTACATAGATTTTCTGAACATAAGATGAGATGTAATGGAGGGCAGGGCCAATGAGGGTTCAGTCCTTTTGAGTGTGTTCTGATTTTTCCTCCTTGGTGTCTTATCCAGAGCATACATCCCTTTCCTGGATCCAGTCTAACACGTAAAAGTTTTGAGTTACTTTCCAGCAAAGAGTTCATGAGTTGCATCCAGGGAAGGAAGGACTTTGGAGGGTAGTGCATTCAAACTCAAAGCCCCCAATAACTCACAGAGTGTTTCATCTTCAAAGCTGTCAGAAAGAGGAAACCTGAGGGACAGAAGCTGTTCCATTAGAATACACAAAGAATTCCAGCTCAGTAGCCAGTTAAAAGACTCTTTGTCACCAAACAGTACAAAACCATGAATCATCATGGCTGACAGGAAGCAGCCAGAGAATATATAAAAATCATATGACATATAAGGGGGGAAAGAAAACTTTTTAAACATGTCTCAAAGCAGTACACTTCCCCCTCCCTCCCTATCTTCCATGTATTTGACTACAATAATAAACGAGCAGGGGTGAGGAGTTGACATTACAAAGATAAATATGTAAAGCACTACATATTTTGATTTCTAATTCCATTATATTTGGTGAGCAGAGTTGGCCTGAGGTAAAATTATAAAGTATACTGAAGTTTAATGTGGTCTCCCATTTACCTTTCTGTATTCCTTTTTCTTTTGTTTGCTAGCACCCACTTCTTTCTTTTCATCCCTTGTTTACCTGCCCAGAAATTTCAACTATGACTAGGGGAGAAAGGAAAATTGTTAGCTCTGCATACATATGCAACTAGAACACACTCAATAACGAATAGATTATAAGTAAATCGGAATGCTTTTAAAATTTGAATTTTGTTATTCCAAGAAAGGTAATTCTCCTTATGATGCTGTTTACAATATATTTTCCAAATCCACATTTCTCTACTAAACTAAAACATTATTGGCAACAAGATGCAATTTACAGTTTATCTATTATTCAAGGAAAGAAAGATAGGCAATTGTATGGAGTAGTGTCACAGAGAGTCAAATGGGTGTAGATGAAGACTGTGTGACCAGATTAGCTGAGGGGATGAGAGTTTAATATCTTGGATTTGTATAAATCTTCCTAAATAGGGAGCAGAAGTAGTAAGTTGTTACTGGGTGGAAAATGCCTCAATAACTCAATGACCTTCAATTCTGATGGAGTGGGCACCCCTTCCCAAGATACTGCCATGGTCTTTGGGAATAAGGAGTTCTCTCTATGCTACATTAAGTGTTCAGAATAAGATTGTGGTGGAGAAGTTTGAACAAGCTGGATGATTTTGTTGTTCTGTACAACTATTCATGCAGTGGTAGCATGAATTACTGTGTATCACATTATTATTATTACTTTTTTCTGTCTTCCAGATATCAGATGTGATTTATTATGTAGGAAGACAGAAGGTCCAATGGCTCTAACTGGCTTAGGAAGAGCCATTCTGTACTTTTGTTTTTAAATTTTTTTAATTTATTTTTTTACTTAATTTGTTTGTTTCTTTTTAGTTTACAGGATTCAATTCCACAATTCCTTGAGTTTAACATTTTGTCCCGCTCCCCTCCATGGTGGCATATAGTCAAATATAGTATCTGTAAATACTTTCACATTATACATTAGTCAGGTTATAAAGACAGATTGTATCAGATGGAATGAAAAATGAGAAAGAGGACATAAAACCAAACAAGAGAAGGAAAAAGACCAGGTATTTTGCTTCCACCTGGATATAAACTCAGTTCTTTCTAGTTCTTTCTCTGGATGCACATATTTCTCTCCATCATGAATCTTTTGGGATTGACTTATATCACTGCATTGCTGAGAAGAGTCCAGTCTATGAAAGTTGGTCATCACACATATGTTGTGTCTGTAAATGTGTACAAATTTCTCCTTGTTCTTCTCTTCTTGATCAGCATCAGTTCATATATAAGCCTCTCCAGGTAAATATGAAGACTGTCTGCTCCCCATTTCTTATAGCACAATAGTATTCCATAACATACTTATACCACAACTTGTTCAGCCATTTCCCAATTGATGGGCACCCCCTTAATTTCCAATTCTTCGCCACCACAAAAAAAGAGCTGCTATCTATTTTTTCCTCTAATTCTTTACTTTCCCCTCTAGGAATTTGGTTGCTATACCACTTGGTGCCAAAATTATTTATTGTCTCAAGTAGTGTTTTACTTGATTCTCTAGGATTCTCTAAGTGTATCATCATATCATCTGCAAAGAGTGAGAGCTTGGTCTCTTCTTTGACTAATTTGATTCTTTGGTTGCTTTTTCTTCTCTAATTGCTACTGCTAACATTTCTAGGACCAGATTGAATAAGAGGGATGATAGTGCACACCCTTGTTTCATCCCTGATCTTATGGGAAATGCTTCTAGCTTCTCCCCATTACATATAATACTTGCTAATGACTTTAAATAGATGCTACCTATTATTTTAAGGAAGCCTCCATTTATTCCTGTAGTTTCTAATGTTTTTAGTAGGAATGGATGTTGTATTTTGTCGAAAGCCTTTTCTGCATCTATTGAGATGATCATGTGGTTTCTGCTAGTTTTATTGTTGATATGATCAATTATACTGATGGTTTTCCTAGTATTAAACCATCCTTGCATTCCTGGAATAAATCCTACCTGATCAAAGTGTATTATTCTTGAGATAAGTTGCTGTAGTCTTTTTGCTAGTATTTTATTTAGAATTTTTCATCTATATCATGAATATACATGAGGGAGATTGGTATATAATTTTCTTTCTCTGTTTTATCTCTTCCTGATTTAGGTATCAGTACCATATTTGTTTAATTAAAAGAATTTGGTAGGATTCCTTCTTCACTAATTTTCCCAAATAGTTTGTAGGTTATTGGAATCAATTGTTCTTTAAATGTTTGATAGAATTCACTAGTAAATCCATCTGGCCCTGGAGATTTTTTGCTAGGGAGTTGACTGATGGCTTGTTTAATTTATTTTTCTGAGATGGGGTAATTTAAGTAACTTACTTCCTCTTCAGTTAATCTGGGCAACTTGTATTTTTGTAAATATTCATCCATTTCCCTAAGATTGTCAAATTTATGTGCATACAATTGGAAAAAATCATTCCTAATTATTGTTTTGATTTCCTCTTCATTGGACGTAGATTCACTCTTTTCATTTTTGATACTCATAATTTGGTTTACTTCTTTCTTGTTTTTATCATATCAACTAAGGGTCTATCAATTTTGTTGGTTTTTTTCATAAAACCAGCTCTTAGTTTTATTTATTAATTCAACAGTTTTATTAATTTCAATTATATTAATCTCTCCTTTGGTTTTCAATATTTCTAATTTAGTATTAAATTGGGGATTTTGAATTTGGTGTTTTTCTAGGTTTTTCAATTGCATGCCCACTTAACTGACCTCCCTTTTTAAAAAATTTAATCATGTATGCACTCAGGGATATAAAACTTCTCCTAAGAATGCAACCCACAAATTTTGGTATGTTGTCTCATTATTATCATTCTCTTGAAAGAAATTACTGATTGTTTATATAATTTCTTGTTTGACCCACTAATTTTTTAGGATTAATTTGTTTAATTTCCAATTAATTTTTAGTCTGTCTTTCCATGGCCCTCTATTGCATATAATATTTATTGCATCATGATCTGAGAAGGATGCATTTAATATTTCTGCCTTACTGCACAGAATTGTGAGGGTTTTATGCCCTAGAAAGTGGTCAATTTTTGAGTATGTGCTATGATTCTCTGAGAAGAAATTATATTTCTTTTTATCCCCATTCAATTTTCTCCAGAGATGTATCATACCTATCCTCTCTAAAATCCTGTTCACCTCCTTAACTTCTTTCTTGTTTATTTTAAGTTTAGATTTATCAAGTTCAGAGAGGGGGAGATTAAGTTCTCCCATTAGTATAATTTTACTATCTATTTTTTCCTCTAATTCTTTACCTTCTCCTCTAGGAATTTGGTTGCTATACCACTTGGTGCACATATGTTAAGTAATGATATTGCTTCATTCTCGATGGTGCCTTTTAACAGGATATAGTTTCCTTCCTTATCTCTTTTAATTAGGTCAATATTTGCTTTTGCTTTATCTGAGATAAGTATTGCTACCCATGCTTTTTTTACTTTAGCTGAGGCATGATATATTTTACTTCAGCCTTTTACCTTTACCCTGTGTGTATCCCTCTGTTTCAGATGTGTTTCTTGTAAACAACATATTGTAGGATTATGATTTCTAATCCATTCTGCTATCCACCTCTGTTTTATGAGAGAGTTCATTACATTCGCATTTACAGCTGTGATTGTTATCTGTTTCTTTCCCTCCATCCTATTCCCGCCCCTTTTAATGTTCATATTTTCACCCCTTCTCCTTTCCCCACCTTAATAGTTTTCCTTTTGACCACTGCCTCCCTTAGTATTCCCTTATCAGCCCCCTTCCTTTTCCTACCCTTTCCCATTACTTCTTCCCTCCCTACTAACCACCTCCCTCTTTAGTAGCCCTTTCCCCCTCCTACTGTCTGTAGGATATTTTTATACTTAATGAAGTATGTTATTTCTTCTTCTCACCAAGAGTGACAGGAATAAATCCCATGCGAAGCTCCTCTCCCTCCCCTCTTTCCTTCTAAAATGATACTTTTTGTGTTTCTTCTCCATAGAGTCCTATGCTTAACTGGTTGCTATTCCCTCCTTGCACCAGAACCAGTGAGGGAAAAGCTCATATGATTCCTATCTCCCTCCCTTCTTTTCCTCTGCTATACTGTTTTTATGCCTCTTTGTGTGGCATAATTTACCCTTTTCCACTTCATTCATTCCCTTTCTTCCATTGCAGTCCCTTTGTAGCCCTTAATAAAATGTTTTTTTAATTGTAATTTTGTGTATTTTATACTCATACCCTCTACTTGTCTATAACCATTTGCTCTTATCAAATAGCAGGGTGTGTGTTTGTGGTTTCCTTGTTTACCCTTCTGTGTTACTGTTGCATCTCATAATTGGAGGTTGAATTTTCCATTGAGTTCTGACTTTTTTATCAAGAAGTTCTGGAACTCTGTTATATCATTGAATGACTATCTCTTTGCTTAGAAGAATATGCTCAGTCTCACTGGGTATGTGATCCTTGGTTGTAACATGAGCTCTTTTGCCTTCCGGACAATTGTATTCCATTGCCTCCGATCTTTCAGTGTAGAGGCTGGCAAATCCTGTGCGATCCTCACTGTGGACCCTCGATATTTGAATTGTTTCTTTCTGACCACTTGAAGTATTTTCTCTTTTATCTGGTAGTTCTGGAATTTCGCCACAACATTTTGAGGACTTTTCAGTTTGGGATCTCTTTCAGCAGGTGTCTGGTGGATTCTCTTGATTTCTATTTTACCCTCAGGTTCTAGTATCTCAGGGCAGTTTTCCTTAATGACTTCTTGGAGAATGTTGTCCAGGCACATTTTTTCATAATGACTTTCTGGTAGGCCTATGATTCTCATATTATCTCTCCTGGATCTGTTTTCCAGGTCAATTATTTTTTCTTTGAGGTATTTTACCTCTTTTTATAATTTTTCATTCTTCTTGTTTTGTTTGACTAATTCTTGGTTCCTGATAGAGTTATTTGTTTCAATTTGGTTGATTCTAGTTTTTAGCAAATCATTTTCCTTGGTTAATTTTTGGAGCTCCTTTTCAATATCATACACTTTTTTTTTAGGGAGATGTTTTATTCATTACAATGTTTTCTAATTCTGCTGTTTTGGTTTTGAGAGAATTATTCATTTTGTCTTCTATCTCATTTGGTTTTCAAAGTTCCTTTTGATCTCATCTAGGAGAGCTTTCTGTGCTTGGGACCCAGTCCCTGTTGATATTTCAGCCATGGGTGTGGAGTCCACATTGTCTTCCTCTGAGTTTGGTTCCTCCTTCTGAGGATAGTAGGACTCCAGAGTCTTTGTCTTTGTAGTCTTCTTTCTACCCATTTTGAGGCAGGGCCCTAGCTGTGCCCTTCCTCTAGGGATGTCAAGCCTTTACTGTAGAGGGTTTTGCCCTTAGGCAAGACTTACTATGTTTTCAGCGTCAGAGGAGGGGTTTGGAGCAGGTGAGGTTCACTCTGTCATCCTGGTCTTTGGAGATCCTCATAGGGGCTTTTTTTTTTTAATTTCTAGGCTTGATATGGTAGCCCCTGGAGTATTTGCTGTCCAGGACAGGGGCCCTTGTATTTGCTTCTTACCTTGCTCTTTCCAGTCCCAGTCCTTTGGTAGTAGGCCTGGTAGTGGCCCTTGTGTTTGTTGGGATGACTTGCTCTCCGAGTTGATCAGGCCCTTCCAGGCCTGCCTCTGCCTCTTGTGTATCACATTAAAAAAAAAAAAAACAACAAAGGCTATGTAGTCCAAAGAGAAAAGAGAAGACACATAGTACCAATGATGTGTCTTGAAAACAAGAAATGGCATATGGCATACCATTCAGAAAAATGACCAGAAAAGACAAAGGAACCAGTTAAATACAGCAACAGTAGTTAACATTCATCTTATGTTTTAAGATATATATATATATTAACATTTATTATATCATTTTTATCTTTACAATAGCCCGGTGTGCTTGCTACTCCATGAGTAACAGAAAGACCAAGTGTTGCACTGTTCCTCACAAAATAAAAAAAAAGACATAAAGAAAGGGGTTCACCATGTTGGGTTGCTCTCTTACAGAATATATAGGGGATGACATGGACTACAATTACATAGGTAGGCATAGAAGGTTTGTAAACTATACTTTTAGAAAAAATCCCACATTCTTTGAAGTATCCCTCAACAAGAATTTGGTTGTGTGTAGATTTCCTTGGGAAATTCGTGTGATTCCCTGGAATGGTCACACCTTTAATAAATAGTGTTTATTTTAATGACATTCATATCTTTTTGTATATATGTGATTCACACAAACAGTAAAAAACATAATTTCAGAGAGAGACAAAAGCAGATAAAAGAGAGTGAAGTGTCTGATAGTTAAAAGATATCAAACTCATATCATGCCTTCCATTTGTCCATTAGAGATCCCAAAGGAATATTATCTATAAGATGGAAATAGAACATACCTTGCATAATAAACCTTAAAATTTGTTGTTTGAAAACATATTTCTCACAATTTTGAATTATAAAAGAATTTTCATCACTTCTCATCTCACAAATTATCAATGCATACTTAATGATAATCCTGCTGAAGAACTAGGGTACCAATAAAAATTGTAGCTAACATTTACTATGTGTTAGGCATGGTGCAAAGTACATTTGCAAATATTACTTCATTTGATCCTCAGAACAGTGTTATGAGATAGGTTCCATTACCTTCCTCATTTTCCAGATGAGGACATTGAGGCAAAGTGACTTGCCCAGGATCATAAAGCTAGTAAGTGTCTGAGTTCAGATTTGAACACAGATTTTCCTGACTCCAGGCTCAGGCACTCTACATATGCTGCCACCTGTCATATCTTCTGCCTAGTTGTGATGTAACCAACATCTCAAGGCCTTATCTCTGTTCTGAGTTAAATAGGAAAAATACTAAACATCAGAAGGAAACCTAAGAACACAAGAAACTATTTGATTTGATAAAATGTATAAACATATATAGCAAATGTATCTCTGAGGCCAGTAACACAGGGGATTAGTAGCTGACTTAAAGCCCTTATGAATTTTCCACTATTCAAATGATTATATGCAAATATAAAGAGCATTTATACTGAAATATGTGGGAAAAGGAGTGGGACATGGACAAAACCCTAAGGGAAGGGCAACATGTACTGGGGAGGAAAGAAGAGTCAGTAAAAGAGAAAAAGATGGATTAAGCAAAGGGGTGCAGGAGGAAAAGCAGTACAAAACACTAATTGCTCAGTAATGGATGTGTTCAGATACTACATGATGTTAGTGAAATCATTCACTGTTTTGATATAGAATAAACACTTTCATTTTGTTTCAATGTTTATTTTTCTCATTACATATTCAGTACTCTGCAGAGACCTCTCTGTATGGTATATGGTTGTCTCATTCAGCACATATTAGAAAATGGAACACAACTTTACTCTGTGGTTATTTCTGTCCTGGAACACTAAGTGCTCATGAGATTCACTTTTGTACAAAGAAAAGTGCCAATTACAGCCTCTCTAACCCTCCCCACCTCCTCTGTGCAATGAGCAAATGAACAGTAATAGCATCCTTTGACAATAATTAAAATGACTCTGCCAGGTGGCCCAGGAGACACTAACTCTCATATAACGCATGCAACTTTTTGAAAGAGTGAGTTTCACTTGACTTGGTTCAACCTTGGAAAAATAGAGCAGATCAACCCCTCAACTAAAAGCATATCTTTTTACTTGGACAACCACAGGTCTATTTTAATTATCCATTGGTCCACATTGCTCCTGTTACCTATACTTTTCTTTGCCTGAAAGTTTGGTGTCTCTAACAACATCATGAAAATTTCCAAAGAGACCTAGGTAATACTTGATTACTGCAATGAATAAAGAAAATTCTTACCAGGCTAGGCAGTTATCAATAACCTGCATTAATGTAAGAGAAAATAGATGTAGAAATGAAGATAATATAAAACAAGATACATTACAAAATGTATGTGTACTGGATTGGAGACACAAACATAAGTATTCACTCACTTGGCCTGTATAGCACAATGAGTTACGTTAGAGAAATGAAAATAGAGGAAGAAGGCATGCTATTTTTTTTAATGAAAAATTGCAAAATTGAAGGAAAATTTATGCAGAAATTCTGCACTACTTGGCTTGTCTCCAGCTCTTGCCTGAGTTGAGGAAAAGCTCTTCTCTGTTTTGGAGATAAATCTCCCCCCTCTTACTCTCAAACTTCATACTTATTACCTTAGATTAATATCATTATAAATGGTCTTATACTTTATTAGCCATTTCAAATAACATAAAAGTATGAATAAGAATTAAAAAACAGATTTCTTCTCAGAGGCATCAGTGGCTACATCAATGGGAATTGAAAAAAAATTTTTTGCCTTCTCCCACCCACCCACTTACTGGTTGTATGGAAAGAGGAAAACTGGGAAATCTAGGCAGAAAATTTCAGTAGGTAGTTGGAGATGTAGTACTTTATCTCAGGAGAGAGAGGTCAGGGCTATGACTACCCAACAAGGAGTAGGTAGTGGGAACTTTAGAAATGAACGATATCACCAAAGAGAACAGAAAAAGAACTGGGACATGTACAAAGGCAAAATGTAGAGGGGAGAAAAGAAGAAGAATCAGTAAAAGAGACAAAGATGGATTAAGCTAAGGCACAGGAGGAAAAGCAGCATAAAAGAATGGAATGGAATCCAAAGAAACAGACTTTCTGAGAAGAGGGACTGGTCAACAGGGTTAAATATTGTGATAAGGTTGAGGAGAATGATAACTGAGAAATGGTGATTGGATTTAAAAATCACTGGTGAAAAATTGTATTGTGGTGGCAGAAAATCAATTGCAAGATAGTAACAGACAGTCTGAATGAATTTTAGGGAAGTGAAGTTGTACAAGGGGGAAAAAAGGAAATGGTAGAAGGGTATTTTTAAAGCATAGATAAAAATGATTAATTGAAGAGAGATAAAAATGTAAGAACCCTAGGCTACAATTAGTAATTTAAGTTGTCAGAGATTCAGGACAAAATGTATTCAAAAGCATAAGGTAGAGAAATGGGGAAGTTTGGTGAAGATGCTCACATGTTGGTGTGGAGAAGAAATTAGTTTTTCTCTAAATGGCTTTATTTTCTATAGAAAAGTAGTAAACAAAGTCAAAGTCATGGGGAGTAAGATAATTGAGCATAATATTAGAGTTACAAAAGGAACCAGTAAGTTTTGAACAAATTTAGTAGACAGTACAAATGCATGACAGTAAAGAGAGATATACAGAGATAGAAACATAGAAAAATATATACTTGGGCAAATGTAATCACCCACATTGAAAACTTTTACCCCCATTCTGGAGACCCCTATATCCTAGCAAGTTTCTCCTTCAGTTTTTCCTTATCACCTTGACATTTCCCTACCTAGGAACCCCCCCCCCCAACAAAACAAAACAAAACCAACAACAAATTAACATTAGGAACATGCATAGAATTCACAACACACTCCCTCTTCCAAGGAATTGCATAGAATTCACAACACACTCCCTCTTCCAAGGAATTAAAAAAAACCACAAATTGGATTTTCTGAGCCATGATGAGGAGGTGGCCCCAAATTTTTCATCCTTTTCGCGAAAGATGTTATACTTTATTTCATAGTGAGTGCAGATATTTACATAGTGCTATAAGTTGTGGAAAGCACTTTACATATATTTAACTAATTTGAACCTTGCAACAACTCTTTGCAGTCACAGGTATAAGTATGGTTATTACCATTTTATAAATAGGTAATGAAACTGAGAAAAGTGAAGGGACATTTCCATTACTAAGCAAGAAGTAAGGTTTGGGAACGTAATTCAAGATCGAGTCTCTCTTGATTCAAGTACAGTGTTCTCTGTGTTTTATATAGATCCCCCCCCCCCCAAGTCAGTTTTGTCTTATTTTATTTATTTATTTGTTTGTTCATTCATTCATTCATTTGTTCATATATATATATATATATATGTGTATATATATATATATATATGTATGTATATGTATATATTGGTGGGGGTGAGGCTGGAACTGTGACTTCCATAGTGTAGAGAACACCTAAATGGAAATTGCTTAATTAGTGTCTTTTGAAAATGTGTCTTTTACTTACTGTTTTCAAGAGTTGGTTAAGGACACTAAGCAACTGAGAGATTTTCCCAAGGATGATAGGATCATTGAGTTAATATTGAGAGGAAATTCTGAGGCGATTTCATCTATAGTCTTATATTGCATAAGAACAAATAGAAGAAAAGAACAAATAGAAGCTCAAACTTGTTAAAACAAATCCCCAAAGTGTTACAACTATTTAATGGCACAACCAGGACCAGGACCTAGATCTCCTAATTCTGAATTCAGTGTTCTTTCTACTACACCATGAACAGATCCTTTCAACTTAAAAATTCATTTATAGGGAAATGATAAATTGGAAGAAGATGTGAGAAAATTGGTACACTAAAGCTTTTTTGGTGGAGTTGTGTACAGATGCAACCATTCTGGAAATCAATTTGGAACTATGCCCAAAGGGCAATCAAACCATGCATACTCCTTGATCCACCAATACAGTTATTACATTTGTATACCAAAGACATCATTAAAAAGGTACAGGTATAAAATATTTATAGCAGCTCTTTTTGTGGTGGCCAAAAATTCGAAATTGAGGGGATGGCCATCAATTTGGGAATGGCTGAACAAGTTGTGGTGTATGAATGTAATGGAATACTATTGTGCTATAAGAAATGATGAACAAGTGGATTTCAGTAAAAATCTGGAAATATTTATGTGAACCTAAGTTGGTTGAAGTGAGCAAAACTAGAGCATTGTTTACAGTAATAGCAACACAGTGAGATAATTAACTATGAATGACTTAGCTCTTCTCAGCAATACATTGATCCAAAACAAGTTCAAAAGACTCATGATGGAAAATGCTGTCCACATCCAGAAAAAAAAAATTATAGAGGCTGGATGCAAATAAAGGAATATTATTTTCACTTTTTTGTTTTCATTTTTTCTTCTTTTTTTCTCTTTTGCCATTTTTCTGTTTCTTTTTTCACAAGAAGACTAATTAGAAATGCTTGCATGAGTGTGCGTGTATAATGTATATCAAATTGTTTGCCTTCATGGGGATGGGAAGGAGGGAAAATATTGAAACTCAAAATCTTATAATAATGAATGTTGAAAACTATCTTACATGTAACTTATTTACATATAATATAATTGGATTATAATATAATACACAATATAATTATTTACCAGGAAAATAAAAAAAATAATAGAACACATGCATATGAAGAGGAATGAGTGGATTAATATTATTGGATGTTATTCATCTTAACTATAGAACTGCATGAAATTATTGTCATTTTGTAGAAACCAGATTGTTTTTGTATAAAAATGGACTATTCATATTTTTATTTTCCTCTTTAGGAAATACCCATAAAATAGAAAAGATTTCCAAGACAGAGTGAAACATTTTGGAACTTTCAAAAACAAGTTTGCAAGCATTGCATTAGGTCTTTGGTACTTCTCAGGATGTTTTTCTAAAAAAAAAAAAAAAGTCATGGTCTCAACAACTTAACGAAATATAAGCAGAAGAATAAATCTTCTCAAATGATCTGGAAATTTTTGGTCCAGTGGTTATTTATGGTACTGGGATGTGGATGACAGGAGTGGCAGAATAAAATGAAATGATTTACAGCAGATAAACTCCAAAAACCACAAGATTTGTGTAAAAAATACTGACACTTAAAAATTTGTCTTATAAAGACATTTCTTTGCATAAGTGAATTCTTTGTATTGAAAATCAATTCAGTCTTCCATAGACACAGGTGAATAAAAAAGCGACAAATTTATGAGTGTTCCTTTTTCTAATTTGAAGTTTTCTTTTTCCTCTGTCAAAATAATATTATACAAAAATAAAAAAAAAACGATATATTACGTAATCCACCTTTTTCAATGACATTTGATTTTCTAGTGCAGTGGAATAAGATGAATGAAAATTTGACAAATTTCAAATTACACTTCTTATAAATATATTCAATGAATGTGTTGCATTAATAAATTGCCTTCAATTCCCCCAAGCTGCTCTCTGAAACAAATTATTACCATTTTTCTTTAAAACACCAATGTTCAACTTGTAGCACTGTACAGCTCTAAGACATGGGATGCCACAATCTCTAAAGACTTAAATTTAAATGTCACCCAAGGACAATGGAAAGACATATAGTGGGCATATTCAGGCTTTACACATTACAAATCAAGAACTGTGAGGTAGAAATGGTATAAAGAATGCCATCAGAGAGACATGGTTGGAAAATTAGTATGGTCCAGTCAAATAGAAATTTAAGACATAGTCACTTCACTGGAACCCAATGTTAACAAAATGAGATAAATATTCTTAGCATATGAAGTGTACCTTTTATGGAGGATTTATGGAAAAGGATGGACAAGATTTGCATAGGATGACCAAGATTATCAGACGAGTTGAATTCCTCAAAGTATGGATGTCTCTTAAACAGAATAGGAAATATATGTTAAATATCTTAAAAGATGAAGCAGCCTCATAGGAGATAGAGACCTGGACTTGGAGTAAAAAAAATAGAACTTAAATTTTGCTTCAGATGCTTGCTGATTTTGTGACTATAATAATAAGTAGCATTTATATAATGTTTGCAAAGCGTTTAACATGTTATTTCATTTGATCCTCATAACAACCCTGTGAGATAGGTACTGCTATTGTTCTTATATTATGCCTAAAGAAATTGAAACCAAGAGGGGTGGTTAAAGTCACTTGCCCAGCATAACAGAAAAGAGATATCTGAGGCATAATTTGAATCTATCTCTACTTGAACTTGAAGTCTTAAATTCTATCTATTGGATTAAATAACTGACATGAGTAAATCACTTACCTCTTTTCTGCCTCTGGTAACTGTGTATGATTTTCAATTAAAGACAGATTGTGATCCACCTAAGTGCTGATTTCTGAAATGATTTAAGTCACAGACCCATGACATATCATAATGGAAATCAAGTGTATATAAAATCCAGAATATTAATTTTCATGTAGAACCATGTTCTCTGTTAACAAAGTTGCATGAGGGGAGCTTAAATTTGTTTAATGCTTTACCATTAAAAATGATCTCATTATAAATTTGTGATATAAATAGCTCAAGAACCGTCTTCTCCATTTTATTGATGAGAGTACTCCAGTTCAAGAGGTTAAATGACTTGCCCAATGTCACATAGATAGTAATTGATGAAGCTGAGACTGGAGTTCAAGTCTCCTGACTCCAGCTTCATTGGTTTTTGCACTGTACCTCGCTGAAAACGCTCATTTTTTAAAAACAAACAAACAAAAACATTCACCACTCATTAAAAAAAATGTTGAGATTTGGGGCAGGTAGGTGGCACATACCCTGGAGTCAGGAGGACCTCAGTTCGAAATTGAGCTCAGACACTTGATTGCACTTACTAGCAGTGTGAACTTGGGCAAGTCACTTAACCCCAATTGCCTTGCCTTCCCTGCTCCTAAAAAAATGTTGAGATTTTGGTAAGAGATGATGATATTATGATTTTTGCCAATTTATATATGGAATCAGTCAAAATAATATTGTCATTGAAAAGCAATTTGTAAAGTTATGAAGACTGAAAACTGACTTAAATTAAGACTTATTTCTATAGTAGCCTTTAAGCTAAACAACAAAAAAGCTTTAACAGAGTTTGCCTTATATAAAAAATATTTTTTTAGTAAGCTTGGACATTGTTCAATGCCACCTTAAGAATAAAATCACCTTTATTAAGTTGTCTCTATATACTATATTACTAAAGAGAAAGATATCTCTGAAAAGAAATACTTTGTAAAATGATTACGAGAACAAAGACTGATTTCTCTTTTGACATTAAAATACACAATATACTTTAAGTTTGAATGAAAAGGATTAATGAAGTGTCAGCTTTCCAGTATATAGACACGTGAATGGTTTCTCTAAAAATATCAGGAAATGAAAATAGCAACAAGTTAAAAGAAGATTTCTAGAAGTTGGATTAATATATATTTATATGTGTACATTATGTGTGTAATCACATCACATCACATCACATCAATCATTTCATATCATGATAAATTGTCAGACTTTCAAGACTGCTAAAAAAAAAAATCCTGACCTCAATGGAAGATTCGACATAAAAGAAGCAAGAGAAATATAAGTGCATACCAAAAACTGATTATAAGGGCTTTATGAGGACAGACTGTTTACTTTTTATATGTGTAAAATCTATGTCTAATATTCTTATCAATAATTGGGTAGATGAATAATTTATATACAAGTAAAATATAACAGTAAAACATGATATAATCAATATAAATTATATAACATAATTAATATAAATAATATATATGATATGATATAAATAACATAACATAACACACAACATAACATAAAACAACACAACACAATATACTATTATAATATAATATAATGTAACGTAAGGTAACGTTAGGTAACATAACAACATAGCATAACATAACATAACATAATATAATATAAAGTTACGTAATGTAACGTGACAAACATGACATAATGTGATGCGACGTGACATGGCGTAACGTGACGTAATGTGTTGTACAACAAAATAAGGTAATGTACTATACTATACTGTACTGTAATGTAATATGATATAATATAATAATAAATTCTCAGACTTTAAAGACTGCTAAAAAAATCCTGAACTCAACGGAAGATTTAACATAAAAGAAGCAAGAGAAATATAAGTACATACCAAAGACTGATTATAAGGCATTTATAAGTACTGTTTATTTTTATATGTGTAAAATCTATGTCTAAGATTCTTATCAATAATTGGGTAGCTCATAAGTAAGATTGGGGTAAACATGAATATGATATGAAATTAAAATTTTAGAAGCAGCTATGAAGAGTAATTATTTTCTACAAATGAAGTTGAAGAGGAAGAATTGATAAAGAAGGATTAGATGGGGGAGGAGGGCAGGTAGTTCTAGCAACCTACTTTCATTGGGAATGTGTTGAAGAGGGAACAATGTGTGTGTGTGTGTGTGTGTGTGTGTGTGAAAGTCTTCTAAATTCAGAAGAAATGAAATGGTAGGGGTGTAGGGAAGGGGCAGAGGAAAGGAGGGATCTTTAGAGGGAAGAGGGATGTAATAGGTAAATGAGGATATAGAAGGGTGTTTAGATTTATGGGAATTGGAGGATAAGGGAGCGATTCTTGGAGGGGGGTAGGCAAGCAATAGAAGGGCAAGGTAGAGCAAGCAGGATGGATAGAAAAGAAGAGATATGCACAAACATAAAAGCAAAAATCAGGAGTAGAATATGTTTGGGAAAGTAAATGTCTACATATGTGTGTGTATATGTATATATGTATGCATATATAGTTATAGAGAAACATCTAAATTTTTTCGTTTCTTTCTGGGTAACATGGAGGGATGAAAAAAGAAAGAACAAAGTAAAAATTTTGCAGGAGAGAACAAAAATGATGCAGAAGGTGCACAAGGATGCACAGAAAAGATGGACAATTCTCAACACAACAAATATTGTTTATCATACAGGCTTTCTTGAAAGGAAAATTTCTTGTTATATAGAATTCTCTCTCCTTTTCTTTTTTGCTTTTCTTTTTGGAGGGTGAAGATAGGGTAGTTGGGATTAAATGACTTGGCCAAGGTCACATGGCTAGTTTTTGTGTTAAGTGTATGAGGCCGGATTTGAACACACCTCCTGACTCCAGGGCCAGTGCTCTATTCACTGTGCCACCTAGCTGGCCCTATAGAATCCTCTCTTATGTTCTACTATGCACTTGCACTTGGAGGGGGGGGGGGGAGAGAGAGGGAGAGAGGGGGAGAGAGAGAGAGAGAGAGAGAGAGAGAGAGAGAGAAGGAAATGGCCAACCACTCTGGTGTCTTTGCCAAGAAAATCTTGAATAGGTTCATGAAGAGTAGTACTTGACTGAAAAATGATTGAATAACAACATAATAACATATTCATATATATGTGTATATATATGCATGTTTCTATAATAATATATAATTTGAGGACAAAAGAGTATCTTTCATAAATTCATAAGAATTTCAGCACCATACCTATCTGGTATACTTCAGATACTAGGATACAGAGACAAAAATGACCTCAAGAAATTTCCCTTCTTCTGAGAAGAAACATATACAAAAATAAATATGAAATATATACAAAGACAATGCAAATTTTTTTGGGGAGGCAGGGAATGGAGAACACTAAAAATTAGTGTTTAAAGGAAAGATTTTGCATGTGAAACTTAGGACCTGAGCTGAGATTTGAACACAGCCAGAGAGTGAAAGAGGCAGAATTGAGGAAGGAGGGCATAAGGACATTAGAGTCATGTGGTATAGTTTCAGCAAAGGCACAGATGCCAAGATAGAATAGCATATACAAGTAGTTGACTGGTTGGAATGTAGAATGCATACTGGGGACTAATGTGAACTTCATCTATAAAGAGGTGTTGGAGCCAGACTCATCATGACTTTAAATACCAAATAGAAGGTTTCTTATTTATTTAAAAGGCAATAAGACCTCTCTAAAAATTTGGATAGGGGATTGATATGGTGAGTCCTGTATTTAAGTATTGTTTTTCATTTTGGCAGCTGAGTGGAAGATAGATGACAGAGGGGAGAGACTGAGAATGGGGAGGGGAATAAGGAATCTATTTAATGACAATATGAGTGGAGTGTAGGGGGAAGATATAAAGGATATTGCAGATGTGTATTCAAGAAAATTTGACAAATAATTAGAAAAAAAAAGCTATAATGAGGGCTAAAGAAGAAGTAGGGATGTTTGTGTGGTTGTGGACCTGGTCAAGTAGAAAACTGGTAGTACCTTTAACACACACACACAAAAAAAACACTAAAGAAGATAGAATCATTGGTTATAATGATATTATCATGCCTAGGTACTCCCAAATGTAGACAATATGGTTAATATTTCCCAAAAAGCACTCAAAGTACCAAGAATATACTGGTCATATAATAATTTGTCTTAGGGGGCACCTAGGTGGCACACTGAATAGAGCACAGGCCCTGGAGTCTGGAGGATCTGAGTTCAAATCTGGCCTTAGACAACACAAAAACTATCCGTGTGACCCTGGGCAAGTCACTTAACCCCAAATGCCCTGAAAAAAAATAAAAAAAATTAATTTGTTTTAAACAAACATTAAAATGATCAGAAAACACACAAAACTCCTAGAAACTCACAAAAAATGTGCAAGAATTATGTAAATTACTTGAGTTGCTCATTAACATACCCGGGAAAATAAAAAAAACACTAAAGAAGATAGAATCATTGGTTATAATGAGATTTTTTGAGGACAGAGATGTAACCCATCATTCAACCTGTGCAACCCTCTCTCCCACCTCCCAAATCAAGGATTACATGGAGTTAATTTTATCTTTGGTATTAAACCCCAATCGAATCATTATCTCTCTCTTTTACTCTCTACCACAACCTAGTGCCATCCTAGGAAAATCTCCTAATATATTCATATGCTTATAATAATAATAGAACTTTTTGATGTTTTTCCTGGTTGAGTTTTAGCCATTCAAGTACCTTTGAGCCTTGCCTTTGATTGCATCAAGAGTCTTTGATTGAAATCAGTATACATTTTATTGTCCTTAATAAGGCTAAGGGAATTTGAAAATCTCCCCTGCTCCTTAATAGGTTAAATGTAATCACATGGGAGACCATGGTGGGAGGAGCTTGCAAATAGGGAGGAACATGAAGCAGCAGAACAGAGCTGGGAGGAAGCAGGAATGAGAGAATGTTTGTGATATTGGTGCTCTGTCTGTTGATCTGTGTTACTTTCTAAGACAGAAGCCCCATCTGTTGTTCTGTATTGGTTTCTCAGACAGAAAGTGAATTGTGATGAAAGCACTGGTAATGTATGTGAATATTGTTGTAGCCCTGTTAAACTTTGTTTTCCTAGAAACAGAAACTGTGAAGAGCATGGAATGGAGCAGGCCCTGTAGAACTGAGACAAAGAATAGGATAAGAGAGCTGCCTAAGTGTGAATCCAGGCAAGAGTTGAGAGTGGTCAGTTCATAGGGAAGGAAGGGGTTTGGAAGTCAGTCTCTAGTCCAGATGAAAGATGACTTTACTGGGATACTATCTATTGCCTGAGGAGATTGTGACTTACTGTGACCTAGGGGTGGATGGTGTTTGTATATTCTGTCATCATAAAGATGACTATAAGATGTTGTAATGGAAATGTAAATTTGTAAGATCTTCCCTGCCCCTGGGCTAAAGTGCACCGGGAGCCTGGGGTGGGAGGCTTGTTTTTCAGTAGATACTTTTTGATTGGCCAGTGAGTCAATAAGGTTGTTACATTCTCTGAGCCAGGAGAAGGCTATATAAGTCCTGATGTGTAGCTTTGTTTTGGGGCTCACTTTGAGAAGTGGTCTGTGATTTGATCAGATGAGACTCTGGGAAGCCGTTGTTGAGGGCCCCCCCCCCCCCGGCTTTGAAAAACCCAGATGTTGATTTGGTATGGATGTAATGGTTGGACAGTTTGGAAACTGTCTACTTGATCTGTTTCTCTGTCTTGATAATTCTGTCAGTGTATTCTGAAGTTCTGGGTGCTAGCATTTTCCCCCTGAACTAGGTAAATGATATATATTTGTCTAGTATGTTCTTCTCCCACCCCTCCCCCAGAGTCATAACACTCCAGAGTAGCTCCAAGATGGCTAAAATTCCACCTTTTATAAGAGGCTTTAAAAAAAATAATTCTCTTGCCATGTCTCTGTTCTCCTTTTAAATGCAACAAGGTATAGTATCTGTGCTGAGATGATGGTAATCAGATTAGTGCTTATATTTCTATTTTGATAAACTAGGATTTTTGTTAATATATGTATTTATTGACTCTGAAATTGAAAAGTAACATTTTCAGTAGTTCAGTATTTTTAAAGGAGTGAACTGTCTGACAATTGGTCCAGAGGACTATTTTTCATGATTCAGTGTTATTTCTCCCTCACAGTCACATAGAGGCATAACAGGACATAACGTTCAGGTCTCTGCCTCCCTCAGGAAAGCAGAGAGAAGAAAGGATTTCCCATCTCCTTAGTTTTTGAGCAGTGCTAAGCCAAGAATGAACTGTTAAAACCAACTTGTTTGTTCTTATTTTCTTTCACTGACATTTTGACTCTTACAAGCCACTTGGGCTCTTGTCATCCAAAATGAAAAGGAAAAGGAAAATAAAAATAAAATATATGGTAATTATCGATGTTGCTCAAAAAAAGCAGTAATGAAAGGCAACTGTCTCATGAACCACAACCCTCAATAACATTCATGAATTTTGTTTTTTTTTCACCAGCTGTAACCCATCACACTAGTCATGGATCATTTCCAGTGTGCATCTATTTTGCTCGTGATGACAATCCAATCACATAGCTAATCTGTTCCCAAGTCCTGTCCTTCAGCCTACCTTCACAACATTTTGTGCTTCTCCTTCACACGAAAAAAAACCCCATTACTGCAAGCCTATACTGCTACAATAACCTGTTGTTTCTTGTTGCTGCCTCAAATCTTTTCCCACTCCAGGAGTCTATCCTTCACTACACTGACAAAATGATCTTCCAAAAGCATGTCTGATTATTCCACTTTCCTACTCAGGGAACCTACTAGAGTAGCTCCCTATTACTTTTCAAGATCAAACATAACATCTTCTCTTGCCTTTTCAAAACCTTCACAATCTGACCCCTTCATATTCTAATAGTTTTCTTAGACTTTGCTTCCCTCCACTTACTCTGGAATGCAGTGACAATGGCCTCCTTGCTCTTCTGACTCCTAACTGTTCCTTTTTATTGATTTTCACTCATGTCTACAATACTCTCCCATTCCCCACCCCACCAAATGAGTCCTAACACTCCAGAGTAGGTCCATGATGACTAAAATTCCACATTTTATAAGAGGCCATTTCTGGTTCCTCCCTTCTGCTATAGTATCTTTCCTCCAAGGTCACCTCCTGTTTCCACTGTATATATTGTATTGGTATGTAGTTATTTTCATGTCTCCTCTATTTCATTGTAAGTTCCTTAGAGATTAGGGGCTGTATTTTTGCTTTTTCTTTGTGTTTCCAGGAAATGTTTAGTACATAGTAAATGCAGAATGAACTATTGCATTCTGCATAAATGCACTTGTTGATTGACTAATTAGTATTACCTTTTAGAAATTCAACTTCTCACTTCACAATTCAATTATCATGGTTTTAAAATACTCATATATTAATACATTTGTGCATATTTTCAATGTGTAACAAATGGAAAAAGGCTTAATAAATAACTTCCTTCCTTTCTTCCTCAAAATCTATTCTTCTCATTTAAATCTCTGTTAAATGGGTCAAGGTTTTCTTATGCATGCTCTTAGAACTAATGACCACTCCATTTCTTCACAAAGAAGACAATAAACTAGAAATGTGTATCTTTTGCCTTATCACCCTAAGCCTGCATATCTCCTCTATGAATACTGTCCAAACACTTTTGGCAATTTTGACAATTCCCTATCCAAATATTATATTACATGGTAATTATTGTTAGTTCTGTTCTCAATTCCTTGAATTTATGTACTTTCCCTCTTGCCTTAGTCCAACGCCCCTTCTTCACCTACTAGATTCTAAGATCCATGATGGGTAAGAGCATGCTTTTGACTTGTTTTGCTTCCTTTAGACTAAATAGCATCTTCTCTGTAGGCAATTGAAAAATATGTTTAATTACTTTATTAAAAGCCAACTAAGGGGGACATAGTGGATAGAGTGCTGGCCTTGGAGAATACTCAAATGCTTGGTCAGACAATTAAGAGCTGTATGGCCCTGGTCCCTTAACCTCTATAAATCTCAGTTTATTCAACTATAAAATGTAGATAATAAGATAATCAAATTAACTAACACATAAAGAGTGTTTTGCAAACTTTTAAATGCTACAAAATTGTTAGCTATTATTGGGTACTATTTATTGATGTGGCATGCTCTTCTTTTTTCCTATACTTCTGATTGAGTTATTCTACCTATCTTTTGGACAACCTCTTCTCTCCCTACAAAAATAATCCTTCCTGCACCATGAGGGTGGAGTAAGCAGTAAATTGTCATAATGCTTCCGTGCTCACCACCTAACAACCATAAAATTTCAACCAAAAAACAAATCTTGAAACAGCCAAAGAAACTTGAAAGATCAACAGGAAAAGTCTGTCTTACTCTGGTAAAAGGGGAGCACAGTCAAGAAGGAAACATTACAGTTAACCCCAGCTCAGAATACCAGTGGGAGCTTAAAAATCATTTAAGACATGTAGAAGAGAAGTTGGGAAAAGAAATGAGAGCAACACAACAGAATTATGGAAAAATCATCAACAGCTTGGAAAAAGAAAACAACTGCTTAAAAAGTTGAATTGATCAAATAAAAAAGGAGACAAAAAAATGCACTGAAGAAGACAACTCCTTAAAAAGAACAATTGGGAAGTGGAGCCCAGATGGTGGAGAGAAGCCAGGAAATTTCCTGAACTCTCCCCTGGTTCTCTTGGAAATAATCTTAAATCAAATCTTTCAATAGATTTTGGAGAGACAGAGCCAACAAAAAGATGGAGTGAAACAATGTTCCAGCTTAAGATAATTTAGAAGGACTTAAAGAAGTGTGAAGCAGAGGGTAGAGAGCATCCAGGCAAGCCCATGTGAGGCTCTTAGTCTCACCATAGATTAGCAACCAAGGAATCTCAGTCCTGGCTCAATAGACCTGCAAGAGGCCTCCAGCTTCAGTAAATAAGGCAAGTTGCATTCCACAGAACCCAAACACAAGTAGGACAAATAAGCAGGCCACCACCAGTGGGCAAACTTTAAGCAACTGAGACCCTGGTGTGGAAACCCTGTGATAAGGTCCCTGGAACCCAATATAAGAAGCAGGAGGGTATGATAATTATATCTCATTGTTTTGACTCAAAGAGTGAAAAACATACATGCTCAACTAGGTGTATAAATTTACCTCTCCATATAGAGAAAGAGGAAGAAAAAGGAGAAAGAAAAGGAAAAGAGAGGACTGACAGAAGGGAGGGAAGAAGGGAATGAAGAAGTAGGGAGCAAGGAAAGGAAAAGGGGGGCTGATAGAAGGGAAAGCACATTGAAGGAGGTGATTGTCAGAAGCAAAATATTTAATGCATCTTTTTCAAATCATAATGCAAGCCAAAATCGAACTGAAAACTAAGTTACCAAATATTAAAGAATGAGTGAGTCAAACAACAAATCATAAAAACAATCATGAAGGAGAATGACAATAACAAGACAATATGCCAGACATTAAGGGATGCAGCCAAAGAAATACTTAGGGACAAATTTATATCTCTAAATGTTTATATGAATAAAACAGAGAAAGAGGAGAGCAATGCATTGGACATGCAACTAAAGAAACTAGAAGAAAGCAAATAAAAAATTTCCAATTAGATACCAATTTATATTCTGAAAATCAAAAGATAGATTAATGACATTGCAAGTAGGAAAAAAACTATTGAACTAATAAATAAAACAAACAGCTGCTTTTATGAAAAAAGGTATACCTTTGGTTAATTTGATAAAAAATAATAAAATCAAATTACCAATATCAAAAATTTAAAGAGTTAAATCACTACCAATAAAGAGAAAATTAAAACACTAATTAGAAACTATTTTGTACAACACTATACCAATAAATCTTACAATTTAAATGAAAGGGATAAATATTTACTACACATGAATTACTTAGATTAATAGAAAAGGAAAGAAAATACTTAAAATAACCCATTTTAGAAAAAAATAAAAGAAATTACAGAAGCCATCAATGAATTCTCTAAGAAAAAGTTTCTGCAGTCAGATGGATTTACAAAGGAAATTTACCAAATGATTAAAGAAAATTTAATTACAGTATTATATGAACTATTTAGAAAAAATAGTCAAAAAACATTCCTACCTGTTTCCTTTCATAACTCAAATATGGTTCTGATACCTAAACTAGGAAAAGCCAAAACAGAAGAAGAAAATTATAGAACTTCCCTAATGAACATTGATGCAAATATTCTAAATAAAATATTAGCAAAGAGAAGATAGCAATTTGCCATGAGGATAATAGACTATGACCAGGGATTCATACCATTAATGCAGGGTTGGCACAAAATTAGGAAAACTATCAGAATAGTTGAACTTATCAATATAGAAACCATATGATTGTCTCAATGGATGCAGAAAAAACTTTTGAAAAAATACAGCACCCTCTCCTTTTAAAAACACTAGTGAGCAAAGGAATAAAGGGAGCATACTTTAAGATGATAAGCAGTATCTACCTAAAACTATTAACAAGTATTATATGTATTGGGGATAAGTAAGGAATATTTGTCATAATATCAGGGGAAAAACAAAGATGCTTATTATCACCACTGTTATTCAATATTATAGTAGATATATTAGCTATAATAATATAAGAAAAAGAAATTGAGGGGATTAGAATAGGAAATAGAGAAAGAAAGCTATCATTCTTTGTAGATGATGTTATGGTATATTTAGAGAATCCTAGAGAATCAAGTAAAAATTTACTTGAAATAATTAACAAGTTTAGAAAGTTTGCAGAATATAATAAACTCTTAGAAATCCTCAGCATGTCTATATATTACCAAAAAAGCCCTGCAAAAAAGTGGAAGAGAGATTCCATTTAAAATAACTTTAAACAATGTAAAATATTTGGGAGCCCACCTGCTGAGACAAACCCAGGAACTATAAAAATATAATTACAAAATGCTTTTCACCTAAATAAATTTTGATCTAAACAACTGGAAAAATATCAGTTGCTCATGGGTAGGCTGAGCTACTATAATAAAAATGTCAATTTACACATATTAATTTTTTTATTAAAGGGACATACCAATCAAACTACCATGTAAGTATTTTATAGAGCTAGAAAAACATAGTAACAAATTTCTTCTAGAAAAACTAATGATTAAGAATATTAAGGAGAATAATGAAAAAAATGCATGGGAAACTGGCCTAGCCACACCAGGTCTAAAATTATAATGTAAAGTGGCAATCAATAAAACTATTTATTACAGGATAAAAAATACAAGAAAGAGAGGGTTGAATTAGGTACAGTAGACACAGTAGTAAATGACCAGCCTACTTTTTGATAAACACAAAGACTCTTGGTTTTGGCATAAGAACTTGGTATTTGACAAAAAACTGATGTGAAAACTGGAAAAAATTGTATGGCAGAAACTAGGTATAGAATACCATCTCATACCATATAACAAGATAAGGTCAAAATAGATTGAGATATTGAGACATAAGAGATATGCAAATTAGCAAAAAAGCAATCTTTTACCTGTCAGAACTATGGAGTATGGAAAAAAATATGACTAAACAAGAGAAAGAGAACATTATAAAATGTAAAATGGATACTTAAGATTGCATTAAATTTGGAAAAGTTTTGTAAGAAGACAACCAAAGCGACCAAGATTAGAAGGAAAGCAGAAAGCTGAGAAAAAAATTTTACATCTAGAGTTTATGAGACAGGCCTCATTTCTCAAATATGTAGAGAACTGGGTCAGATTTATAAGAATACAGATCATTTTCCAATTGGTAAATGGTCAAAGGATATGAACAGCCAGTCTTCAGATGAAGAAATTCAAATTACCCATAATAACATGAAAAAAATGCTCTAAATCACTATTGATTAGACAAATGAAAACTAAAACAACTCTAAGGTACCACTTTACACCCATCTTATTGACTAATATGATAGAAAAGGAAATGATAAATATTGGAGAAAATATGTGAAAATTGGGAAACTAATGCATTGTTGTTAGTGTTGTGAACTGATACAACCATTCTGGAGAGCAATTTGGAACTATACCCATAGGACAACTAATCCATGCATACCATTTGATCCAGCAATAGTAGTAATACGTCTATATCCCAATGGCATCATAAAAAAGTGAAAAGGATCCACATACATAAAAATATTTACAGTAGTTCCTTTTGTGGGGGTGAAGAATTAAAAATTGAGGTGATTCCATCAATTTGTGAATGACTGAACAAGCTGTGGTACATGAATATAATGTAATACTACTGTTCAGTAAGAAATGATGAGTGGTTGAATTTCTGAAAAACCTTAGAAGGACTTACATGAACTGATGCTGAATCAAGTGAGCAGAACCAGGAGAAAATTGTACATAGTAATTGAAATAAAAATTAACTATGATATACTTAGCTCTTCTCAGCAATACAATGATCCAAGTAGTTCCAAAATACTTGTGATAGAAAATGCTAACCACATCAGGAAAAAGAACCATGGAGTATGAATGCATATTGAAGCATACTCTTTTCACTTTTTTTTTTCTTTCTCATGGGTTTTTTCCTTTTGTTCTGATTCTTCTTTCACAACATGACTAATGTGGATAACATAATTTTACATGCATAATCTATCTCAGAATTGCTTCCTTACTTTGGGAGGTGAGAGTGGAGATAGAAAGGAAGAAAATTTTGAAAGTCAAAATTTTACAAAATATATTTTGAAATATATATATTATATATTTAAATATATAAATATATACATATATATTACATGTAAATGGAAAAAATAAAAGATTAATACACTATTAAAAGTAGAAAAATGCAATTGGCCAAATATAAAGGGAACTACAAAAGTCAATTGAGGAAAGGAACTCTTTAAAAATTTGAATTGCCCAGTTGGAAACTTATGAATCTATGAAACATCAAGAAGAAATAAATTCAAAAACAATGAACAAAATAGAAGAAGATGTAAAATATCTCACTGGAAAACAGCTGCCCTGGAAAATAGATCCAGGAGAGATAATGTCAGCATCATTGGACTACTTGACAAAAGGACCTGGACAACATCTTTTAAGAAATTATTAAGGAAATCTCTTCTGATATTCTGGAATTAGAGGGTAAAATAGTTATTGAAAGAATCCACAGACCACTTCAGAAAAGAAGCATTCTAACCAAATTTCAGAACTATGTGGTCAAGGAAAAAGTACTGCAAGTGGTCAGGAAGAAAAAAAAAATTGAGTGTTAGGAAACCACAATCAGAATTACATGGAACTTTACAGCTGCAACATTAAAGGATTAGAGGTCATGGAGTATATTCTGGAAGGCAAAGGACTCCAAACAAACAAATATGAAATAAAGCAAAATACTCCAACAGAAAAATATGATCATTCAATGAAATAGAATGATTTCAAGTTATCATAAGGAAAACAACAAAATTGAATAAAAAACAACTGATTTCCATTATCAATATACAAGAGACGTGAAAAGGGGGAAAGAATTCAAGAAGGAATCAAGAGAGTAGAACTGTTTACAGCTATAGATGCCAAGATGACACTTTAATTCTTAAAAATTGTGTCATTTATAATACACCTAGAAGGAATATACATATGAAGAGGGTATGGGTATAAGGTGAATTTGAAGAAAGGACATAAAATAATTAAGGGATGAGAAAGAGAAATAGACTGAATGCAGAAGGAAGGGAAAAGTAGAATGACATAAATTATTTCACATGAAGAAGTGTGCAAAACCTATTACAGTGAAGGGGAAGATAGGAGGGTGGGTGATGGGCAAATGCTTCAATCTTACTCTTATTATCATTGGCTTAATGAGGGTAATATGTATATGTATGTATATATATATATATATATATATATATATGTGTGTGTGTGTGTGTTTGTGTGTGTGTGAGTGTGTGTGTGTACTATCAGTTAATTAACTATCTTAACTGATAGGAAAGAAAGAAGGGAGAAGTTTAAATAAGGGGGTGGGCTCTGATAAAATTAAAAAGGAGATTAAAGGAGGTGATGGAATCAAAACATTGTTGAGGAGGGATAAGGTGGAACAAGGTAGAGAACAAACAGGAAGAATAATAGCATGTAGGGAAATACACAGTTAGTAATCATAATTGTAATTATGAATGTGTGCACTCTCCCATAAAATGGAAGTCAATAGCAGAATGGATCAAAAATAAGAAACACACTTGAAGCTGAGAGACACACAATAAAGATAAGGGGCTGGAGCAGTTTCTGCTAGGCTTCAGTAGAAGTAAAAAAAAGCAGGAGTAGGAATCCTGATCTCAGATAAAGCAAAAGCAAAAATAGACTTAATTAAAAGAGATAAGGAATGAAACTACACCATATTAAAGGTACCATAGGCAATGAAGTGATATCAATACTAAACATATACATCAAATGGTATACCATCCAAATTTTTAGAGAAGTTAAGTGGTTATAGGAAGAAATAGATAGCAAAACTAAACTGGTTGGGGATCTCAGCTATTACCCAAACAAAAATAAATACACAGGAAAGAAACTATGAAGATGAATAGAATATTAGAAAAGTTCAACATGACAAAACTTTGGAGAAAACTGAGTAAGAACAGGAAAGAATAGACCTTTTTCTCAGTAACACATGGCAGCTATATAAAAAACAGACTATATCTTAGGGACAAAAACCTCAAAATAACATGAAGACAGGCAAAAATGTTAAATGTATCAATTTTAGGTGCAATAAAATAATTACATTAAACAAAGGGCAGTGGGAAGATAGATTAAAATTAATTGGAAACTAAATAATCTAATACTAAAGAATAAGTAGGTCAAAGAACAAAGCATAGAAACAATAATTTCAATAAAGAGAATGACAACAATGAGACGATGTTCAAAAATTTATGGGATGCAGTCAAAGCAGTACTTAGGGAAAAAGTTATTTCTCTAAATACATCAACAAAACAGAGAAAGAACACATCAGTGAATTGGATATGCAAACAAACAAAAACTAAAACAACAACAACAACAAACTAGAAAAATACCAAATTATAAATTTCCAACTGAGCACCAAATTGGGAATCCTGAAAATTGAAGGTGAGATTAATATAATTGAAAGTTCCTAAAGTATTGAGCTAATAAGCAAATCTAGTATTTTTTTATGAAAACAAGATAAGCCATTGCTTATCATGATTTTTAAAAAGAAAGAAGAAAAGCAAATATTCAGTGTTTAAAATGAAAAGGGTGAAGTCACAAATGAAGAAGAATTTAAAGCAAACATTAGGAAATATTTTTGCCTAAATTTATGCTAATAAATCTGATTATGTGAGCAAAATAGATGACTATTTATGAAAATATAAATTACCTAGATTAAAACATATGGTAATAAAATTCCTAGATAATCCATCTTAGAAAAAGAAATGCCCTTAATAAACTCCTTAAAAAATCCCCAGGGTCAAATGGGCTCCCAAGTGAATTCTTCCAAACATTTAAAGAACAACTAATTACAATACTATATAAACTATTTGGAAAAATAAGTGAATGAGGAGTCCTACCAAACTTCTTTTATGACACAAATATAATGCTGATACCAAAACCAGGAAGAGCTAAGGGAAAGAAAATTAAAAACTAATTTACCTGATGAATATTGATGCAAAAAAATGAAAAAAATATTTGCAAGGTGATTACAGCAATATATCTCACAGATTACCAGATGGAATGTAGGGGTGGTACAATATTCGGAAAACAATCAAAGTAGTTGACCATATACCATATTTCCCCGATAATAAGACACTGTCTTATTAATTTTTTTAGACAGAAAAACACCAGAGGGCTTATTTTCAGGGGAGGGCTTATTTTAATGAACATTGACAGCAATTTTAATAAACAGGTAAATGTGAACCAAAAAATGTACCAGCAAGCAAATCACTGGGGAAGAACAGGATGACGCGCTCACTGCTGCAGCTCTGATTGGATGCAGCTCAGAGCACGACGTGCGTTTCACGTTTCACGGGGGGGGGGTGGTGCATACAGAGGGTACCGTAATGTAGCGTGTAGCGCAGGGGATCACCTTCACTACAGTAGCAATCTCAATAGGGCTTATTTTCGGGGGAGGGCTTATTTTAGAGGAATCTTACACAGTAAGGGGAGGGCTTATTTTTGGGATAGGTCTTATTATCGGGGAAACACGGTATATAAAAAGAAAAATCCTAAGACAGAGCTCAGATGGTGGAGAATTCAAAAGGAACTTATAAAAGTTGAACTCTTTTCATTTCTACATAGAAATACTATATTTGTAACTCATAAGGCTTTTCTCAATATTAGAATAGTTGAAGGGAATATATATGTGTGTGTGTGTGTGTGTGGTTCATGTGTATATGTTAATGTATATATGCATGTATACATATTTGTATGTATGTGTGTGTACACATAGACAGAAGGCACAAGATGAGTTGAATACGAAGGGATGATGTATAAAAAATAAAATTGAGAGGTGAGAGAGAAATATAATGGGAGAAGAAGAATTGGGAGAAGAAAGAATAGGGCAAATTATCTAACGTAAAAAAGTCAAGAGAAAACTGTTTTATTGGAGGGGAAGTACAGGGAGGTGAAAGGTAATGAATTAATTTTATTCTCATTGGCTTTGGCTTAAGAAGGGAATACCATACACACTCACTTGGGTATCTTACCCTAGAGGTAAGTAGGGGGAATGGAATAAGAGGGGGGTATGAAAGAAGGGAGGGCAGATTGGGGAAGGTGGTAATCAGAAGCAAACACTTTTGAAAAGTGACAGGGTGGAAAGAGAAAACAGTATAAATGGAGATAAATATATTCTTTTACAATAGGACTACTTTGGACATGTTTTGCATAACTACACATATATAAACTATATAAAATTCCTTGTCTTCTCAATGAGGGTGGGTAAGGAGGGAAGAAGAGAGAATTTGGAACTCAAAGTTTTAAAAACAAATATTAAAAAATATTTTTATGTACAACTGAGAAATAAGATATAGAGGCAATGAGGTATAGAAATCCATCTTGCCCCACAAGAAAGTAAGGGGGATGCAGTAAAGCACTGGGATAGGAGGGGATAGAAGAAAGGGCAGACTGGGGGAAGGGATATTCAGTATGCTTTCCATCTTGAGGTGGGGGGTAGGAGAGAGATGGGCAGAAAATTTTGAACTCAAAATACTGTGGAAATAAATGTTAAAAACTGAAAATAAGTAAATAAAAAAGAAAAAAAACACCCCAAAAATCGTAAGAGAAATCACGTGATTTTCTCAAGAGATATTAAAAATCTTTTGACAAAATACACCACCTGTTATTTTCTTTTTTTTAACTTTTTTTTTCAAATGTTATATTAACTTTTGGTTTACATCATTCATTTCCACAAGATTTTGAGTTACAAATTTTTTCCCTGATTTTCCCCTACCCACTGCCCCCCAAATAACACTCCCACAAGATATACGCTCCTCCAATCTGCTCTTTCCCATATCTTCTCCTACACCTCCTTCGATTTTTCCAGTAGGGCAGGGTGGATCTCTACAGGCCAGTGCCTGTATATCTTATTTCCCAATTACAAGTAAAATAGTATTAATAATAATAATAAGTATATATATAAACATTTGATTTTAAAATTTGAATTCCAGATTCATCCCCTTCCTCCTTTGACACCCACCCTTACAAAGAAGGTAAGCAATTCAGTATAGGTTGTACATGTGTAGCTATGCAAAACATTACCGTAGTAGATATATTGTAAAAGACTGACTATATTTCCCTCCCTTCTATCACACCTCCCACTTGTTCTTTTCTCTACTTTGATCCTGTCCTTTTCAAAATTGTGTGCTTTCAACTTCCCTCCTTCCCAGCTTGACCTTCCATCCATCATTCTCCCATTCATCCCCTACCCCCCCCCACTCTCCTGTAGAGTCAGATACCCTATTTAGTGTGTATGTCATTCCCTCCCTGAGCAAAATTCAACGAGAATAAGGTTTTGACTTTTTGCCTTCCTCTTCTTTCCCTCCATTGTAACAGTTTTCCCTTGCCTCTTCTACAAGAGATAGTTTACCCCATTATGTGTCTCCCCATCTCCTCTCATTATTTTCCTCTCACCACTTAATTTCAGCTTTTAGGTATCATCCCTTCCTATTAACTTGGTCCTCTGCCTTCTATCTATGTATACCTGTAAACATATATACACACCTTCACATATGTATATATATATATATATATATATATATTCCCTTCAATTATTCTCATACTGAGTAAAGTTTCATCAGTTATCATCATTTTTCCTTGTAGGAATGTAAATAGTTGAACTTTGATAAGTTCCTTATTATTTCTTTTACCTGTTTACCTTCTCATGCTTATCTTGCTTCTTGTATTTGAATGTCAAATTTTCTATTCAATTCTTGTTTTTTCATTAAGAATACCTGAAAGTCCTTTATTCCACTGAGTGACTATATTTCCTCCTGAAACATGATACTCAGTTTTGCTGGGTAGGTGATTCTTGGTTTTAATCCCAGATCCTTTGCCCTCTGGAATATCATATTCCAAGCCCTTCAATCCCTCAGTGTAGATGCTGCCAGATCCTGTGTTCTCCTGATTGTGTTTCCACAATATTCAAATTGTTTCTTCCTGGTTGCCTGTTATATTCTCTCCTTGATCTGGGAATTTCATAACCTGGCTAAAATACTCCTAGGAGTTTTCTTTTTGGGATCTTTTTAAGGAGGTCATCAGTCAATTCTTTCAACCTCTATTTTGCCCACAGGTTCTAAAACATCAGGAAAATTACCCTTGATGACTTCTTGGAGGATGATTTCTAGGCTCTTTCTTTGATAATGGCTTTCAGGTAGTCCAATAATTTTTAAATTTTCTCTCCTGAATCTGTTTTCCAGGTCAGTTGTTATTCCAATGAGATGCTTCACATTGACTTCTCTTCTTTCATTTGTTTGGATCTGTTTAATAGCACCTTGATTTCTCATAAAGTCACTAGCTTCCACGTGTTCCAATCTAATTTTGAAGGAATGATTCTCTTCAGTGAGCTTTTGAAATTCTTTTTCCATATGGCAAATTCAGCTTTTTAAGGCATTCTTCTCCTCATTGCCTTTTTGAACCTTTTTTGCCATTTGAGTTAGTCTATTTTTTAAGGTGTTATTTTCCTCAATCAGGCTGTTGACTCACATTTCATTATTTTCTTGCATTATTCTCATTTCTCTTTCAATTTTTCCTCCACTTCTCTTATTTGCTTCTTAAAGTCCTCCATGGCGTGTAAACAGCTAGTATTTTTCTTTGAAGCTTTTGGTGCAGGAGTTCTGACTTCACTGTCTTCCTCCTGTTCCATGCTTTGATCCTTTTCGTCACCAAAATAGGAGTCTAAAGTTGGGTTGCCTGTTTATTTTGCTTCCTTTGCCTGCTCATGTCTCCACGCAGTCACTTGGCCCCTGGGCTTTTTGCCACAGTATGACTCTGCCACCAGACAGGGAAGCTTTGTCCCAAACACTAGAGTTTTCTCAGCTGCCAAAGGTACTAGTTAGGTGCCCTGTCTGAAGCCTGCACATGCTCTCATAAGCTGGTCGCACACCCCAGGACCTCCACCCTTGACCGCAATCCAGATCCAAGCAGGGTAAAGCAAGAGTGATTACCCCTTAGACTGGTTGCTTTGTCCCCCTACACTCTGCAGGCCAGGAGCTGAAACTGCCATGTGGGTGTGGCTGCACAGCTGGGGCTCCTCAGTGTTTTCTCACCCCAGGTGCAGAGGCTTACGGCTCTCCCAACTTTTTAATCCCAAATCCACATTACACTGACCTCTCACTTTGCCCTTTGCATCTATAGGTTCATAATTCTGGAAACAGCCACAGCTGTTGATGATCTGGATTCCCTCCAGGTTGTTGTTGGTCAGGTCCTCCCTGGGGCTAAAACCTCTGTCTCCCGTGGGTTTGGGCTCGGTTCCCATGTGCTGGTTGATTCCTGGCTGGCCTGCCAGGCTGTCCTCAGCAGGCAGTTAGCTTCTCTGTGTTGTTTTGTGGGTTCTGTAACTCCAAAGTTCATTCAGAGTCCCCCTTTTACATGAATTAAGGGAGGTGGGAGATGGAGCCCCATGGAAGTCCTGTTTCTACTCCACCATATTTCCACCTGCTACTTTCAAAAGTCCTACACACCATAGGAATCAAGGAATCATTCCTCAAAATTATGAGCAATATCTAAAACAACCAGCAAGCATTATATATAATGGGGGCATGCATGTAGACTTTCCAAAGTGATCAGGGGTAAAGCAATGATGCTCATTATCAATAGTATTACTCAATATACTACTAGAAATATTAGCTATTACAATAAAAGAAGGAAAAGAAATTGAAGGAAATAGAAGAGGCAATGAGGAAACAAAACTTTCACTCTTTGCAGGTTATATGATGGTATACTTAGAGAATTTTAGAGAATCAATTAAAAACTCATTATGTTTGACAACTTTAGCAAAGTTGTAGGTGAGAAGATAAATCAACATAAATTATCATTTCTTTATTTGACCATCAAAGTACAGGAACAAGAAACAGAAAAATTAAAATCCATTAAAAATAACCATAAACCATTTAAAATAAGTGAGAATTTACCTGCTAAGGCAAACCTAGTGTAATAAGAATGTAAATTTTAAAGATCTTCCCTGCCCCTAGGCTAATGTGCACCTGAAGCCTGGGGTGGGGGAGGCTTGTTTTTCAGTAGATACTTCTTGATTGGCCAGTGAGTCAATAAGGTTGTTACATTCTCTGAGCCAGGAGAAGGCTATATAAGCCCTGATGTGTACCTTTGTTTTTGGGACTCACTTTGAGAAGTGTTGTGTGATTTGATCTGAACTCTGGGAAGCCATTGTTGAGAGTCCCCCGGCTTTGAAAAACCCAGAATGTGGAAACCCAGATGTTGACTGGGTATGGATGTAATGGTTGGACAGTTTGGAAATCTGTCTACTTGATGTTTCTGTCTTGATAATTATGCCTGTATACTTTGAGGTTCAGGGTGCTGACCTTTTCTCCTGAACAAGGTAAACGATATATGTCTGACTGATTAAAGTAAACTTGTTAACCCATTTTGAGTTGCTTTCCTTTAACAAAGCAGATCCAAGAACCTGTGGTAGCTGCAAACCCTGAGGACGCTTGGGGTGCTTGCTGCTACACCTAGGAAGACAATTATGAAATAATTTTTACATAATAAAATTCATTTGAAATATTTGGACAAATATCACTTGCTCAAAGGTAGGCTAAAGTAAGACAATGAAAATTACAATTCTTCCTAAGTTCATTTTCTTATTCAGGATCATACCAATCAAGCTACCAAATAATTATCTTATAAATTTAGAAAAAAAATAATAACAACATTAGTACAGAAGAAAAAAATTTCAAGAATATTAAGGGATGCTGAAGAGGATTCTGGGAAGATGGCAAACGAGGTCAGAAAATTCCAAGCTCTCAAGATTTTTCCCCACAAAAGAGTTAAAATGGCAACTTAGGATGAACAAAGGGTGTGTGGAAACAAACAAACAAAAAAAAGAATAGCACAACCAGGGACTTCCTGAAATGATTTGAGATGATGAGAAGAAAAATGCAAGGAAAAGGTTTGGATCCTGTGAAGAGTAAACAGCTCCAGTCTAGGTTACAGTTTAACAGTCAAGTCCTGTGGTTACTTGCTTTGAGTGACTGCCTTTGGCCCCATCCACAGGAACTTTTACCCCTGGGATAGTGAGGGGAGCTGGGTATCTGAGTCCATGAAGATATAGGGAACCTCTGCTGACAAGGAATGCCATACCCAGATGTGTTTTAAAAATGAGCGTGGGTGTGGGGTGAGAAGGAACCAGCACATTCCTGGTGAGTGCAGAAGCAGTGGGGAAAGAAAGTCCCTGGCTGTAGGCACTTAAAGGAAGCTGGAGGTTTGAATTTGCTTCTAGGCTAGAGGGGATAACTGAAGATCTCGTGCAAGAGGCACCATTTTCCATTCCCTAGGGCTAGAGGTGGTTATAAAAATTAAGCTATTACCACAAAAATATTGTAGAGGTAAAGGAGAAAGAATCCTACCACAGAAAGCTATTATGGGAATAGAGATGAATGAGGTTCATGTTCAGAGGAGGACATTGAAGTAAAGTAAAATGCCAAGAGTAATGTCAAATGATCTCCCGCCCAAAAAGAATTCATAGAAGATCTTTTTTTAAAAAAAAGCTTTAAAAATTAAATGGCAGAGATGAAGGAAAAACAAACAAACAAAAAATAATAATTCAAGAAGAACAAGAAGGGTATAAAAGGAAATTCAACCAATTAGAAAAGAAGATCCAGCATCTTGCGGAAGAAAATGACACCTTGAAAATTAGAATTGGGCAAAGTGAAGCCAGCAAAATTATAAGAGATCAAGAAATACATAAAATATGGATAATGAAAATAAAAGAGAAAGTGAGACATCTTTTAAGAAAAAACAACAGATGTGGAGAATAGATCAAGAAAAGAAAATATAAACATAATTCTACTAACTGAATGTTATGATCAAGACAAAGAATCTTAATACAATAATATCAGAAATAATTAGAGAAAACTATCCTGAAGCATTTGAAGAAGGTGATGGGGGAGGAAGTAGAAATAGGAAAAAAACCTCTATCAATCACCATTTAGAAGAGATAATGTGAAGAAAATTTATAGGAATTTTATAGTCAAATTCCAAAACTCCTTACTCAAGGATAAAATATTAAAACCATCAAGAGTAAATAAAACAACTTAAATACAATGATACCACAATTATAATTAAACAAGGCCTAGCATCAGAGGCCATAAAGGACTGCAGGTCTTGGAACACAACATTTTGAAGAGCAAAAATAACTGGGGCTTCAGCCAAAAATATCATACCCTGCAAATTATTATCCTGAGTGGAAAAAAAAGAACATTTGATGAATTCTCTGGCTTTCAAGGTTTGTTAAAAAAAAATCCTGACATTAATAGAAGATTAGACATGCAAGAACCGAGAGAAATGTAAGGCACATACAAAAGACATATTATAAGGGATAGACTATTTACTTTTTATGTATGTGAAATGTAAAATACGTATCTAAGATTCTTATTAATAACTGGGTAGTTCATAAGAAAGATTGGGGTAAACCAAGTATTACATGAATTTAAAAAAGTAAAATCATTGAAAGAGTAATTATTTTATACAAATGAGGTTCAAGAGCAAGATTTGATACAGAGGAGTTTGATGGGGAAGGACTTCTGGTAGTTCTGGTAATCTACTTTCATTGGGGATGGGTTTAAGAGGGAACTATATATATATATATATATATATATATATGTATATAGGTATATATATATGTGTATATATATGTAGATATAATTTATATATTTAAAAGATTGTATAAGTCCTCTAAATTCAGAAGAAATAAAGTGGTAGGGGCATAGGGAGCAGGGTGAGATCAAGGGAAATATCTTTAGAGGGGAGACTGAGGGAATAGCTTCTAGCTGTCTGATCACTACATACATACATATATATATATATATATATATATATATATATATATATATATATA
>NW_027186473.1:64297541-64328170 GCF_028583685.1 Petaurus breviceps papuanus
ATATATATATATATATATATATAGTTAGTTAGTTAGTTAGTTAGTTACCATAGAGAAAAGCACAAACATCTGGTTTTCAGAGCTGGGGGGCTCAATAGCTACAAAGAGTCTCATCTGGTCAAATCACACACCTCTTCCCATAAGTGAGTCCTAAAGAAAACCCTCACATATACACCCTTCTTTAGGATCAGAGGATGTAACAAACTACATGGCCCACTGCCTATTTATACAGTAACAAAAGGCGTGGGTTTTCTGAAAAACAGGCCTACCCTAAGCAAGCTTTCCTTGGGCTCCAAGTGAGGCCTATTAAAGGGCCTTCAAATTCTCTTACCATTATACACTGATGTGTACAAAATATTTATAGTATCTTTTCTGCACACAAAGAATTAGAAATCCAAAGGCTGCCCATCAATTAGGAAATGGTTGAACAAGTTTTTAGAAGTGATTATGATGGAATACTGTTGGACTATAAGAAATTATGAGCATGATGCTCTCAGAAGAACCTCAAAAGATTTGCATGATATGATGCAAAGTGAAATGTACTGTTTCCAAAAATAGCAGCAATATTGTAAGATGACAACTGTGAATGAGTCATTCTCAGGGATATAGTGTATATATGTGTACAGGTAAACATAGACACGGGGCAGAGGACAAATTTCATAGGAAGGGATAATAATTAAAAGCTGAAATTAAGAGATGTGATAGGAATATAATGAGAGGAGATGGGAAGAGATAGAATGGGTAAATTACCTCATATAGGTAAGGGAAAACTGTTACAATGGAGGGGAAGCACAGGAAGGTAACAGGGAATGGGTCAATCTTATTCTCATTGAATTGGGCTTAGAGAGGGGATGATATACACACTAAATAAGGTATCTCACCCAACAAGAGAGTAGGGGGGAAGGGGATGGAAGGGGGGATGATGGAAGAAAAGGACTAGTGGGGAGTGGGATAGGATGGACGGAAATATAGTCAGCCTTTCACAATATATCCACTATGGAAATGTTTTGCATAGCTAAACATGTACAACTTATATTGAATTGCTTATCTTCCCAGTAAGGGTGTGTGACAAGGGAGGTAGGGCAAGAATATGGAATTAAAAGGTTGAAAATAAAATGTTTAAAATATATGTATATTATTATTATGTTACGTATAACTGGGAAATAAGATATACAGACCGAGTAATGAGATATAGATTATGATAACTGGAGATAATCATAAAAAAGAGAAAAGAAATTTCATTTCCAAAAAAGATATATAGCATTCATTTTCATGGTGGCAAAATATTGGAAATTGAGGGACGTTCATCAATTGGGGAATGGCTGAACAAGGTGTGGTATACAAATGTAATGGAAAATCACTGTGCAATAAGAAATGATGAACAGGCAGATTTTAGAAATAGCTGGAAAGACTTGTACAAACTGATGATAAGTGAAAAGAGCAGAATGAAGAAAACATTGTTCACAATATCAACATTGTATGAATATCAACTATGAATAACTCAAGTCATGTCACCAACACAATGATCCATGATGAGTACAAAGGACTCATGAAGGAAAATGCTATCCACACGCAGGTAAAGAGCTGATGAACTCTGAACTCTGATCAAAGTATATTTTTTAAACTTCATTTTTGTGTTTATTATTTGATCTGTTTTTTCACAATTATGATTAATATGCAAAATTTGGAGTTCAAATTCTTGTAAAAATGAATGCTAAAAATTGTTGACAAAAATTGGGAAAAATAAAATACTTTTAAAACAAATGTATAAATGAAGAAATAATACTTACTCTCTGATGTTGCCTTCAGAATTTAAGTTTACTATTTACAAATTTTAATTATTTGTTTCTAAAAACAAAACTCACAATGCTCCTTTCATTTAATTTGTAATATGATTTTTGGTCCTGACATAAAACTTGATATTTATATATCTATATTTATAAGTACAAGAAAATTTACTATGACCATTATATAAAACTGGCTCAAAATTAGATTATGCTTTACAATGAATTCAGGTATCACCTAAGTCATCTTCCCATGCCTTCCACTTCTGTTTTTCTATGTCCAGCTCTGGGTAACTAAATCAAAACTATATATCAGTCAACTGCATGATGATTCCTCCTTTTTATATCCTCATAGGACAACATCCCTTTACTTAGCCATTATTTCTCTACATGTATTATGCTCCCCACACTCATTAGAATGTAAACTCTCTGAGAGCAGGGGCAATCTTATATTAATATTTGTATTGCCAACATTTAGGACAGTGCCTAAATCACCTAAATTCATGCTGTTTACTTAATCATTTAATTAATATATTCATAGTGACTTAGCTTGAAAGTGGACATCCCATGAAATTGAGAGTTATTTTACATATTTTTTCCCTCACTGATTTTTCTCATCAGTAAACTATTAAACCTAAGATATTTTAAAATTAAAACAAACATCCATAAGTTCTTTAAAAATAAAAATTCCTTGAAAATGAATAAAAGATAACAGAAAAATTAGCGATACATTTGAATTTCATTTTATATTGTTTTTTCCTTCAGCTAGGTTGTTTTATACCCTGATATCTAACAATAGATTAATTTCTATGACTAGCATAATAATGAAATAAGTGTGTAATAGGTCCAGCTAGATTTTCATTAGGGAATGAAAAGCATGTCAGAATAATTCAGGTAAGGAGGGAGTCAAGATGGTGGAGTAGAAACAGGACTTCCACTGGGTTCCAGCTCCCATCACCTGCAATTCATGTAGAAGGGGACTCTGAACAAACTTTGGAGCTACAGAACCCACAAAATGACACCAAAAAGTTAACTTCCTGCTGAGGACATGCTGGCAAGCCAGCAGGAATTGGCCAGAGCAACACTCTGGGAGCTGAGCCCAGCCCCATGGGAGCCAGAGGTTTTAGCCCCAGGGCAGACCTGACCAACAAACAAGCTGGAGGGACTCCAGATCCCCTGCAGCTGTGACCATTTCCAGAATTATCAACACATAGATGCAAAGAACAAAGTGAGAAGTCAGTGCAGTGTGGACTTTGGGATGCAGTAGTTGGGAGTGCATTGGCCTTTATCCCCTGGAGGGAGAAGCCGCTGAGGGCTGGGGTGCAGTTGCCCCCACACGGTGGCTTCCACTCCTGGTCTGCAGAGTGGAGGGGGACCAAGCAACCAGGCTGAGGGGTAATTGCTCTTGCTTTAACCTGCTTGGATCTGGGTTGTGGCCTAGGGTGGAGGTCCTGGATTGTGTGATCAGCTTGCCAGAGCGTGTGAAGGCTTCAAAGAGGGCACCCAACTAATACCTTTGGCAGCTGAGAAAACCCCAGAATTTTGTATGAAGCTCCCCTTTCTAGTAGTAGAGTCCTACTGTGGCAAAAAGCCCAAAAGTCAAGTAATTGCGTGGGAAAATGAACAGGCAAAGGAAGCAAACCAAGCAAAGCAAGTCAACATTAGACTCCTATTTTGAGGACAAAAAAGTTCAAAGCATGGAATAGGAGGAAGACAGGGAAGTCAGAACTCTTGCACCAAAAGCTTCAAAGAAAAAATATGAGCTGCTTACAGGTCATAGAAGACCTTAGGAAGCAAATAAGAGAAGTGGAGGAAAAAATGGAAAGAGAAATGAGAACAATGCAAGAAAATAATGAAATGACAGTCAACAGCCTGACTAAGGAAAATAACACCTTAAAAAATACACTAACTCAAATGGCAAAAAAGGCTCAAACAGGCAATGAGGAGAAGGATGCCTTAAAATTTCAAATTTGCCAGATGGAAAAAGAATCTCAAAATCTCACTGAAGAGAATAATTTCTTGAGAATTAGATTGGAGCAAATGAAAGTCAGTGACTTTATTGAAATCAAAATGCTGTTAAACAGATCCAAACAAATGAAAGAATAGAAGGCAATGTGAAATACCTCATTGGAAAAACCACTTACCTGGAATATAGATCCAGGAGAGAAAATTTAAAAATTATTGGACTACCTGAAATTCATGATCAAAGAAAGAACCTAGATATCATCCTCCAAGAAATTCTCAAGCAAAACTGCCCAAATATTTTAGAACCAGAAGGCAAAAAAGAAGTTGAAAGAATCCACCGATCACCTCCTGAAAAAAATCCCAAAAAGAAAACTCCTAGGAATATTATAGCCAGTTTCTGAAATTCCCAGATCAAGGAAAGAATATTACAAGCAGCCAGGAAGAAACAATTTGAATACTGTGGAAACACACTCAGGATAACACAGGATCTGGCAGCTTCTACAGTGAAGGATCGAAGGGCTTGGAATATGATATTCTGGAGGGCAAAGGTGCTTGGATTAAAATCAAGAATCACCTACCCAGCAAAACTGAGTATCATGTTTCAGGGGAAAATATGGTCAGTCAGTGGAACAGAGGACTTTTAAGTATTCTTGATGAAAAACCAGAGTTGAATAGAAAATTTGACATTCAGATACAAGAAGAAAGAAAAGCTTCTGAAGGTAAATGGAAAAGAAATCATAAGGAACCTATCAAAGTTGAGCTATTTATATTCCTACATGGAAAAACAGTAATTTTAACTGATGAATCTTTTCTCGGCATGAAAATAGTTGAAGGGAATAGAAATATATATACATATATATATGGAGGAGGGTATGTGGGCATATGAATACATACATGAATGTGTGTATATATGTTTACAATTATACACAGAGGACACAGGAGCAATTTAATAGGAAAGGATGATTCTTAAAAGGTGAAAGTATGTGGTGAGAGAGGAATATAACGAGAGGAGATCGGGAGAGTCAGAATGGGGTAAACTATCTCACATAGAAGAGACAAGGGATAATGGTTACAATGGAGGGGAAGAACAGAAAGGCAAAAAGGCAAAACCTTATTCTCACTGAATTTGTCCCAGGGAGGGAATGACATACACACTAAATAGAGTATTTCACCCTAAAAGAGAGTAGGGGAAAAAGGGATGAGAGAGGTGATGATGGAAAGGAGGGTAGGCTGGGGGGGGGGGGGGGAGATGGAAGCACCCACTTTTGAAAAGGGACAGGATCAAAGTAGAGAATAGAACAAGTGGGAGTTGGGATAGGAGGGAGGGAAATATAGTCAGTCTTTTTTTTTTTATTAAGCAATCAGGGTTAAGTAACTTGCTCAAGGTTACACGGCCAGTTATTTCTGGGTGTGGTGCTGAGTGTCTGAGCCCAGGATTCGATCTCCAGGTCGTTCTGACACTGGAGCTGGTGCTCTTACTCGCTGTGCTACCTGGCCGCCCCTATAGTCAGTCTTTTACAATATATCTACTATGGTAATGTTTTGCATAGCTACACATGTACAACCTATACTGCATTCCTTATATTCCCAGTAAGGGTGGGTGACAATGGAGGAAGGGAATGAATCTTGAATTCAAAATTTTAAAATCAAATGTTTAAAAATGTATAAATACAATTATTAATACTATTTTACATGTAATTGGGAAATAAACTATACAGTCATTGGGGCATAGAGATCCACTATGCCCTACTGGAAAAGTGGAAGGGGCCATGGGATCAGATTGGAGGAGGGGATATCCTGTGGGACCATTATTTTGAGGTGGTGGGTAGGGGAAAAAATTTGTAACTCAAAATCTGGCAGAAATGAATGATGTAAACCAGAAGTTAAAAAAGCATTTAAAAAAATATTTCAGGTAAAATTTTGATATGATGTGTTTAGCAAAATTAAAATTAATAAAACTCTATGTGAATTCAAAATTTTAAAATCAAATGTTTAAAAGACAAAGAATGTCTGTATGGTATAAAGAGATAGCAAATTAAGTCAGTATTACAAATATGAAAATAGCACATTGTGTCCTACAATGAATGGATTTAAATGCTAATTCACAAATATTTTATTTGAGTTTATCATGTAAGTATTCCAATGCTGTGCAACTCCTTAAAAGAGAAATTCTTTGAGTCTTATAATCATTAATTATTATTGTTGCTATTATGTGACATTTATTAAGTGTTATTAAGTGTGGTAGATAACTGGATAAAACAAGCTAACTTCTGACCTTCAGGACATAATATAAAACACATCTCTGTACAATAAAATTTTCAGGCAAAGGAAGGATGGTTAAGAGAGTAAGTCCATTTTTTACAATGAATACTGAAAAGCCTGTTGCAGATATCTCAGGGTCTTCTCTTAAAATGTAAATCTCTCACAGAGAACAAGCTTGCTGTCTGTGCAGGCTGGCATGAAATTGCCCCTTTCATTGGTAATAGCATTTGCATCCCAGTGCACACTAACTCTCTTTTTTTTCATCTTTTCCTATGCCTCTAGTACTAATGGAAGATTGTGTTATTAGCTGTGAATATCCAGGAAATGACTACTAGGAGCCCGGACATTTGCAAAGTGAGTTCCTGGCTAGTGTATCACTGGGCACAAGTGCCAGCATTAGGGATTCATTAATCAGCAGAAATCCTTTCTGTATTGTTTGACACTAATAGTGGACAGAGAAGCTATGAAAAGAGGTCATATTTAATATTTTCTTTGAGATTTCCATGTGTCCCACTAAAATGGTCTGATTAGATATTTCACAACTAGATGCTAAGAATACAGAAATTTGTAAAAACTCTATTATATAATATGCATATTTCATATGAAGGCAAAATATAAAAAAAACTAATTGTTGATTTTTAAATACTTTTGAATTATAGTCAAAGAGTAAAAGACTAGAAGGAGAAATCTCAGCTAGGTTATATTTTTCGAACTTGCAAGTCATGGAGTATTTTCAATTATGCGGTAATGAACTGCAAGTTAGACAAAGAGCTACTAGAACATTTAAAAGGAGAAAGAATGTCCTCTTCTGTAAAAGATGGTCTAAGAACAAGGGTTTCACTATTATCAAGGGAAATAAGGGTTTAATGGGAGAGTAGGAAGGAGACATGGGGGAAATGAGGAATGAATACATCGAGGTCCAGGGCAGCACACCATAGTTGTATGCTATATGGATTTTATACTGATCTGCCTGTTCATTTCTATTTCTCTATTTGTTCGCTCTAAGCAGAAGTTTACGGAGGGTCAAATTGAGGAATTAAGCAAGATACCTAGAGGTTTTCAATGACAATGTCACCACTCAAGTTCTTTGAAGCTCCATTAACTAGACTGTGAGCAGATATTTATTGATACACAAACACCACACTATATATTACATAATAGACAAATAGAAAGGTATGAGAATTTTTTTTTTTTACTTTCATGGTAGAATGTGGAGAGAAGGGTAGGCTGAAATCTACTTGAACTGACTCACATGAGCTAACTGCTAAGTTTTCAATATTAAATTTTATATTGTAGAACAATAAATGCTGCAAATCAGGGCTTGATTTATTAATTTTTTTTAAATTGTTCTGACTGCAGAGAGTAATGGAGAAAATGCAAAATAAGGTTAAAATTTGTCTTCTATACATTTTTTTAAATTTGGAGACCAGGTTGTTAAATATCCACCAGCATGCTACTGTACATTCACACACACACTCCCACACTCACATAATACATATACATATTCACATGGACAAGCATAGATATGAACATTCACATGTATACATATGTGCATACATACACAAAAATCCCTTTAATAAACTTATAGACAAGTGGTACACTTCATATACATATACATGTATATAAATATGCACATACACATACATATACTTGCATTTGTTCCATCATATTCTAATGTGAAGAGAACTGAATTTGGAATCTAGGTAACTGATGGTAAAAAAAAAATATTAACATTTCTGAGCTTCAGTCTCCTCATCTACAAACTGAGAGAGTTTTATAAGATGATCTCTGAGCTCCATATATCAAAAGATATCTGAGAGTATCAATATCCCTAACATACGTAAAAACAAAATTCTAAGTTAAAGTACTAACACAAAAGTACCATAATACATTACAATTTTCTACACTAGGACTAGATAGGATTTCTGGAAGGATTGCAGAACTTCACATTCTATAAAGTTCAATGTCAAGAGAAATTAAAGCATAAAATATTACATTTACTTAAAAATAATAAAAATCACATGATTGTTTTAATAGATATAGAAAAAAGCTTTTGACATGATACTGCACTTATTTCTGTTAAAAGAAAAAATCATAGAAAATTTAAGAATAAAGTTAATGTTTCATAATATGGTAAATAATATCTCTCTAAAACCATGAACCAAACTTTTCCAATAAAGTTAGAGACCAATCAAGATTAATGATTATTTTTTAAACCATTATAATTGACCATAGCACTATAAATGCTTGCAATAGCAACAATAAAAGAAAAACATAAATTGCCTGAATAACCATAGGTGAAGAGGAAGCACAACTTTCATAAATCATATGATGTTCTACATAGGAATCATTAGAAAATAAACTTAAATTAATTACAATAATAAATTCATCAAAGTAGCAGAATATAAAATCGGCACATACAAATCAGCTGCTTTTTTTAAATTACCAATATCTAGCAGGATATCTGAGCATCTACAGAGGGAGTGGTCATGAAGCAATTTTTATTTTCAAATATCTCTTATTTTTCTTTTTTAATTTCTTTTGGTCCTTATTAATTTGTTTGTTTTCTTTTAGTTTACAAGATTCAGTTACACAATTCCTTGAGTTTCAAATTTTCTCCCCCTCCCTCCACTCCCCTCCACCATAGTGGCATACAATCAAGTATAGGATCTGCAAATACTTTCACATTAGACACTCAGGTTATAAAGAAGGATTGTATTGGATGGAATGAACAGTGTGAAAGAAGAAACAAGACAAAATTGAAAAAGAAAAAGAACAAGTAGTTTGCTTCAATCTGCATTCAAACTCTCCCTAGTTCTTTCTCTGAATGTATCATGAGTCTTTTGGAATTGATTTATAACCCTGCATTCCTGAGAAGAGTCCAGCCTATCAAAGTTGGTCATAACACATACTTTGTGTGTGTTATTGTGTATAAATTTCTCCTGGTTCTGCTCTTCTCATTCAGCTTCAGTTCATATAAGCCTCTCCAGGTAAATATGAAGTTCATCTGTTCCTCATTTCTTATGCCACAAAAATATTCCATTACATTCATATACCATGACTTGTTTTGCCATTAACCAATTGATAGGCATTCCCTTAATTTCCAATTCCTTGACAGCACAAAAAGAGTTGCTATAAAATTCTTTTTCTACATATGGGTCGTCCTCCCACTTCTACTATCTCTTTGGGATAAAACCCTAGAAGTGACATTGCTGTATCAAAGGGTATGAAATTACTTATATCCTTTGGACATAGCTCCAGATTGCTCTTCAGAATGGTTGAATCAGTTCACAACTCCACCAACAATGCATTAGTGTTCCTATTTGTCCACATCCTCTCAAGAATTTGTCATTTTCTTGTTTTGTCATTTTAGCCAATCTGAGTGGTACCTCAGAGTTGTTTTGATTTGCATTTCTCTAATCAATAATGATTTAGAGCATTTTTTCCATATGCTTATAGATATCTTTAATTTCTTCCTCTGAAAACTGCCTGTTCATATCCTTTGACCATTTATCAATCAGGGAATGATTTGTATTCTTATAGATTTGACTCAATTCTCTGTATATATTAGAAAAGAGGCCTTTATCAGAGACATTGGTTGAAAAATTCTTTGCCAATTTTCCACTTCCCTCTTAATTTTGGTTACATTGGCTTTTTTTTTTTTTGTACAGAAGGTTGTCAGTTTAATGTAATCAAAGTTATCCATTTGGCATTTTATAATGGTCTTGTTTGATAATAAAGTGATCCCCTGTCCATAAATCTGACACGTAAACTATTCCTTGCTGTCCCAGATTGCTAACAATATCAGCCTTTAGACCTAGATCATGCACCAATTTAGACTTGTTTTTGGTATATGGTCTTAGATAATGGTGTATGTCCAGTTTCTGCCATACTGTATTCCAGTTTTCCCAGCAGTTTTTGTGAAATAGTGAGTTCTTATCCCCAACACTGGGGTCTTTGGGTTTATCAAACAGTAGATTACTATAGTCATTGACTGCTTATTCTCATGTACCTAATCTATTCCATTGATCCACTACTCTGTTCCTCAGTGTAGTTTTGATGATTGTTGCTTTATAGTACAGATTAAAATCTGTTATAGCTAGGCCACCTTCTCTAACATTTCTTTTCATTAATTACCTTGACATTCTGGACCCTTTCGTTCTTCCAAATGAATTTTGTTAGTATTTTTTTTCTTGTGTTAAGTAATTTTTTTTTTGGTAAATTGATTGGTATGGCACTAAATATGTAATTTAATTTAGGTAAAATTGTCATTATTATATGAACTCCACCCAGCCACTAGCAATTGGTGTTTTCCAATTAGTAAGATATGACTTTTTTATGTGAAAAGTGTTTTGTCATTGTGTTCATGTAGGTCTGGGGTTTGTTTTGGCAGGTATACCCCCAAATATTTTGTAATGTCTACAATAACTTTAAACTGGATTTCTCTTTCTATCTCTTGCTATTGGATTTCATTAGAAATATAGAGGAATGTTGAGGATTTATGTGGGTTTATTTTATATCCTGTAACTCTGCCGAATTTATTGTCTCAAGTAGTTTTTTTTTTTACTTGATTCTGTAGCATTCTCTAAGTATATCATCATATCATGTGCCAAGAGCGATAACTTGGTCTTTTCTTTGCCTATTTTGATTCCTTTGATTTCTTTTTCTTCTCTAATTGCTACTGCTAACATTTCTAGTACTAGATTGAATGAGGGGTGATAGTGGACACCCTTGTTTCACCCTGATCTCATTGGAACTGCTTCTAGCTTATCCCCATTACATATAATACTTGCTGATTGTTTAAATAGATGCTACTTATTATTTTAAGGATGACTCCATGTATTCCTTTACTTTCTAGTGTTTTTAATAGGAATGGATGTTGTACTTTGTCAAAAGCCCGTTTTGCATCTATTGAGATTATCATTGAGATTATCTCAATAATCAATATTGAGATAATGCATGGTTTCTGCTAGTTTTTTTCTTGATATGATCAATTATACTGATGGTTTTCCTAATATCAAACCATCCTTGCATTCTTGGAATAAGTCCTACCTGATCAAAGTGTATTATTCTTGGGATAATTTGCTGTAGTCTTTTTGCTAATATTTTATTTAAAAATTTTGCATCTATATTCATGAGGGAAATTGGTCTATAATTTTCTTTTTCTGTTTTGTCTCTTCCTTATTTAGGTATCAGTACCATATTTGTGCCATAAAAAAGAATTTGGTAGGACTCCTTTACTAATTTTCCCAAATAGTTTGTAGAGCACTGGAATGAATTACTCTTTAAATGTTTGATATAATTCTATAGTAAATGCATCTGGCCCTGGAGACTTTTTTCTAGGGAGTTCACTGATGGTTTGTTCAATTTCTTTCTCTGAGATGGAGTTACTTAAGTAATTTACTTTCCCTTCAGTTAATATCTCTTATTTTTCTTAGGAATTTTCTCCAAAAAATATTGAGTGGAAATCGTCAACCATGACATATGGTATTGCAACTTTCTAATGTATTAATGCTTAATCACTTTTAAACATGGCTTAGAAATCATATTTAGAATGATCTGTAAAGTTTCTTTTCTTTTTTATTTATTTATTTTTATAAAGCAATCAGGGTAAAGTAACTTCCTCAAGGTTACACGGCCAGTTATTTCTGGGTGTGGTGCTGAGTATCTCAGCCAGGATTTGATCCAGGTCATCCCGACACTGGAGCCGGTGTTCTTACTTGCTGAGCCACCTGGCTGCCCCTAAGCAATTGGGGTTAAGTAACTTGCTCAAGGTTACACATCCAGGTGTTTCTGGGTGGGTGCTAAGTGTCTGAGCCTGGGATTTGATCTCCAGGTCATCCCAACACTGGAGCCAGTGCTCTTACTTGCTGTGCTACCTGGCCACCTCAAGTTTCTTTTATTTTAAAACTGCTGTCCTTTAAGTGACTTACCTAAAGTTATAACCTAATTTTAAAATTTACCACACAGCAAAAATTATTATTTGGTTATTTGGTGCTTCATAGCATTGGGGGAAATATTATCTGCCTTGGTGTAATGAGAAATGAGAACAATTGTTGTAAATCACATTGAGGCCCTAGGAAGAAATAATTCCTATATTATGGAAAATTATAGGATAGAAATGTATATTTTATATTAATTATGCTTTCCTTTCTCTGCAAATTCAAAAAGGGCTTCCACTAAGGATATTCACAGGAAAGGCTAAATTTGGTGAAATGGGAAAAGTAACATAACTAGAATAAAGAAAGGTCTTCCACTTTCTTTGATCCCTAGAGCAGGGGAGTCTTTTACTGGTGAGGAGTCCCTTAAATGGCAAACTCTGTTCCTTAGAGCCCAGGAAAAAAAGATGAATAAATGAATAAAAATTAAATTTTATGAGTCCAGGGATGATCAAATAGAAGACTCCCTTGGAAACTCCAAAAGGTAAGACTTAAAAATAATTCAACACAGCTTGCCACGAGGAATAATTTTAAGTTTTGAAGAAAATATGCCATATTTTCATAAAGGTATTACATATGAGATGAGAGTCATTGAGGAGAGACTGGGCTGGGAAATGGGAGTGGGGCATGGAGGAGAGGAGAGGAGAAGGTCATCACTTTAGTAAAATAGGTATAAATTCTTGTCTTCTTAAGAACTTCCCTAAAGATCTGAATGGACCAAATGATAATTAAAGATTTGGGGACAAAAGAATTCTTAAAAAATATATATGTATGTGTGTGTCACACACACAAAAACATGCACATACACACAGATATATGGCCTTTTTTACCCCAGAATTTATTTATTTTTAGTTTTCCACATTCATTTCCACAAGATTGTGAGTTCCAAATTTTCTCCCCATCTCTCCCCTATTCCACATACCAACATGGCATGCAAACTGATTACCCCTTCCTCCTGTATGCCATCACTTCTATCCATCCTATCCCCTTCCTTACCACTTAACCCTTATTTTCTGGAAGGGCAAGATGGATTTCTATACACCATAACCTGTATATCTTATTTACCAGTTGCATGGAAAAATGATTTTTTAAGATTTGTTTTTAAGACTTTGAATTACAGATTCTCTCCCTTCTTACCTCCTCACCCACCCCCATTGAGAAAACCAGCAATTCAATATAGGTTATATGTGTGTAGTTATGCAAAACATTTCTATAGTAATCATATTGTAAAAGACTAACTGTATTGTCCTCCACCCTATCCCCCCATTTATTCATTTCTGTCTGACCCTGTCCCTTTGCAAAAGTGTTGGCTTCTAAATATTCCCTCCCGCAATCTACCATGCTTTTATCATACTCTTATGCCCTTCCCCCTTACTTTCCTTTATGGTAAGATACCCATTGAGGGTGTATGTTATTTCCTCCTTAAGCCAAATCCAATGGGAGTAAGGGTGATTCATTCCCTTTCAACTCCCTGCTGTTTCCCGCCATTTTAACAGCTTTCTGTTGCCTCTTTTATATGAGATAATTTACCCTCTTCTATCTCTCATTTTCTCCTTCTCCCAATATGTTCCTCTCACACACTTTAATTTTATTTTTTTTAGATATCCCTTCATATTCAACTCAACCTGTACCCTGCATGTATATGTATGCATGTGTATGTATTTATGTATGTATATATGTATACATATGCATGTGTGTATATACATATGTGTATATGTTTGTATAGCTATAGTGATAGCTAATAGATACAACTGAGTAAAGTCTCATGAGGTAAAAATAATGTAATTTAATGTAGAAAGGTAAAGTTTGACTTTAATAAGTTCCTTATGATTTTCCTTTCATGTTTACCTTTTCAAACTTCTCTTGATTCTTGTATTTGAAAATCAAATGTTCTTTTCATCTCTAGTCTTTTCTTCAAGAATGTTTAAAAGTCCTCTATTTCATTGAATATCATTTTTTCCCCTGAAGTATTATACTCAGTTTTGTTGGGTAGGTGATTCTTGCTTTTAATACTAGCTCCTTTGACTCTGGAATGTCATATTCCAAGCCCTTTGATCCCTTAATATATTTTTTAAAAATTATTTTATTTTTTATTTATGGAATAAAACAAATATTTCTATAATATAGTATAATTTAACTTTTTTCTATCCTTTCCCCCATTTATTCTATTTTCTCTTTGACTCCATTCCTACTCAAAGGGTTTGCTGCTGACTATCTCCTCCCCTAATCTGACCTCTCTTTTATCATCTCCCCCTATTTTTTCCCCTTACTCCCATTTTGCTGTAGGGTGAAATAACCAATTAAGTGTGTATGTTATTCCCTCCCTGAGCCAAATCCAATGACAGTAAGGTTGACTCATTCCCTTTCAGCTCCCTGCTCTTCCCCTCCCTTGTAAATGCTTTCTCTTTCCTCTTTTATGTGATATAATTTACCCTATTCTATCTCTCCCTTTCTCCTTCTCTCAATATATTCTTTTCTAACTTCTTAATATTATTTTTTAGATACTCAACTCACACTGAGGCCTCTCTCTATATATACATATACACACTGCCTTTTTTTTTTTTTTTGCTCTTTTGGATCTGTTTTATTATAACGTGATTTCTCATAAAGTCATTAGCTTACTTTTTGTCCATTCTAATTTTGAAGAAATATATATTTTAGTGAGATTTTGGAACTCTTTTTCCATCTGGCCAATTTTGCTTTTTAAGCCATTCGTCTCTTCATATTTTTGGGCCTTTTTTTTGCCATTTGAGGTAGTCTATTTTTTGAGTAACTTTTTTGAATAACAGTAACTTTTTGAGTTCTCCTTTAGTAAGCTGTTGTCTCATTTTTCAAGATTTTCTTGCATCCCTCTGGGGGTGGAGTCAAGATGGTGGAGTAGAAACAGGACTTCCATGGGGCTCCAGCTTTCACCTCCCCCAATTCATGTAAAAGGGGATTCTGAACAAACTTTGAAGCTACAGAACCCACAAAATGACACAAAGAAGCTAACCTCCCACTGAGCACAGCCTGGCAGACTGGGAGGAATCAACCAGCACAGCACTCTGGTGCCGAGCCCAGCCCCATGGGAGCCAAACAATTTAGTCCCAGGGAGGGCCTTACCAACCACAGGCTGGAGGAACTCCAGATCTCCAGCAGCTCTGGCATTTTCCAGTATTATCAACGCATAGATGCAAAGAACAAAGTGAGAGGTCAATGCAGTGTGGGCTTTGGGATCCAGTAGTTGGGAGTGCAGTGGGACACTGCCCCCAGAGTGAGAAGCTGCTGAGGAGCTGCGGCCCTGCAGCTACAACCACTTGGCAGGTTCATCTCTTGGTTGTCAGAGTGTAGGGGGACCAAGCAATGAATCTGAGGGGTAATCACTCTTTAACCTGCTTGAATCTGGATTTCAGTCTAGGGTTGAGGTCCTGGGGTGTGCACCCAGCTTTCCAAATCATGTGGAGGCTTCAGAGAGGGCACCAAACTAATACCGTTGAGTATGCTGAGAAAACCCCTGAACTTGGGACAAAGCTGCCCTGTCTGGTGGCAGAGTTTCATTGTCACAAAAAGCCCAGGAGTCAAGTGACTGAGAGGTGACATGAGCACGCAAAGGAAACAAAATAAACCGAGTACGCCAACTTTACACTCCTATTTTCATGACAAAAAGGATCAAATAATGGAACAGGAGGAAGACAGTGAAGTCAGAAGTCCTGCAGCAAAAGCTTCAAGGAAAAATACAAGCTGTTTACTGGCCATAGAGGACGTTAAGAAGCAAATAAGAGAAGTGGAGGAAAACTTGGGAAGAGAAATGAGAATGATGCAAGAAAATTATAAAATGAGAGTCAACAGCCTGACTGAGGAAAATAAAACCTTAAAAAACAGACTAACTAAAATGGCAAAAGAGGCTCAAAAAGGCAACGAGGAGAAGTATATCTTAAAAACCCAAATTTTCCAGAAGGAAAAATAATCTCAAAAGCTCTCTGAGGAGAATCATTCCTTCAGAATTAGATTGGAGCAAATGGAAAGTAGTGACTTTAAGAGAAATCAAGATGCTATTAAACAGATCCAAAGAAATTAAAGAATAGAAGACAATGTGAAATATCTCAAAGAACCTAGAAATCACCCACCAAGAAATTCTCAAGGAAAACTGCCCTGATGTTTTAGAACCAGAGAGCAAAATAGAGGTTGAAAGAATCCACCAATCAATGAGAATAGAGTTTTGCCTTTTACCCACCAATCCTGAAAAAAATCCCAAAAAAGAAAACTCTTAGGAATATTATAGCAAGGTTCTGTAATTCCCAGATCAAGGAGAGTGTTACAAGCAGCCAGGAAGAAACAATTTGAATATTGTGGAAACCTAATCAGGATAACACAGGATCTGGCAGCTTCTTCACTGAGGGATCAAAGACCTTGGAATATGATATTTTAGAGGGCAAAGGAGCTGGATTAAAACCAAGAATCAACTACCCAGCAAAGCTGAGTATCATGTTTCAGGGGAAAATGTGGTCATCCAGTAGAATTGAGGACTTTCAAGTATTCTTTATAAAAAACCCAGAGTTGAATAGAAAATTTCACATTCAGATACAAGAAGCAAGAGAAGCATGAGAAGGTAAACAGGAAAATGAAATCATAAGAAACTTATCAAAGTTGAATTATTTACATTCCTACATGGAAAAACCATAATTGTAATTGATGAAATATTTTTCATTATGAAAATAGTTGAAAGGAATAGACATATATATATATATATATATATATATATATATATATATAGGCGGGTATATGTGTATATGAATACATATGTGAATGTTTGTATATATGTTTACATGTGTACATAGGTAGAGGGCACAAGACCAATTTAATAGGAAGAGATGATACTTAATAGGTGAAATTAAAGGGTGAGAGAGGAATATAACGAGAGGAGATGGCGAGAGACAGAATGGGGTAAACAATCACTGTAGAAGAGGCAAGGGAAAATAGTTACAATGGAGGGTAAGAACAGGAAGTCAAAAATCAAAACCTTATTCTCATTAAATTTGGACAAGGGAGGGAATGACATACACACTAAATAGGGTATCTCACCCTACAAGAGAGTAGGGTGGAAGGGTATGAGAAGGGTGATGATGGAAGGGAGGCAGGCTGGGGTGGAGGGAAGTTGGAAGCGCCCACTTTTGAAAAGGGACAGGATCAAAGTAGAGAATCAAACAAGTGGGAGGTGGGATAGGAGGGATGGAAATATAGTCAGTCTTTTACAATATATATGCTATGGTAATGTTTTGCATAGCTACACATCTACAATCTATACTGAATTGCTTATCTTCCCAGTAAGGGTGGCTGACAAGGGAGGAAGGGAATGTATCTGCAATTCAAAATCTTAAAATCAGATGTTTAAAAACATATAAATACTTTTATTATTAAAGTGCTCACTATGCACCAGAAAAAAAAAATTTTCTTGCATCACTCTCATTTCTTTTCCCAATTTTTCCTCTGCATTTTTTATTTGATATTCAAAATCTTTTTTGATCTCCTCCATTTTCTCTGGTCAATTCATATTTTCTTGGAATGTTTTGATGCAGGAGTTTTGAGTGTTCTTCTTCTGGTTGTATGTTGTTTTTGTTGTTGGGTTTTTTTTGGTCACTAAAGATCATATCTAGAATCTTATATTTTTCCTCTGTTTGCTCATTTCCCCAGCCAATTGCTTGACTTGTGAGCTCTTTGCCAAGGTAGGAATCTGTTTCCGAGGTGGATAGTACTCTGTCCTAAATTTCTGGGGTTTTGTGCAACTGTTTTTAGTGCTACTTCTAGGAGCCCGTATATTTTCAGTTTTTCCAGGATGATAAGATAAAAGGAGAGGTGTTTTCTCCTCTTCTGATCTGTGGTCTATACTGTGACTGACCACACAGGCTCTTTTCTGCCATAGAACTATAAGCAGGACTCCCTCTCCACAGCCACCACAAGCTCTGCCATGCCTGCACTCCTCCTCACTCCAGGACCACCACCCAAGACTGCAACCCAGATCCAAGTGGGAAAAAGCAAGAGAATCCTGCCTCAGCACCAACCAAACATCCCTCCAATTGTCCTCTGATCAGCTGCCTGGTTCCCCCAGCATCTGTGGGCCTGGACCTCCAGAAGCAGCCACTGCTGCTGCTGCTGCTGCCACCACCACTATCAGCACTGCTGCTCATGCCACCTTGGGACTGGTGCCAGACTGTGCTGTTCTTTCATCCATGTGCAACAGAGTTTCCCCACTGACCTTTTACATTATATTTGGCATTTGTAGGTTGAGAAGTTTGGAAACTTCCATAGCTGCCAGTGACTGAGTCACCTAAGGCCTGCTCTTGCCTGGTCTGTGTCAGCATGGCTCACCTTTACTGTTATCCATTAGTGGATTGGGCTCCCTCCAATTCTACTTAATTGTAGCTCTGCAAGCAGATGGTGGATTTCCTGGAATATGTTGTATTGAGGAAACCTTTCTGGATATGCATTGAACTGTATGGCTTTTGAAATCTCTTACAGCTGCAAAATTCTTTAATTCAGTGAGTAAAACTTTGAAGTAGAAGATTCCTCTATTAATATAGAACACTTCTCATAATGAATCTATTATGTGAATTAAAGGGAGTAATTTAAATAATTTAAAATTAAATGGTCAGGGTCTCATGGCAATTAAGTGTGAGGGGTCAGGTTTGACATTAGGTCTTTCTGGGTTTAAGCCCAGAAATTTGAACACTATGCCACAGTATCACTACATTTCAGATTCTGATTTTAAATGCTATTTAATTACAAACTGGTCGTCTGAAAATGAGTACACATTCAAAATAATTATCACAGCCCAGAATGTGTATGTTCAGGGAGAGTTTACTACATTTAATACCAGATTAGATGAAACACTTTAGAAGTACGTGTCAGTTATATATGTTTCCACTGATATATAGGTCTCAAAATGAGAAAATTCATTCTACAAAATCTGCAGCTGTTCTTTAAATTAGAGTTTTCAGTGGCTATCTAAAACTCTTTTGCATCTAATAGTTTTATAAAATTGCTAAAGAGAATTGAGAGAATAATTGTATGTTGATGATTTATTTTTTAAGCACACCATTGATTTCATTGGTGAAGGGACGGTCCAGTGAGGAAACACTCTCTAAAAGAGAGTGCAAATTTTCCTAGGAGCAATGAGAGAATGAATGACTCAACTGCAGTCAACTGGTATAAGTCAAAGGTAATATCTGAACTCCTAATTCTGTGGCCATATATGTATTTATTACTTTACACCCTGTTTAGAGATCCATCCCTTCCCTTAGGTTAGCACATTCATCATGAATACATATTTTTTCCCTAAGTAAATTATTCAAGACACATAATGTGAAGTCCCAAAATAAAATGACTGAGTCCATCAATGCTATAAATTCTTTTTTTTGTCCAGCAAAACTAATCAAAATATTGAAAAAAAATCTGACACTGTATACAATGTTGCAAATCCAAGGATGAGTCAGCTATGAAAAGCGTTGGGGGTTAGGTGAGGACTGCATTCTCATATTTCTTCTATGAAGCTCTGAGTGTGTATATATTTGTAATTTTATGAAATTATTGCTTTGTGGATTATTTTTTATATTTTAGCAGCATTCTAGTCATTGTGTATACTGTTTTCTTGAGTCTTCTTACTTCAATTTTCATTATGTTATGAAAGTTTTGGATGCTTCACTATATGCATCATATGCATCACTTGTTTTAAGATTACAGTAATGTTGATCTTCACTTGTTTTGTTTTTCTTTTATAATTTCTTAATTTTTCATTTCATTTCTTTGAGCTTTCATTTTTTCTATTCCAGTTTTTTTAGAAATTATTATCTTCATTTGGCTTTTGGACCTCCTTTTCCATCTGGCCAGCTCTACTTTTTAAGGCATTCTTCTCCTCAATGGCTTTTTGGACCTCTTTTGAAATTTGGCTTAGTCTGTTTTTAAGGTGTTATTTTCTTCAGTATTTTGGGGGTTTCCTTTAGCTGATGACTCACTTTTCATGATTTTCTTGCATATCTCTCATTTCTCTTCACATTTTTTCCTCTACTTCTCTTGATTTTCAAAATCTTTTTGGAGCTCTTCAATGACCTGAGACAAATTCATATATTTATTAGAGGCTTTGGATGTAGGGGCTTTGACTTTTGGAGGGGGCAATGTAAGACCCTCTGTAAGGAATAAGACTATACAAACCAAGGCCCCAACACAATATGAACTTTCTTTTACCCTGAAATATTTGGCCCAGAGGATCCTGAGAACAAAAGTACTCCTTTGCTCCTGGGACCCTGGCCAGGTCCTTGAGAAGAGATAACTGCCCACCACCTGGAACTAGACATTCCCAGTAGAGGTTGCTCTTGTAGGGGGCTTTAGAGAGATTGGCCCTCTCCCCAGCCTCACACAAGATACAATGCTTGCTAAAAACACCTGGCAGTATGCCTTCTTTGTTCTCAGCACTACTTAAACTGTAAGATTCAGACCCCCAAATTGGAATCTCACCCATGGAGGAGATGTCTAACCTGGGATCCTGCCATAGGGGACCATGATGGCTGTACCCAGGATTCCCCAGATTGTGTAGTAAGGTGTTGGTGCTTCCCTGTAAAAGTGTTGCTTGCTAATATGTATGTGTATGTGTATGTGTATATACACATATATACTAATCATAGTTGCTCTTATTTTACTATTCCTAAGCCTTTCACTCTATTATCTCTGGTTTCCTTCCCATTCACTTATATTCTAAATAAACTATATTATATTGAATCTTTTGAAGTGCTGAGTGCTTTGTTCAGGTGAATCCTTAACCTCCTTAATCAGACAACTTTGTTTTCTTCTTCTGGTTGTATGTTTTGATCTTCTTTGTCACCCAAGTAAAATTCTATAGTCTGAGTCTTTTTTAATGCCCTTTGCTCATTTTCCCATTCAATTACTTGACTTTTTAACCTCTTTTTAAAGGTAAGATACTGATTCTAGTGTGGAGGGTGTACTGTTCCGAATTTCAGGGTTTTTGTCAGTTTTTTTCAGAGATACTCCTAGTGACCTATACATTTTTAGTCCTTCCAAGGTGGTATGATGAAAGGAGAGGTGTTTAATCCTCTACTGGCCAATGGTCTAGTCTGTGAGTGACCACAAGCATTCTTTTCTTCCTTAAAACTGTGAGGATTCCTTTTCCAACTACCACCACAAGCTCCACAACAACACAGCTTCTCCTCATCCTAGAACAATCCTGCCTCAGCATCAGCAAAGAGATCCCTGCATTCCCCCTCTGATTAGCTGCTTGATCCCTCTGCCACTATTTGTGGGCCAAGAGCTCCAGAAGCAGTTCAGACTAGTGCAACAGACCTTTCCTGTTGACTTTCAAGGTTGTGTTGGGCTAGAAATTTGTTTCACTTCATCATTTTGTGGGTTCTACAGTTCCAGAATTTGTTTAGAGTCAATTTTTACAGGTATTTGGAGGGGTTTGGGGGAGTAGTCAAGCAAGTCACTCCTTTTATTCCACCATCTTATCTCTGCACCATTCTCATTTCTTTATTCAATATTTCCCCTACTAGCCTTTCTTGATTTTGAAAAAAAAAAACAGCTCTTTAAGGAATTCGTTTTGAGCTTCTGTTCAATTCAATTCTGTTCAATTTTACCCCTTTGGAGGCTTTGCTTGAAGCTGTTTTGACCATTATCTTATTCTGAGTTTGTGTCTTGGTTTTTCCCTGTTGCCCTAGAAGCTTTTTTATGTTCTTCTTCTTCTTCTCCTTCTCCTTCTTCTTCTTCTTCTTCTTCTTCTTCTTCTTCTTCTTCTTCTTCTTCTTCTTCTTCTTCTTCTTCTTCTCCTTCCTCCTCCTCTTCCTCCCCCCCTCTCTGTCTCTCTGTCTCTCCTTACTCATTTCCCTCTAGCGTCTTTCTTGACTTTTAACTTCATATTAAAGTTCTACTCTGTTCCTGGTGTGTGTGTGTGTGTGAGTGTGTCTGTGGGGGGGGGGGAAGTTAGGGGACTGGGGGAAGTGATTGATCCAAGCTCCCAAGCTTCAGATATTATTTTGTGCTGTTGTTTTCAGAACTAGTTCTAGGGATTTGGAAGAGTTTGGTGCTTCCAAGGTGATGTGGTATGGGAAGAGGTATGATCACTGCTGTCTTGGTCTTCCCTTTTTTTCTTCCTCTGCAAGGGCCCCTCCCTGATCTATTCAGATAAAAAATGATAATACTTTTCATGGACCCTGATCCCTCATGAATAAGAAGGGTTTTAACAAACCCTTTAATTCTGAACCAGATGTGGGTATACGCAATGGACTTGGCAAATAATATCCAGCTCTGCACCCTGTGTTGGCACAGTGGTCCCCTGTAGTCTCTTTCTGATCAGTTCCTCCTTCTCCTTTCCATCTCTGGCTTGAGAGTTCCCAAAGCTGTTGCTGTTGCTGTTACAAGCACCAAATACTTCCACTTGTGTAGCATCCATGTTGGCTTGGGGCCAACCCCTTGTGTCAAAGATTTTCTTCTTTTGACCTAATTTGTCCTAGGCTTGAAAAATGCTTCACCCTGACCTTTGGTTAGCTCTATTTTTTTCAGAATTTAATTTGAAGTGTTATTTTAAAATTGTTTAAATGGGAATATTGGGAGAGCTTGGATGCAGTGCTTCTTCTTCTCCGCCATCTTGATTCCACCCCTAGAATTTGATATATTTCTAATATATAATAAAATTGGTTTTTTTGTTTGTTTTCTTGTGTTTTCCTGATTATTTGTAAGACTTCTAGAGTTTATAGGTCATAAAGGATACATGTGGGAGCAGCTGATAATCCAGAATGATTTCTGGGGTCTACTATCAATTTACTAAGGAGCAATACAATAGTACAAAAAATAGTTCATGTTTGAAATGTCTTACTTCAAGAGACCAATTTATTAAATCAGCTATATTATTGATGATGGATTACAGGAAGAATATTTTTCTTACTCTGAAGAAAATATTTAGGAGTACAGAGGTGTCTGTTCATTCAACTTTGCAATGAAATATGTGTATATATATACATATACATATATATTCTATTATTCCATATCAATCTATTTCAATAATCTGTGCTGTCATTCACATGGAAAATTTCTCCAGCAAAATAACTTCTCTATTTTAATCTCTCTATACCCTTTCATAGGAGCTCTTTTTGAATTTGGGTAGCCAATCTTTTTATCATACATTCATACTTTAGCCAAATTTTTACACTTAGAATGCAATACTGTCAGCCACTGAAAATGCATATCTAAATATAGATAATTGTATATATAATGACTTCCAGTCCAAATACATCTTGGCAGTGTTTCTGGTGCTTGAAGACTGTGTCTGGTTGACTGAATCAAAGAAAGTTTTACTCATACTTCCAAGAAAATAACCGATATAAAGAAAGTATGTATATACAAAATATTTATAGCAACAGATTTTGTTTTAGGCAAGAACTGGAATCAATTTTATGCCTAACAACTGAAGAATGGAACTGAGAGCTCAGATGTTGAAGTAAAGGCAGGGACTTGCTTGATCTCTCCCCAAAACCCCTCTAAATACCTGTAAAAATTGCTAAAAAAAAATTCTAGAGCAGCATAACCCACAAAATGCCAGAGTGAAACAAATCTCCAGCCCAAGACAACCTGGAAAGTCAACAAGAAATGCATGTTGCACCAGGATAAGAGAGGAGCACAATCCAGAGTAAAGTGAGCTGGTGGAGACCTGGCCCCATAAAACCCAGAGCACACCTCAGGGGACTGAATCACTATCAACTGTGGTACTTCACAGACTTCTCAAAGTACAAATGCTAAAGACAACTTAGAAAGTCAGTACTAAAGGTCTGTTAGAACTGGGCGAGAGAGGAGCATGGTCCAGTTCCATCCCCTGGTTGATGGCAGCAGCTGGTTCTTGAGCTCTTGGCACAAATACAATAGTTGGAAAGGGATAATAGAAATAGAAATGATAGAAGTGTAGGCAGATTGGGGGAAGGGATAATTAGAAGCAAACACTTTTGAAGAAGGCCAGGGTCAAAGGAGAGAATAGAATAAATGGGGGACAGGATAGTATGGAAGGAAATAAAGGTAGTCTTTCACAACATGATGATTATAGAAGTGTTTTGCATGACTACACATTACACAGGACAACCTATATTGAATTGTTTGCCTCCTTAATAAAGGTGGGTAAGGTAGGAACGAAGGGAAAGAATTTGGAAATCAAAGCTTTGAAAATGTATGTTAAAAATTGTTGTTGCATGCAACCTGGAAATAAGATATACAGGTAATGGGGTATGAAACTGTATCTTGAACTGCCTATCTTGTTGTCCTGCATAGAAAGGATAAAAGCTGGGGGAGGGGGAGGGGGTGGTGATAGAAGGAAGGGCAGATTTTGGAAAGGGGTAAACATAATGCCCTCTGTCTTGGGGTGGGAGGAGTGGAGATATGGGGAGAAAATTTGGAACTCAAAATCTTGTGGAAGTGAATGTTGAAAACTTTAAATCAATTAATAAAATTTAAAAAATGAGAATGAAGAAAAATTATGAAAAGACAATAAATAGCTTATAAAAAGAAAAAAATGCCAAAATGAAAACAAATACCGAAAAAATGTCCTAATAACAAAAGAAGTAATAAACAATTCTGATGAAAACAATTCCTTAAAAAACAGAATTTTCCAAATGGAAAAAGAAGGGAAAGTAGAACAAAGGATGAATTAGTTCTAAGCAAAATAAACTAATAATACATAAAAAATTATATCTTTTTTATGTGGTAGAGAATCATAATCTTAGGAGGTACCCATAGATTGTAAAATGGCTGAACATGAACAAGTTATGATGAATAAATGTGATGGAATCCTATTTTGCTGAAAAAACATGAAGTGGATGGTTTTTGAGAATTCTGGAAAAACATAGACTAACGCTAAGTAAAGTTAACATAACTAGAACAATTTATGCAGTAAGAACATTATTGTAAAGAAAACAACTTTGAAAGACTTAGTAACTCTGTTTTGTTGATTATTCATGTTTGTAAGTAATCTTTTATTTTTCCTTCCTTCATTCTCCACTGGGTCAGAGGGAGAGAATGTTGAATAAAAAAACTAAAATTTAAAGAAAAGAAATACATACTGAGTACTAACAATCTCATTCAATAACTATGCTTTTATGTTCAATTGAATTATTTTTTCTGCCATTTAGAGAATAAAAACATAATTAGCCAAGTAACATTTTATAGGTGTCCCATATATTATTTGAAATCTGTACCAAACAGAAAATTTATTTTTTTATAGTAGTGGTAAAATGAATAATTTTAGAATTCATAATATTTATCATCTCTAAAATCTCATGAAAATCAGAAATGTTTTTAAAAATTCAGTTATAATTTATCCAGCATAAAGGTAGATGCACTAATTTTCAGTTAGACTGATGAATACCCCCCCCCACCAATGTTTTATGTTCTTATTGTAGAAACTAAATAAAATGCAACTTGATTCTGTCATCATCTGTCAGAGTCAGGTAAGTGAGAATATCTTTGTGTTAGCTGTATTCCTGCCAGTCAAGAAAGTAATTTTGGATAATCATCTTCAATATCATATGGTCCTGAAAACTCCCTCTAATTTCCAAGAGTGTTGGATATTTTGACAGAACAGATGTTCATGTTAATGTTCTAGCTTTCACTTGTGCTGGAAATAATGTGAAAATAGCCATTAACATGCTATTTTGGTACATCCTCTCCAGCTGTGGATATATCCTTAGAAAATGCCATACTTTAAAAATATTTTTGCCACTGAATTAATTTTGCTTAAAGGTTTGGGTCAACTCATTTATAATCTAAATTATGTCCTTATTGATGTTACTCACTAGGAGGATTTTGAGTTAATAATGAAAATAATAACCACAAACTAGATTAGAGCAAAAGCCATGAAAATATGAATAGATGACAGAAAACTATGTAGACATTGACTGGTAACATTAGACAAATGTAATAATGTGAAAATTCTAGCTTTTAGTTAGTTCAGAGTTAACAGAGGCAAGATTAAGCTTCAAACTTGCAGAGTTGTTGCTAAGCAACTTAAGGACTTGCTGTATTCAGAACTTTATGCTTTTGTGACAAATTGATTTTTAACAAAATTCGCTCTTGGTACATAGAAACTGGAGACACTTGCTAGGAAGAACAGTGAAGCCTAAAATTGAATAACTACTGTGAGCATAGCCCTATTGGGAGATTTCACTTGCTGTACATCTGTGTCTTTTGAAGAGAAAATTCAATTTCTATCTGGAATACAGCCCATTTTAATGAATTAATATTTAATAAGTTAAAATGATTTGGAAATAAATTTCTTGGTGTCCTCTAGGAGACAAAGATTTATGGGATCCCAATAATGTCATCTAGTGATATCCCCTTTCCTCTTCTTCTCTAACCTCTCTAAGCTTATTCTCTTTCTCATTTATTTTTCATTCCAGACTGTGACTACAAATTCATTCCTGTAGTTTGATTTCTGACTTTGAACTCTGTTAATAATCTCACTTCTATTTGTACCAAGTCTTTTATATTCCTTGTCTATTTTATTCATATTGGCATTAACTGTGTAGCTGTCATTATATAGTCATTCCTAGAAGTGACTTATAGATATATTTCATTTGAGTATTCTTTCAGATAGAGGTATAGACAACTAAGTGATATCCATGATACATCAAGCAAATGCATTCTGAAAGTAACAAAACTACTGAAGAAATATTTATTAAATAATTTATTTATACAATAACTATAATAAGTTATTGTGTCAAAGCTGAGAAATGATGTGGCCTTAAAATCTATTCGGACAAATATTTGTATGTAATGGTATGCAGTTTCTAAGATGGAAGCATATTTTCCCTACTTCTCGCAGGTGTTCTGAATGATTTGTTAACTTCATCTACTTCTTAGATCCTGCAACTTTAAAAATCAATTAGATTTAAAATGAACAATAAAGATAAGGAACCTATTTTTTTAATATTATAGGCATTGTAATATAAATGAAATATCCCAGAAGTTATATTCCTCATACTTATAAATCAATTAAATTATTTCATCTTTGCCCCCCCCCCTCAGGAATGGAGGACTGTAATCTGGATCTTTATCTTGCACCTTGATAATAAAATTATTCAGGTACTTAGAACAGAAGAGGGAAAATGCCCAGTCACTCACAACACTATTTTTTAAAGAAAAGCTGATAACTGATTTTTGAAGAATTACAGGCTTGTATAATGTTCAAAGAGATGTAAGTCGTCTGGTACAATAAAGAAAATGTGAGCCCAAGTTGTGTAACTAGTAAGTTGCATTAACAAGCATTTGAACCCAGATTATACTCCAAAACCAACTCTCTTTATTCTGCATCTTATTAGACATATCATATTATCCTTCGAATTCTGTCAAAACTTAATAATATGCAGTAAATTTCCACAAAGGCATTTTCGAACCATTGTTGTACTTTCCTGGTTCTCATAGCAACAAGTCTTCACTCTGCCCCTCACGATTTGTGTTACCTTGAATGTCATTTAATTTCTCCAGGTCTCATTTTCCTTATCTGGAAAAAAAAATTCAAGTTGAACAAGATGATGATAAAGATTTCTTCCAAACCTAAGCCTATTATCCTGTTATCTACAATCCTTTAGATTGTATGATCCCTGCCCCCAAAATAAAAGTTCTTAACTCATCTCTATCTTCTTATTGAAGTTATTGACAAAGGAGTTAACTAATTACAATATTCCTACTAATATTATAAGCATGCTCTAGAAACTAGGCAAATTCCATGTTAACTCAAGTGAACCTTCTTTTCAGGCCTCAGAGTACCTAAGCATATTCAATAGTATATGATTAGTTGAATTCTGAATTTGTCTCACTAAAGCAGGGCCAATGAGAAGCAAAGCTCTCAAACTTCAGAGATGAATCAAAATGACATCATTTTCACTATGAAAAAAAATTAAAACAGGTAAAATTATTAGGATTGGCTAACAGGGGAATGAGAAATCAAGGAAGCACTTCAACCTGGAGGAAGCAGAGAAAGCTTCTTGGAGAACAACAGTTTGGGGAGATGTTGGTTTTGCAAGTACTGGATGAATTTAAGCAGAGCCTGGGCAGTCACTACAAAAAGATTTTATGGAGAGGATCCTTGTTCAGGCAGCAATTTTTCTAAATTATTCCTTGACTTTTTCCAACTCTGATGTTTTATTATTTTGAATATCTAGTTAAGATATTTTCCTAAGTTTGGGTATGGGTTCTTGAACTAAGAATTCTGACACTCTCAACAACTAATCAAGGCTTTCTAGATGTTGCTATCTCTTAGCAAAATTCTAAAACAAAAACCAAAATCTATTCCAAATACTAAAATTTTATAATACTGTCTTTAAGTCTAAGATTCTTTTTTTGGGTAATATTGTGTGTGTACATGTTTTCCAGATTCTATATATTAAAAAAAAAGATTTAAACAAGATAATTTCTGGTTATATGATGGCTTTTCATGAAATAGAGGTTATCTTGATTTCTTGACATCTATATCACTAGAATGCAAGCTCAAATAATTCTCACTAAATTAAAAGTATTTCAAGAATTGACTTGGCAATAGTCTATCTTCTAAGGAGTAGACTAGCTAAAAGGTCATCATCTGAAGACAGTCACAAAATGATTATTTTTAAGGAAATATATAGTAACTGATAAAAAATATAGATTAAGTATGTGTGTGTTTTGTATGGTGTTATTTTATCACTGGAAAGAGATAGACTAGAAAGGACTTTAGAAATCAACTGGTCTTTCCTCTCTTTTCCCAACTTCCTATTTCTCATGCTAGGAAAATAGCCCTAATTATGTGGTATTTTGTGGACCTGCAAAAGGCCTCTTGTGATGCCTTATCATGGTTTAGAGGTGACTCTATGACTAGCCCATTAGAGTCTAAGCTCTGGCAATTCCTACCAAGACGAATGTTATATGAATATGGATCTGGTAATGGAATTTTTGTCTTATCTTCTGAGGAGTAGCTTATCTCACTAGAGAGATTCATTGCCAGGTATGTTCAATAAACTGCAGAGGAAAGTGAGCTGAATTTGGAGTTTGAGGATCTGGGTTTGAGTCCTTGTTATGCAACTTACTAGCTATGTGACCTTGGGCAAATCACTGTCCCTCTGGCTTACAATTTCCTCATTTACAAAATATAAGAATCATAGTTGTACTAGATAGCTTACATCTCTCTATGTTTGATCATTCAGGTCACAGGATTCCTGATATTTCAACCATACCAACTTTTGAAGGATGTCATAACTCTTGTCCAAGTCATGGAGAAGCTGGGATTTGTGTTAGTAAAAGGGACAACACTATCATAGTCTCTTAAAGTGTTGCATAGGATAACTTCTAATGTCCCTTCTAGCTCTTAATATATTAGTATGATTTATATGTCTTGAAATGTCAAGACTTGTCAAAACTACAATATTATATAGCCCTGAGTTTTTCATAAAACAGTGAAGTTAAGGCTCAATTTCCTTATCAATAAAATGGGGAAGGAGAAGTAAGAGCATTGGATTAGATGGTCTCTAAAGTTTATCCTTGCTTTAACATTTTAATGATCAATCAAAAATGAGATGAAACTAACCACTTAGAAATATAAGGTGATATAAGAAATTTTTGTCAATATCTTTTGGGGGGGCAGGTGGGGTTAAGTGACTTGCCCAAGGTCACACAGCTAGTTTTTGTGTTAAGTGTCTGCAGCCGGATTTGAATCCAGGTCCTTCTGATTCCAGGGCCGGTGCTCTATTCACTGTGCCACCTAGCTACCCCATCACTGCGCCACCTAGCCGCTCCTTGTCAATATCTTAATATGTAAAATATTTTATTCTTATTTCAAAAAATCATACTGAATGAAATAGTATTGTAGGATGCTACTTTTACTATGCATTTTCAGAAGTGATTATTATGCTCACTCACTAAAACATTATCACTTGGGGTGCCTAGGTGGCTCAGTGAGTAAAGCATTGGCCTCGGAGTCAGGAGGACCTGAGTTTGGTTCCAGCCTCAGACACAACATCCACCCACCGACACACACACACACACACACACACACACACACAAACCTATCTGTGTAACCTTGGGTAAGTTACTTAACCCCAATTGCCCTTCAAAAGGAAAAAAAAAATATTATCACTGCTCATTAGTTGGCAAAAGCCACGTTGAATGAAACTAAAGTTGGAATTGTGGTTGGCACATTTAGTTCTGTGAGGTAATCTTCCAGCTTGGGAAATTGGAGATCATTGCTAATGAAGAAAGAAAGTCCCCATCCTTAAGTTATGTTGCTTTCACTGACCCACAATATATGATATTGAAAAGAATCAACTTGCAGTTAGCTCCCTTCCCACTTTCCACAGCAGCTCTTCCACATTTTTCATCTGTCCTCAAATCTCCCATGGCTCTCTCCCCCACAACTTTCTTAATGTAGATCTTTATCTCATATTTTATAGAAAAAAATTTAGGCCATTTGCTCTGAACTCACTCTTCCTCATCTCCTATCACTCAGATGCCTTCTGCCACTTTCTCCTCCTTCAACCATGTTTTACATAAGGAAGTGACCTTACTCCTTACCAAGGGTAACAACACTTTTTCAAGTGACTGAATTCCATCCTACTTCCTCTAACAGATTGATCCCTTTGCCTCCCCTACTCTTTCACTCATTTTTAATCTCTCCCTCTCTCCCTCTCCCTCT
>NW_027186473.1:64328270-64346534 GCF_028583685.1 Petaurus breviceps papuanus
TCTCTCTCTCTCTCTCTCTCTCTCTCTCTCTCTCTCTCTCTCTCTTCAGACATGAACATACTTTTCCTATCCTGAAGAAAAAAATAAAGCTCACATGGTTCTTTCATCCCAGCTATCTGTAATCTTATATCACTATGGCCTTTTGCAGCTAAACTACTTTAAAAGGCTGTCTGCAATAGATGACTCCACTTTCTCTCTTCTCATTCTCTTCTTAACACCCCAAACTATTCTCTCCAACATCACTAATGATCTCTTAGTTTGCCAAATCTAATGGGTTTTTATTAATCCTTATTCTCCTTGATCTCCCTGTAGTCTCTGACACTGTTTTTCATTCTTCTCCTTGATATTCACTTCTCTCCATCTTTATAGGACATCACTCTCTCCTGGTTTTCTTCCTACCTGATCATTCCTTTTGTATCTCCTCTGCTGAGTCCTCCTCCAGATCATAAACTCTAACCATATGTGACTCTCAGTGTTGTCCTGGATCTTCTTCTCTTCTCTCTCTATACAGATTCACCTGATGATTTCATCCTCTCTCATAGATTAAATTACCATCTATATGGCTGATGAGTCTCAAATATATCTTTTTTGCCCCAGTCTCTTCATTGACCTCCAATTTCCCTTCATCAATTTCCTTTCAGACATTTTGAACGGATGTCCAGTAGACATCTAAAACTCATTATATCCAAAATAGAATTCATTATATTTTCTACAAAATCATCTCTCTCCTAACTTGTCTATTACTTTAGATGGTAAGACCCTCCTCCCAGTCCCTCACAGACACTTTCTTCACTATCTCTTACCCCTCATATCCATATCATTGCCAAGACCAATCAATTTCACCTTTACAACATCTCTCAAATTTATCCCCTTTCTTCTTCTGACACTGCCACTCTCTTAATGCAGGTCCTCATAAGTTCATGCATGAATAATTTCAATAGTCTGCTGTTCAGTCTGCCTGCCTTAAGTCTCTCCCCACTCCCATTCATTTTCCATTCAATCACCAAAGTGATTTTACTAAAATTCAAGTTTGATCACATCACCCCTCTACTCAATATAATGCAATAGCTTTTTATTGCCTCCAGAAACAAATACAAAATGTTCTGGTTTGCTTTCAAAGTCCTTCATAACTTAGTTCTTACTCTTTCTTATACCTTGCTCCCCCAAAATACTCCTTGAAACATTGAGACTGGTTTTCTGGCTGTTCCACAAACAAATAAAGTAACAAAAACATCACTGATATTTTTCCCGGACATTTTCTCTGACTGTCTCTAATGCCTGGGATACTCTCTCTCCTCTGTTCTCACTATGGGCCTCCCTTGGCTTCCACAAAGTCCCAAATAAATTAACGTCTTCTAAAGGAAGTCTTTCCTAATCCTTCTTAATTTCAGTGCTTTTCCTCTTCTAATTATTTCCAATTTATTCTGCATATAGTTGGCTTTGTATATATTTGAACACTGTCTCTTCCACTAGATTGTAAGCTCCTTGAGGTTGGGGTTATTTTTTGCCTCTCTTTTTTTATCCCCAGTACTTAGCACAGTATCAGACACATTGTAGGCATGATTAATGTAGACAGCATTCTAACTTTTGAATCCATAGTATATGTTCTAGGTAAAGAGCCCAAGCAAGGAGAATAAAGCCATCATAGTAAGTTGAGAGGACTTCTGAGCAGAGAAGACAATAAACATATTGTCCAAAAAGTTGAACAACATAAGGTTTAAGATGAAAACAGAAAGATAAGGTGTCTTGCAATATATTACTTTAATCATGTGCTTTAATTATGAAGGCTTGCATGAGAAACTGCAAGGCAAAATTGCTGATGAACATAAACAGAAGATATTTGATTCATGTAATGAAATAATCAATTAGCTTGATAAGAACCAGACTTGTGGGAAGGAATAATTTGAATATTAGAAGAAAAAAATGAAGAAAATCTGCAAGATCATCATTATTACAATACAACACAGCTCAGGGGGAGTCAGAAGGCATGCCTAGTGAATTCTCATGTGGGCATCCTTCTTCAAAGTGCCTCTTTTGTACTAACTATTCAAGAGGTTGAGAGAGACAGAGACAGACAGAGACAGAGAGACACAGAGAGAGAATTCCTTGCAACTTTTTCAAAAATTGAAGAACTCAAATTGCAGGCAAGTTTGAATGATGGTGTAAATTTGAGCATTGTGAATACTTGAAATGTGCAAAAGGAGAGATGAAAACAATATTGCATTTCATCAATACTTGAGAAAAACTAGAGAAAATAAAACTCCTATTTTGGAGAATAAAAGTTTATTTAAAATTAGCACCATTAAAATGGTTAACATGTTGTTATTACAAATAGTATAATGCAAGAAATTATCCTGCCTGCATTACATAAGTTAGCTATTTCTTGCTATCCTCATATTATGGACTAAAACAAAAATGTTTTTAAAAATCAATTGTTTCATAAAACATGCAACAAAGTTTCAGTTGTGGAGAAGTCAGAGACAACTTTTCATGATGCTGAAGACACTTCAGACATTAACTAGTATATTTATATTTTGTGACTACTCAATATCTCTGTTCATTATTATCAGAACATAAAAACAACATGTTTTTTTTAATGGAAGGCTGTATAAGAAAGAGCTATAGACTGAGAATCAAATACCTGGGTTCTCAAACTGTCTCCACACTAAGTACCAAGGGAACTTAAAACCTCTCTGAACACAATTTCCTATCAGTAAAATTAGGTGATTTAACTCTATTATCCCTAATGTTTTTTTTTTCCAATGCTACAAAGTGAAATTTAAATTTCACCCCAAATAAAAATGGAGTCAACCCATGTTTGGTGAATATTGCTCTTCATTACATGATGTCTTTCTATTACATATGCATTAACTTTACCATTTTCTTTTTGCATAATAAAATATAATAGATAATGAACAGAAATCTATTTAATTTACCTTGTTTTAAAACCCACAATTGTAGTATGGAAATGTATAATTCTGCATTTCAATTATGTTTGTATAAAAAAAGGTGGTTTTATTTTATTGAAATACATGTGTGAACATGTCAATGACATAAAGGTTAAAAATGCTCCAAACAAAAAGGAGTTTTGAATGATGTCAAGCCCCTCATAAATCCTGATATACTTCCCCAATAAATCAATAGAAACATTAAATAGAGGACAAATGACTAAATACACACAAATAAATACAATATCTTCACTGTCTGATAGAAACTTGGTGAAGCTTGTTAAGGCTTCTCCCAGAGGTGCTTGGTCAGGAGAAGTCTCAAAATGGCCAGCTTTGTATATTTATTTTCTAACCATGTAGTGTCAAGTTTAATCAGTTTCAGAAACATTTTTCTGCCGGACTGGATCACATACCAGCCCAGATTTTTTCCTCCTGTTTCATTTTTTTGGCTCTTCACTGGACTCTGCTTCTGTTTGTAGCAGAACTTGCTATGTAATCCAGAACTCTAGTGGATCTTCTGACCTTTCAATGATTACAAGGTTATTTCATCTTTTATACTCAATCATCTAGGATCAGAAAACAATGAACATAAGAAGTAAAGGAGGAGGAGGAAGTGCCATGTACCTATGATTATGTGGCAACCAGGTCAGGTTAAGGCTATCAGAAAGAGCATAATGTATGTATTCCAGGTACTGAGCTGCCATTAGCCCTTTCCTGAATTGTTTCATAAAAATCAAGTGAAATAGGAAAATAGGAAATTGGAGAACATTGAAATAGTGTTAGACAATACTTCAGAGCAACTCAAATATTCGGAAAACTGGAACTTTAAAAATGAAAAATAAATTACATAAAAATCAAGTCAAAGAAGAGATTGCAGAAAATAGAAATCTTGGAGGATGTCCAGATATATTCAACTAGAGTCAGAAGAAGATGTATAAACAAATAATGTAAGAATGAATGGAGAACATTGGTCATGTTTAACTTGGAAAAGATTAGCTGATTGGCTGTCATATGGAATAAGTATTCCTTTCATCAATACAGATCTCATTTTTTTCCCACTGTGCTGATAAAACAGTATTCGGTTATATATGGCTTTCCATGGAATTTTGCAGGTTGAAACCCATGTTCAAGTTTTGGCATCATATCTGTGTCCAAAACTCTTCTTGTGGGTACAGCTTTTAGGCCAATGGGTGACACAGTGGATAGAGTACTAGTTTGGGATTCAGAGAGATCTGATTTGAAATTCTGTCTCAGATAACATTATTAGTTATATGATCCTCATTACCTCTCTCAGCTTCAGTTCTCCATCTCTAAAATTCAGAATAATTGCATCACCTGTCAATATGATTGTTCTAAGGATCAATACTATATGTAAATTTAAAAAAATATAGAGGTACAACATGTGGATGCTTACCATTATTTTTTTACATAAATTCCGAATCTTGTTATGAGACTAAAAATATTTTTACCCTTGTGAGGCATGTGGGAAACTAATTTATAACAATATTATTTGGGAATACTTTGATTCATGTTTTATTGAATTTTTATTTTTAATGACCAATGAAACTCTATCACAAAGATTATACACAAATAACATGTTCTGTTTATACCAGGAATACACAATTGGTTTAATATTAAGAAAAGTATAAACTTAATAATGGTATTAATAATATTAGCAAAATAATATGAGAGCATCAATAGATGTTGAATAATATTTGATTAAAATAGTATTTATATCTGTTAAAAAGCTTAAAATGCACAGTAATAAATGGGTCATTAAGATATGTCAATAGCTATATATAAAATTAAGGGCTCCACTTTATTTATAATGATGGCACACTAGAACACCTCTCAATAAAATCAGGAATAAAACAAAGATGTCCACTGGCCCTGCAGTCAGGAGGACCTGAGTTCAAATACAACCTCAGACACTTAACACACACACACACACACACACACACACACAAACAAAACTAGCCATGTGACCTTGGGCAAGTCATTTAACCCCAATTGCCCTGCATTCCCCCTCAAAGCAAAAGAAAATAAGCAAACAAAAAAAACTCAAAAATTTCTATTGTTACTACTTCTATTTGACATATTACTAGACTAGAAACAGTTGAAGTTCATAAGTAAGAAATTACTTATGAAATTCATAAGTGAACATGTAAAAAGTAAAACATAAGAAATTAATAAGTAAGAAATAAAAATTTTTTGGAGGTAAAATGATGAAGTACTTAAATTATTATTTACTCATTTAAAATAAATTGAAACCTTCAGAATATAAATATACACAACTCATGAGCATTTCTGTATATTATCAATTAGAAAACTTTAAGAGAGAGACATAATATATTCACTTAAAATTACAAAAATATGTGTAAAATATGTAGAAGTCTTCCATACTAAGATAGACACATGAACTATATAAATACACACTAAAACACTAAAGTAAAAAATTAATAATTGAAAAAAATATTAGCATCTAATGAATTAACTCATTAAAATAAAAATTACAGTACTACCAAAACAAATTTAATTATTCCATACTTTACCAAATCATTGGAGAATAATAATGAATTTAATATAGAGGCAAAAAATATAAAGGAGATAAAAGTAAATAAAATAATTGAGAATGCAGGTGGCTCTAGAATAGTATATCTCAAACTGTACTCCAAAGCAGTAATTCTTGAAATAAAATTGCTACCAGCTAAAAAAATAGAGATATCAATCCATTGAATAGTTTATGTAAGCAGCATAGATAAACAAATATATCTTGTTTGTATCATTATTGTATCATTATTCAGTAAATCCAAAGACCCTAACTACCAGATAGGATACAGATTCATTATTTGACAAAAACTATTGGATAAATTAAACAGTAGTATGGAAGAAATTATATTTGAAATAAAACCTCACAACTTATACCAAGATAAGCTGCAATGGATATGTAACTTGTATAAAAGTTCATATCAAAACCTGTTAGAGAAATATGGATAAAATGCTTCTACTAATATAAATAATAGAATACTAATAGAACTAATAGAGATAATGCTATCTACTAATAGAAAAGTTTTCCTTAAAAAAGTATATAGAACATCACAAAAAATAAAACAAGCAATTAAATCAAATGTGTTTGCACATGTAAATATAATAAAACTAGGATTAAAAGGGAAACAATTAACTTGGGGAGATATTTGCAATTATTTTCTCTGACAAAAGCCTCATTTCTAAGCTATAAAGGGAAATATTTTAAATTCATAAGAAACATTAAATTCACCAACTTATAAATGCTCTGGTCATATGAACAAGAAGTTCTCAAGGAAAGAAAACTAAGCTATGTGTTGGTATATTTAAAAAAAAAAACTCCAAACCTCTTCTAATTAGAGAAATGTAAAATAATTCATTCTGAGATTCCATTTCACATCCATTATAATAAAAAAAGACAACAAATGATAAAATAAATGTTGGAGTGGATATGATAAAATAAATACATCAATGTACTTTTAGTGTTTAGAATGGGTATAACCATTCTGGAAAACGATTTGGAATTGTATTTAGCAAGTTACCAAAAAGTCTGCTTGTTCTGCCAGAGGCATATAACTGATAGGTCTGTATCCAAAAGTGAGAAAAGGAATAGCAAAAGTTTCTATATGTAAATATACATTTACACATATGTATTTACACATATATGTGTAGGAATTATGTATATATTATATAGTTGAAATTATACATACACATATATTTATATTTTTATAATGATACAGACATTTTTATATACAAGTATCCATAGAGATGGGAAGATTTTTAAAATATTATACACATGTGCATATATAATATCAAACATATATACATGTATATTGTGTAATATTATATATACATATGTGTATACACATATATAGGCACACACATATATGTAGACAGTTAATGCTGAAATTTGTTTTGCTTAAATATGTTTATTTGTTAAAAATGAGTTTGATTTTCTTTTATCTTCCTTTTTTTACTTAGATTGATGGGCTAGAAGGAAGAAAAATATATTTTAGTTAATAATTAAAATAAAATAAATTGATTTAGTGCAGCACTTGGGTAATGTTGCATGCATTTTCAGATCAAGCTCCTGTACTGTTAGAATTGCTTAAATGTTTCATTTTCTTTTATTTAAGCAATTGGGGTTAAGTAACTTACTCTAGGTTACACGGTCAGTTATTTTGTGTGGGTGCCAAGTATCTAAAGCTGGAACCAATCCGGGGTCTCCCAATGCTAGGGTCGGCACTCTTAGTTTCATTTTCTTAGAAGAGATCTCTCATGGGGTGGGGGTAATCTGTAAATGTACTATATGAGGAGAACTTTCTTTAAAACATAGTTTAGCGGGGAAATTGTCAAAGTGAGAGTCAAGATACATGTGTTATAACTTCACCTTACCAACTTCTTTTATTATAGCCAAGTATGCCACATACCCAGTTAGAAACTGTCATTTACAAAATGATCTAAATTGGGAGGGCTTACTTTTGATGAGATGATTTCCAAGTTCTCCTCTCAAAAACATTGTAATTCTAAGATATAGAAAGGAATCTGGATAGTTTCAAAATTCTATCTCTTTTGGTCAGTAATTCAGGGTAGAAATTTAATCTATTAGATCAACAGAGATCATAGTTTATCTGCAGCAAAAAAGAAGAGAATTGTAAACATTTATTCTTGAATAATTATTGGGTGGAAATACTCAATCAGAGTATACTAAGTGATTACTATATGCTAGGCACACATCTAAGAACCACAGATACAAGGAAAGACAAAAGCAAAAGCAATCCCTGCCCCCAAGGAATTCTATTGGAGAAGATAATACATAAATGACAAGGTACATACACACATATGCATATATATATATATATATATATATATATATGTAGAGAGAGAGATCGATAGAGATAGATAGATGTAGATAGACAGATAGATAGATAGATAGATAGATAGATAGATAGATAGATAGATGGATAGATAGATAGATAGATAGATAGACAGATATACAATTATAGATGGGGAAACAACATAAGCTTGGATTGATGTTAGGAAGAGATAGGCATAAGGATCCCATAGAAGATTTGAAATTTGCTCTGAGTCTTGAAAGAAGTCGGGGAAGACTTCAGGAAAGAGATCAAGAAAGTGAAAATTCCTGACAAAATCAACAGCAAGGGCAAAGGCATAGAACAGGAAGATTGTATATCATGTGGAAGGAATAAGTTATGTCAGTGTTGCTGGATTGAAGAGCACAGTGAGGTGAGTAGAGGAAAAAGACAAGAAAAGTAAGAGAGGTCAGGTTATTAATACCCATCTCATATCTCTTTTTCTCCCTTATCTTCCTTTGAAAAAAATCAGCTAAATACATAAGGGAATGTTTTATCAGCTCTATACTGTTTTTGACATTTAGAGTGTTAAATAGCATCAGCATCAAACCCCTGGAAGCCACTGTCATTTTGTTGTTACTTGAAGTATAAAAATTATTATACTTAGCAGAACACAATGAAATATAATGAATTTTGTTGCACTCATTTATTATTACATCTTAAAGGGAAGGTAATTGGGATGATGAATTGAAGTAACTATAGCTTAATGAAGGAAGTATAATTGTTTCTGTTGGAAAACTTGTGACCCTGTGGCATTTTTTTTGCTCGTAAGAGAAGAATGTGAAGCAGTTATGACTTTTTCACTTGTGCAGTTCCAAGCAAGGTTATTACATTAGTCTTGAAGGCAACCCAGTGAGAACTGTCAGCACCTGCAGAAGAATATCTAAAAATATTGAGGAAGAACATTATTTTATTATCTTTTGAGCTTCAGTGAAGAAATTAGACATTCAAATTTCTTGATAGGCTTTTTAAAAAATGCAATAATGTTCATGTAAACACCATATGAATCAGTAATTATCATTTTCCTAAATCTTCTCTTATTTTAAACAATAAATCCTTTGTCCACATTATGCCAAGACAAAAAAGACAAGGCCATTAGAAAATTAGTCAATTCTTTGAAAAATAACAGTCCTACATTTTCCTTGCTTATATTTCCCTTTGAATTTTATAACCAATTTGCAAAAGCTATAGACTTAATATTCCAGTTCTTTTGTTAGGTAGAATATTTTAAATAAATGATACTTAAAATAACTTTCATTTTTACAATTGACATTATAATGACATTATTATTTAAGCACATATGATAAGTACTTAAAACTACTTCAAAAATAATAGATTGGCATTTTTATTTTCATTTGCTTAAAAATTATGATGCAATATGACCAATATTATGTTGCACAACAAATCATTAGTAATATAACAGCAATAAAACCATTTACTGAAGTAAACTTACCATCCCTTTTGACTTCCCTCTCCAGAAATATAGTTTCAAAGAAATAGAAAGACATTAGAAATTATCTAATCCAACTAGAGTGGGAACATCCTCAACAATATTCCCAGTAAGTGATCAGTTAATCTCAGCTACAAGATCTCCATTAAAATACAGCTCTACAAAGTAGCTTATTTCGCTTTGGGGGCACCTTAAGTGATAATACATATCCTCCTCTCCAACTACTACATAACTTCTTTTGCTCTTTCTGGTTCAGATCTATGCTTGCCTGTTTGTTTCTATGTTATAAACTCCTCTTATGGAAAATCACTCCACTGACACATAGTGAGAACTTCTTGGCAACTGATAATTTTAGAAAGTTGCTTGTGGGTGCAGAGTCAAGACAGCAGAGTAGAAGCAGGCCCTCTGTGTGGCTGCGGCTTCCACCTTCCCCAATTTATGTAAAAGGGGACTCTGAACAAACTTTGGAGCTACAGAATCCACAAAATGACACAGAGAAGTTAACCTTCCACTGAGGACAGCCCTGCAGTGCTCCATGCTGAGGTTTGAGAACCAGGGCTGGCCTGACCAGCTCCCAGCTAGAGGGACCCCAGATCACCAGCAGCTGTGGTAGTCCAGAATTATCTACATTGATCCTAAGGACAAAGTGAGAGGTCAGCACACTGTGGACTTTGGGATCCAGTAGTTGGGAGTAGGTCAGCTTTTGATCTTGGAGTGAGAAGCCGCTGAGGAGCCAGAGCTATGCTGTCACCCCCAAGTGGCAGCTTCAGCTCCCAGCCTGCAGAGTGTAGGCGGCCCAAGCAAAGATTCTGATGAGTATCCCTTCTTGCTTTAACCTGCTTCGATCTGGATTGTGGTCTAGGGTGGAGGTCCTGGGGTTTGTGTCCAGAGTGTGTGGAGGCTTCATGAAGGGCATGCAACTACTACCTCTGGCAGCTGAGAAAACTCCAGTGCTTGAGACAAAGCTCCACTGTCTAGTAGTAGAGTCCTACTGTGGCAAAAAGCCCAAAAGTCAGGTAATTAAGTTGCAACATGACCAGGCAAAGGAAACAAATCAAACAGAAGAATCCAACATTAGACTCCTATTATGGGGACAAAAAGGTTCAAAGAATGGAACAGGAGGAAGAGAGTCAAGTCGGAACTCCTGCACCAAAAGCTTCAAAGGAAAACAAGAACTGGTTACAGGCCATAGGGGACCCTAAGAAGCAGATAAGAGAAGTGGAGGAAAAATTGGGAAGAAAAATGAGAATGATGCAAGAAAATTACAAAATGAGAGCCAACAGCCTGACTGAGGAAAATTACACCTTAAAAAATAGAGTAGCTCAAATGGCAAAAGAGGCTCAAAAAGGAGAAGAATGCCTTAAAAAGCCAAATTTCCCAGATGGAAAAAGAATATCAAAAGCTCACTGAAGAGTATCATTCCCTCAGAATTAGATTGGAGCAAATGAAAGCTAGTGACTTTATGAGAAATCAAGATCCTGTTAAACAGATACAAATGAATGAAATTATAGAAGGCAATGTGAAATATCTCATTGGAAAAACCACAGACCTGGAAAACAGATCCAGGAGAGATGATTTAAAAATTATTGAATTAGCTGAAAGCTACGATCAAAGAAAGAACCTAGAAATCATGCTCCAAGGAATCCTCAAGGAAAACGGCTCTGATATTTTAGAACCAGAGGGCAAAATAGAGGTTGAAAGAATCCACTGATCACCTCCTGAAAAAGATCCCAAAAAGAAAACTCCTAGGAATATTATAGCCAAGTTCTGGAATTCCAAGATCAAGGAGAGGATAGTATAAACAGCCAGGAAGAAACAATTTGAATATTGTGGAAACAAAATCAGGACAATCCAGGATCTGGCAGCTTCTACATTGAGGTATCTAAGGGCTTGGAATATGATATTCTGGAGGTCAAAGGAGCTGGGATTAAAACCAAGAGTCACCTACCCGGTAAAACTGAGTATCATGTTCCAGGGGAAAATATGGTCATTCAGTGGAAAAGAGGACTTTCAAGCATTCTTGATGGAAAAAAAAGAGTTAAATAGAAAATTTAAAAAATTTCAAAATAGAAGCATGAGAAGGTAAACAGGGAAAAGAAATCATAAGGAACTTATCAAAGTTGAACTATTAACATTCCTACACGGAAAAACAATAATTGTAACTGATGAGACTTTTCTCATTATGAAAATCGTTGAATGGAATAGAAATAAATGTATGTGTGTATATATATGTATACATTTATATATGTATGTATATATATACATTTATATATGTATATATATGGGGGTGGGGGTGGGTATGTGTGTATATATGTGGGTATATGGCTATATGAATACACATGTAAGTGTGTGTATATATGTTTACAAGTATACACAGAGGGCATAGGACCCACTTCATAGAAAGGGATGGTACTTAAAAGGTGAAATTTAGAGGTGAGAGAAGATTATAATGAGAGGAGATGGGGAGAGACAGAATGGGGTAAACTATCTCATATAGAAGAATCAATGGATAATGGTTACAATGGACGGGAAGAATAGGAAGAAAAAAGGGAATAGGTCAACCTTATTCTCATTGAATTTGGCTTGGGGATGGAATGAAATACACATTAAATAGGATATCTCACCCTCCAGGAGAGTAGGGGGTAAAGGTTTGAGAGTGGGGATGATTGAAGGGAGGGCAGGCCGGGGTGGGGGGAGGAAGTTGGTGGCAGCCACTTTTGAAAAGGTACAGGATCAAAGTAGAGAATAGAACAAGTGAGAGGTGGGATAGGAAGGAGGGAACTATAGACAGTCTTTTACAATATATTTACTATGTTAGTGTTTGGCATTAGCTACACATGTACAAACTATACTGAACTGCTTATTTTCCCAGTAAGGATAGGTAACAAGGGAGGAAGGGAATGAATCTGGAATTCAAAATGTTAAAATCAAATTTAAAAAATAAGTATATATACACACATATATACATATATATTTATATACATACTATTATTAATACTCTTTTACACGTAATTGGGAAATATGATATAAGATATAGTGGCACTGGGGCATAGATATCCACCATGCCCTACTGGAAAAGTCGAAAGGATTATGGGAGAAAATATGGCAAAGAGAAGATTGAAGGAGGGGATATTCTGCCCTTTTGGGGCGGTGGGGAGGGGAAAAACAGGGAGAAAATTTGTAGCTCAAAAAATGGCAGAAATGAACTATGTAAATCAGAAGTTAATAAAGCATTTGAAAAATGAAAAAAAAAAGATAGCTCTTAAGACACCCAGAGATTAATGAGTTACCCAGTCCATACATCCAGGATGTATAAGACACAGGACCTCATCTCTGAATCTTTTACCTATAGTTTCTATATCTTTCCTACGGAGCCAAGTGGAACAATTGTAATGGATCTTTCATATCAAAGTCCTTCAAGTACTCGCAGACAATTTTCTTTCTCACCTCAGTCTTGCTTTCTCCAATCAAAATGCTCCCACATATATCAATCAACCCTCTTATCCCATACTTCTGAATTACCCTATTATCCTTGTCACATCAAAATTAGATATGCTTCTAGTTTTCAATTTCCTTAAGTTGTAGTCAGCAAAAGTGAGCGTGCTATATTATATTGTAGGGGCAGTGCAGTGTATTAGAACAATTCTTGAATATAGATCCAGAGGAACCAGTTTCAAATTCTAGTTGAGACACTTATTACCTCTTTGAGCTTAGCCAAGTATTATTACCTTGCTGCACCTCAGTTTACTCTTCATAAAATGAAAGGTTGAACTAAGTGACAATGAGGTCTCTTCTCTATATAAATTGATGAGTCTATGTGTAATTATATCAGGGTAGAATATGGTGGTATCTGAGTATTCTTGGTCGCAAGCACAAATTTTTTTTATTTTAAATTTTTTTTTTTATTTTTGGAGGGAAGTTGGGGTTAAGTGACTCGCTCAGGGTTACAGGGTACTTTTTGTGTTAAATATCTGAGGCCAGATTTAAACTCAGGTCCTCCTGACTCCAGGGCTGGTGCTATATTAACTGTGACATCTAACTACCCCCTAAATATTTTTTTTATTAATGTAGTCCAAGATCCTGTTTAATCATATATATATATATATATATACATATGTATGCATATATGTGTATTTTATTGTTAATTCTTTATTTTTGCTTCTTTTTTCCCTCTGAAGGCTGCAATAAAGTTTAGATATGTTTCTCTATCGCTCCAGATATATGCATACACATATACATATATGTACATTTATAAACATGTGCTTTCTCAAATATATTCTACTCCTGATCTTTGTTTGTATGTCTATGTATATCTCTTGTTTTCTATCCCTCCTGCCTCCTCTACTTTACTTCTACCCCCTACCTTTCCCTCCTATTGCCTTTTTCTCTCCAAGCATCCTTCCTCTACACTCCCATTCCATAAATCTAAACACCTTTCTATAACCCTATTTCACTTATTCCCCCACTCTTTACTCTAAAGATACCTCCCTTGCCCTCTCCCCTTCCCCCATGACCATACCATTTTATTTCTTCTGAATTTAGAAGACTTTTATAGTCCAGGATCCTAATAACTATTTTGGCTACAAAATTGTTCTGTTGATTTTATTGAGTTGGCAGTCCACTAAAGCTCTTATTGCTTTTTTCAATCAGTCTTTGTTTAGCCATATCTCCCTTTTCCTATATTTATTTAGTTGATGTTTTGAGCCCAAATATAGGGCATGGCTTTTCCTCTATTCAAATTCATTTTATTATCTTCAGACTATTGTTCTAGGCAGCTGAGATTAATTTTTTGGATCCCAATTCTGTCACATTAGCTATTCCTCCCAGCTTTGTGTCATCAGCAGCTTTGATAAGTAGGTCATCTATGACTTTTTCTAAGTTACTGATACAAATGTTAACTAGAACAGGAAAATGAGAAATAGGGGGAAAACTTCACTGTAGTGGAGTGGAAGAATACTGGTTCCTGGTTTCTAGGGCAGACTCTTAAATTTCCCACACATGTGACCTTTGGTAAGTTATTTAACCTTAATAAATTTCCAGTACCTCATCATTATCATAAGGGATAATTAAATTTACACTGCTTAACAGAGAATGGCAAGTAAAGAATTTTGTAAACCTAATGCTACATCAAATGAAGTTATTAAAATGTATGCATGCACTTCCAAATTATTTTTTAAATATTTTTTGGGGGGGAAGAAGTCTTGTGGATCAATCTAAATTGTTTCATGGGTCAGGTAAGTGTCATGTTTTATGACAATGAAAAATTCCCAACAATATGTAAATCCATGTGATGATGCCTTTAATGGAAATAAAATTTCAGCTCAGGTTCTTGAATATATCAAGTTGCCTTTAATGTGCTTCAATACACACTTTTCAGTTGAAAGGTCTGCAAGGTTACAGCTATAATTTCCCCATAAATTTAATAATCTCAGCTCCACTCTGCTTGTGACTTGAAGCAAGTCATCTAGTCTTCTGAGGCTTTGGTTTCCTCATTTGCAAAAGAGGAATGAGAATTACCCTGCCTCATGACTTGGAGGAATAACTAAAAAGGGGAAATGCATTAAGTGAAAAGCACAAATGAAAGAAAATATATATATATGCCCTGCTTTAAACAAATCTAACTCATGAAACTTTAAATAATAATAAATAATAATAATAACTTATTTGTATCTAGTACTTTAAGGTTGCCATAATATTTTATATGAATTATCTCATATGAGCTGATAAATTTCAAATGATTTTCAATTAAACAAGTATCTTCTATTTTCTGGAAGATTCTTTATAGTATTCTTTTAAATAGTCAATTTAAAATACTATTTAATTAATATTTTAATTTATATGTAGCTTCTCAGTATGAGCAACTGTTATAGAAAATGAGGCATACATTCACTAAGGGTTGCAGGATTCTGAAACTCCCTCTACCCTGATCCAGTTTAGCAACTCATACATAACCATTATTTTTCACCTGTAACTTCCTCAGAGTTAAACAACTGGTATGGGAAAAATAATTCTGGAATTCAGTCTTCATAATTAATCAGTATGCAAAATTGTCTATCAGAAAACTAATATAAGGGATATCAGGAAATGAGGTAGTAAAATTGACATTGAAAATGAAGATCACTTAAGGATAACATGAAAATGTCCATACTTATGTCCCATATCATCCATGGATTTGACAGGGATTTCTCAGGAAGTATAGTAAAGATGATCAGAAAAAAGTACAGTTGAACTTGAATCTAACTTCACCTTCAAACCAATCTAGAAAATGTGCCTAAGAAAGTCTTTATCAGAAAGTAAAAGAAAAAAAATCACAGAAAGTCATTTTAAAATTTATTTTATTTCATTCTTTGATAAATTAAATTATTTTTTGTTTACAACATTCAGTTTTTGCTTTTGAGATCTAAATTTTCTCCAACTGAGGGGAGGAGTCAAGATGGCAGAGTAGAAACAGGACTTCCGTGGGGCGCCTCCTCCAATTCATGTAAAAGGTGACTCTAAAGAAAGTTTAGAGATACAGAACCTGCAAAATGATACAGAGAACCTAAACTCCTACTGAGGACAGCCCAGTAGACTTGCAGGAAGTGGCCAGCACAGCTCTCTGGGAGCCAAGCCCAGCCCCTAGGCAAGCCTGACCAGCCATTAGCTGGAGGGACTTTAGATAACCAGCAGCTGTAGCGGTTTCTAGAATTAGCAACATATATATATATACTAAGGATAAAGTGCAGTGTGGATTTTGGTATCCAGTAATTGGGAGATGGTCAGCTTTTGACCCTGGGTGAGAAGCGGCAGAGGTGCCTTGGCCCTGCAGCCACAGGCATATGTGGCTGCTTTAGCTCCTGGCCTGCAGATTGTGAGGGGCCAAAGCAACCAGTCTGAGGGGTAATGGCTCTTGCTTTAACCTTATTGGATTTGGATTGTGGTCTAGGGTGGAGGTCCTGGGGTGTGCAACTAGCTTGCCAGAGCCTGGGGAGGCTTCTGGCAACTAAAAATAACTGTAGCAATTGGTACAAAGCTCCCCTGTCTGGTGGCAGAGTCCTACTGTGGCAAAAAGCCCAAAAGTCAAGTATTGGAGTGGCAACATGAGCAAATGAGGGAAGCAAAGTAAATAGAGCAACCCAACTTTACAGTCATATTTTGGGGACAAAAAGGATCGAAACATGGAACAAGCGGAAGACATGGAAGCCAGAACTCCTGCACCAAAAGCTTCCAAAAAATATACAAGCTTGTTACAGGTCATAGAGGACCTTAAGAAAAATTTTGAAAAGCAAATAAGAGAAGTGGAAGAAAAATTGGGAAGAGAAATGAGAATGATGGAAGAAAACTATGAAATGAGAGTTAACAACCTGACTGAAGAAAATTACATCTTTAAAAACAGACCAACTCAAATAGCAAAAAAGGCTCAAAAAGGCAATGAGGAGAAGAATGCATTAAAAAGCCAAATTTTCCACATGGAAAAAGAATCTCAAAAATTCACTGAAGATTGCAGTAAATAGAAACTAGTATGAGAAATCAAGATACTATTAAACAGATCCAAACAAATGAAAAAAATAGAAGGCAATGTGAAATATCTCATTGAGAAAACCACTGACCTGGAAAATAGTTCCAGGAGAAATAATTTAAAAAGTATTGGACTACCTGACAGCCATGATCAAAAAAAAGGAGGTAGAAATGATCCTTCAAGAAATTCTCAAGGAAAACTGCCCTGGTGTTTTAGTGGGCAAATAGAGGTTGAAAGAATCCACCATTCACTTCCTGAAAAAGATTCCCAAAAGAAAACTCCTAGGAATATTATAGCCAGGTACCAAAATTCCCAGATCAGGGAGATAATATTACAAGCATCCAGGAAGAAAAAATTTGAATATTGTGGAAACACAATGAGGATAATACAGGATCTGGCAGCTTCTACACTGAGGGATCAAAGGGCTTGGAATATGATATTCTGGAGGGCAAAGTAGCTTGGATTAAAACCAAGAATCACCTCCCTAGAAAAACTGAGTATCATGTTTCAGGGGAAAATATGGTCATTCAATGGAATAGAAGATATTCAAGCATTCTTGCTGAAAAAACCAGAGGTGAATGGAAAATTTAACATTCAGATACAAGAAGCAAGAGAAGCATGAGAAGGTAAACATGGAAAAAAGTCATAAGGAAATTATCAAGGTTGAACTTTTACATTCCTACATGGAAAAATTATAATTGTAACTGATAAAACTTTTCTCAGTATTAAAATTGTTTAATGGAATATATATATATATATTCCATTAAACTATTTTAATATATATATATATATAGAAATAGAAGTTTATGTGTGCATATGAATACATATGTGAATATATGTTTACAGGTGTACATAGAGGTCACAGGACCAATTTAATAGGAAGGGACAATACTTAAAAGGGGAAATTAAGAGGTGAGAGAGGAATATAATGAGAGGAGATGGGGAGAGAGAATGGGGTAAAATATATCATATAGAAGAGGCAAGGGAAAATGGTTACAATGGAGGGGAAGAACAGGAAGGATAAGGGAATGGGTCAAACTTATTCTCTTTGAATTTGGATTAGGGAGGGAATTACATACACACTAAATAGGGTATCTCTCCCTACAGTAGAGTAGGGGGGAAGGGTATGAGAGAAGGGATGATATAACGGAGGGCAGTCTATGGGGGAGGGATTTTTTAAGCACCCACTTTTGAAAAGGGACATGAACAAAGTAGAGAAAAGAAGAAGTTGTAATTGGGATAGGAGTGAGGGAAATATAGTCAGTCTTTTACAATATATCCACTATAGAAATGTTTTTGTATAGCTACACATGTATAACTTATACTAAATTGCTTATCTTCCCAGTGAGGGTTGGTGACCAGGGAGGAAGGAAATGAATCTGGAATTCAAAGTTTTAAAATCAAATGTTTAAGATAGATAGATAGATAGATAGATAGATAGATAGATAGATAGATAGATAGATAGATAGA
>NW_027186473.1:64346544-64352895 GCF_028583685.1 Petaurus breviceps papuanus
AGATAGATAGATAGATAGATAGATAGATAGATAGATAGATAGATAGACAGATAGATATAGATAGATAGATATACTATTATTAATATATATTTTTTGCATTTTACTGGAAAATAAGATATACAGTCACTAGGGCATAGAGATCCCCCATTTCTTACTGGAAAGTCAAAGGGGGTATGGCATAAGATATTGGAGAGATCAGATCGGAGGAGGAGATATCCAGTGAAATCACTACTTTCTGCAGTGGTTAGGGGGGAAATGGGGAGAAATTTTGTAACTCAAAATCTGGTTGAAATGAGTGATGTAAACCAGAAGTTAATAAAGCAGCTCATTAAAAAACAGAAAAGAAAAAGCCAAAGCAAATAAACAAACAAATAAGCTCTGCCTTCAAGGCGGAGACAGACAGACAGATACCATGTACACAAACAAGAACATACAAGATTTGTAAAGAGTATACACAAGAAATCCGGAGCAGGAAGGTATTAAGAGATTATGGTAAGGGGTGCTCATTCAGAAGACTCAGCCAAGGAAGAGGTGGAGGGAGGCAAGGAGGCACAGCATTCCAGGCATAGGGGACAGCCATTGGAAAGGCTTGGAGGCTTCAGATGGAGTTTATCTTGAAGGCCTGGGTTCAAATCTTGTCTCACACACTTACCAGCTGTGTGAACCTGAATGAGGAATTGTCCTCCTCAACCTGTTTCCTCATGTGTAAAATGTTCACGATGTTTGGAGTACATGGGCTGTTGTCAGAACCATTGAACAAAAGCCTACAGGGCCCCTGCTCATGCTGGCACACCACATCTGGGTCAGTTTTTCCATGATGAGGAAAACTCGGATTTCTACTGAAGGAATTCCTGCCTTAAAATCAGGGCACTCTCCAGCTCACAAGTATTTTCACAAGCAATTAATTAATTAGCCTCCCCAACACCTGGGCCCCAGCTCGGGTCTCCTGGCTGCAGGGCCATGAAGCCTAAGCTTGTCCACACTGGATGGACACTGGCTCATGGGACCCTCCAACAAGATAGGAAGGGCCTTCACAAACCATCCAATACAGCTTCTTAATTTTGCAGAGGGGACTCCTGAGGCACAGGGTCCAAAGTCACCGTCTCAAGGGAATGGCTTAGTGACATGACCTTTCCTTGAATCCCCAGTTCTTAGCACAGTGCCTGGCACATAGTAGGGATTTAATAAATGTTTAGTTATTGTGAAAAAAAATTTTCTCCAACTTCCTCTCCTCCCACCTCAACACAAGACAGCATAAAATTCAATATAGTTTCTACACATATCTACACATTAAATATATTTTCACATTAGCTTTTTTTTCAGCTTCTACAATGAGGGATCGAAGGGCTTGGAATATGATATTCTGGAGGCCAAAGGAGCTGGGATTAAAACCAAGATTCACCTACCCAGCAAAACTGAGTATCATGTTTCAGGGGAAAATATGGTCATTCAATGGAATAGAGGACTTTCAAGCATTCTTGCTGAAAAAACCAGAGTTGAATAGAAAATTTGACATTCAGATACAAGAAGCAAGAGAAGCATGAGAAGGTAAACAGGGAAAAGAAATCATAAGGAACTTATCAAAGTTGTACTATTAATATTCCTACATGGAAAAACAATAATTGTAACTGATGGAACTTTTATCAGTAGTTGAAGGGAATAGAAATATATATATATATATATGAGGGTATATGGGCATATGAATACGTATGTGAATGTCTGTATATATGTTTACAGGTATACATAGACCGAGGGCACAGGACAAATTTAACAGGAAGGGATGACACTTAAAAAGTGAAATTAAAAGGTCAGGGAGGAATATAATGAGAGGGGATGGAGAGAGACAGAATGGGGTAAGCTATCTCATATAGAAGAAGCAAGGGAATATGGTTTCAATGGAGGGGAAGAATAGGAAGGCAAAAGGGAATGGGTCAACCTTATTCCTATTGAATTTGCCTTGTGGAGGGAATGAAATACATAGTATATAGTTTATCTCACTGTCCAGGAGAGTAGAGGTGGAAGGGGATCAGAGGGGGTATGAAAGAAGGGAGGTCAAGCTGGGTGGGAGGGAAGTTGGTAGCACCCACTTTTGAAAAGGGACGTGATCAAAGTAGAGAACAGAAAAAGTGGGAGGTGGGATAGGAGGGAGGGAAATATAGTCAGTCTTTTACAATGTATCTACTATGTTACTGTTTTGCATTAGCCACACATGTACAACCTATACTTAACTACTTATCTTCCCATTAAGAGTGGGTGGCGGGGCGGCCAGGTAGCACAGCGAGTAAGAGCACCGGCTCCAGTGTTGAGAAGACCTGGAAATCGAATCCCGGGCTCAGATACTTAGCACCCACCCAGAAATACCTGGCTGTGTAACTTTGAGCAAGTTACTTAACCCCAATTGCTTAGGGGCGGCCAGGTGGCTCAGCGAGTAAGAGCACCGGCTCCAGTGTTGGGATGACCTGGATCAAATCCGGGCTCAGATACTCAGCACCACACCCAGAAATAATAACTGGCTGTGTAACCTTGAGCAAGTTACTTAACCCTGGTTGCTTAATAAAAAAAAAAAGAGTGGGTGGCAAGGGAGGAAAGGAATTAATCTGGAATTCAAAGTTTTAAAGTCAAATATTCAAACACACACACATATATACATTATTATTAATACTATATTAAATGTAATTGGGAAATAAGATATATGGGCACTGGGGCATAGAGATCCCCTGGAAAAGTTGAAAGGGGTATGGGAGAAAATATGGGAGAGAACATATTGGAGGAGCGGATATCCTGTGGGACTGCTATTTTGGGGCGGTGGGTAGGGGAAAAATGGGGAGAAAATTTGCAACTCAAAATCTGGCAGAAGTGAACAATGTAATTAAGAAGTTAATAAAGCATTAAAAAAATAAAAAAACAGATTGCTTATAAGATCAGTCTTTATATCTAAATTTTGAATCCATTTTGACTTTATTTTGGCATACAGTGTACAATATTGATCTATGCCCAGTTTCTGCCATATTATTTTTTTCATTTTTCCAAGCAGGTTTTGTCAAATAGTGAATTCTTATCCCAGAAGCTGGAGTCTTTGGGTTTCTCAAACAATAGGTTACTATAGTATTTGATTACTGTGTCTTGTGTACTTAACTTATTCCACTGATCCAACACTATATTTCTTAACCAGCAGCAAGTAGTTTTAATGACTGATGCTTTATACTTTATACAATTTAAAATCTAGTATAACCAGGTCACCTTCCTAGTATTTCTTTTCATTAACCCTTTTGATATCCTGCACCTTTTGTTCTTTTAGATGAGTTTTGTTGTTATTTTTATAATACTATAAAATAATTTTCGGTAGGTTGATTGGTATGGTACCAAATAGGTAAATTAATTTAGGTAAAATTGTCACTTTTATTGTCATTCTTATTATATTAGCTTAGCTTAACCACAAAAAACTGATATTTTTGTTTCACTTATTTAGATCTGACTTTGTGTGAAAAGTGTTTTGCAATTGTGTTCATATAGTTCTTGGATTTGTTTTGGCAGGTAGACTCCCAAACATTTTATAATATCTATAGTAGCTTTAAATGGAGTTTTTATTTCCATTTCTTACTGTTGGACTTCATATAAAAATACAGGAATGCCTAGGATTTATGTGGGTTTATTTTATATCCAACAACTTTGTTAATGTTAATTGTTATTTGAAGTAGTTTTTTACTGGATTCTCTAGGATTCTCTAAGTATCTCATCATATCATCTGCAAAGACTGATAACTTAGGCTCTTCTTTGCCTACTCTAATTCCTTCAATTTCTTTTTCTTCTCTTATTGTGACAGCTGGCATTTCTAGTACCAAACTAGAGGTGATAGTGGATATCCTTGATTCATCCCAGATCTTATTGGAAATGCTTCTAGCTTTTCCTTATTACTTATAATACTTCCTGATGATTTTAGGTAGATGACACGTCTTATTTTAAGGAAGATTCTATTTATTTCTATGATTTCTAGTGTTTTTAACAGGAATGGGTGTTGTATTTTGTCAAAAGCTTTTTCTTCCTCCATTGAGATAATCATATAATTTCTACTTTTTTGTTATTGATATGATCAAATATGCTGATGGTTTTCCTAGCATTGAATCACCCTTCATTTCTGGAATAACTTCTACCTGATCAAAATATGTTATTTCCTTGATTAGTTGTTGGAATTTTTTTTAATATTTTATTTAAACTTTTTGTATCTCTATTAATTAAGGAAATTGGTATATTATTTTCTTTCTCTATTTTGGTTCTTCCTGATTTAGGTATCAGTACCATATTTGAATCATACAAAGAATTTGCTAGGACTCCACTAATTTTCCCAAATAGTCTATAAAGTTTTGGAATTGATTGTTCTTTAAATGTTTGATAGAATTCACTTCTAAATCCATCTGGCACTGAAGTTTTTACCTTGGGAGTCCATTGATGAATTGTTCAAATTCTTTTTCTAACATCGGGTTATTTAAATATTTTACTTCTTCTGTTAATCTGAGTAGTTTATATATTTGTGAAAGTTCATCCATTTTCTTAAGATTGTCAAATTTATGGGCATGTAATTGGGCAAGGGAAATTTCTAATTATTATTTCAATGTTTCATTGGAGGTGAATTCAGCCTTTTTATTTTTGATCCTTGTATTTTGGTTTTCTTCTTTCAATTTTTTAATAATCAAATTAACTATTTAATTTTTCCATAAAACCAGTTCTTAGTTTTATAAATTAGTTTAATGGTTTTCTTAATTTCAATGTTATCAGTTTCTCCTTTGGTTTTAAACATTTTTTATTTCTGTTTTTTAAATGCTTTATTAAATTCTGATTTATATCATCCATTTCAGCCAGATTTTGAGTTACAAATTTTCTACCCATTTCTCCCCCACCCACCGCCCCAAAATAGCAGTCCCACAGGATATCCCCTCCTCCAATCAGCTCTCTCCCACATTTTCCATCATACCCCTTTCCACTTTTCCAGTGGATCTCTATGCCTCAGTGCCTGCACATCCCATTTCCCAATTACATGTAAGACGGTATTAATTATAGTATATACATATATAAATACATACACACACATATATATACACACACACATATATACATATACATATACATATTTGAATATTTGATTTCAAAACTTTCAATTCCAGATTCATTCCCCTCCTTCCCTGTCACCCACACCTACTGGGATGATATGCATTTCAGTATAGGTTGCACATGTGTGGCTAATGCAAAACAATAACATAGTAGATACATTGTAAAAGACTGACTACACTTTCCTCCCTCCCATCCCACCTCCCACCCTCTCTACTCTCCACTTTGATCTTGTCTATTTTCAAAAGTGAGTGCTTCCAACTTCCCTCCCCCCCAGTCTACCCTCCCTTCTATCATCCCCCCTCTCATGCCCTTCCCCCCCTATTCTCCTGGAGGGTGAGATACCCTATTTAGTGTGTATTTCACTCCCTCCTCAAGCCAAATTCATTGGGAATAAGGTTGACCCTTTCCCTTTTGACTTCCTATTCTTCCCCTCCATTGTAACCATTTTCCCTGGCCTCTTCTGTATGAGATAGTATACCCTAATCTGTCTCTCCCCATCTCCTCTCACCTCTTAATTTCACTTTTAAGTATCATTCCTTCCTGTTAAATTTGTCCTGTGCCCTCTATCTATGTATATCTGTAAACATATGTACACACATTCACATATGTATTCATATGCCCATATAACCTCATATATAGACAGATATATATATATATATATATATATGTATATATATACATACACACACACACACACACATATATATATATTTCTAATCCCTTCAACTACTGAGAAAAGTTTCATAAGTTACAATTATTGTCTTCCCATGTAGGAATGTTAATAGTTCAACTTTGATAAGTTCCTTATGATTCCTTTTCCCTGTTTACCTTCTCATGCTTCTCTTGCTTCTTGCATCTGAATGTCAAATTATCTATTCAACTCTGGTTTTTTCACCAAGAATGCTTGAAAGTCCTCTATTCTGAATGACCATATTTTCCCCTGAAACATGTGTAATGGAAATGCAGATTTAAAGATCTTCCCTGCCCCTAGGCTAACGTGCACCTGGAGCCTGGGGTGGGAGGCTTGTTTTTCAGTAGATACTTTTTGATTGGCCAGTGGGTCAATAAGGTTGTTACATTCTCTGAGCCAGGAGAAGGCTATATAAGCCCTGATGTGTAGCTTTGTTTTGGGACTCACTTTGAGATGTGTTCTGTGATTTGATCTGAATTCTGGGAAGCCGTTGTTGAGAGTCCCCCAGCTTTGAAAAACCCAGAATGTGGAAACCCAGATGTTGACTGGGTATG
>NW_027186473.1:64352905-64415763 GCF_028583685.1 Petaurus breviceps papuanus
CCATTTTGAGTTGCTTTCCTTTAACAAAGCAGATCCAAGAACCTGTGGTAGCTGCAAACCCTGAGGACGCTTGGGGTGCTTGCTGCTACAACATGATACTCAGTTTTGCTGGGTGGGTGACTCTTGATATTAATCCCAGCTCCTTTGCCCTCCAGAATATCATATTCCAAGCCCTTTGATCCCTCGATGTAGAAGCTGCCAGATCCTGGGTTATCCTGATTGTGTTTCCACAATATTCAAATTGTTTCTTCCTGGTTGCTTGTAATATTCTCTCCTTAATCTGGGAATTCCAGAACCTGGCTATAATATTCCTAGGAGTTTTCTTTTGGGGATCTTTTTCAAGAGGTGATCGGTGGATTCTTTCAACCTCTATTTTGCCCTCTGGTACTAAAACATAAGGGCAGTTTTCTTTGAGAACTTCCTGGAGGATGATTTCTAGGTTCTTACATTGGTCATGGCTTTCATGCAGTCCAATAATTTTTAAATTATATCTTCTGGATCTATTTCCCAGGTCAGTGATTTTTCCCATGAGATATTTCACATTGCCTTCTATTCTTTCATTTGTTTGGATCCGTTTAACAGCATCTTGATTTCTCATAAAGTCATTAGCTTCCATTTCCTCCAATCTAATTCTGAAGCAATGATTCTTCTCATTGAGTTTTTGAGATTCTTTTTCCATCAGGCAAATTCGGCTTTTTATGGCATTCTTCTCCTCATTGCCTTTTTGGGCTTACTTTGCCATTTGAGTCAGTCTGTTTTTCAAGGTATTATTTTCCTCAGTCAGGCTGTTCACTCTCATTTCATAATTTTCTTCCATTGTTCTCATTTCTCTTCCCAATTTTTCTTCCACTTCTCTTATTTGGTTTTCAAAATCTTTCTTAAGGTCCTTTATGGCCTGTAACCAGCTTGTATTTTCTTTTGAAGCTTTTTGTGCAGGAGTTCTGACTTCACTGTTTTCCTCCTGTTCCATGCTTTGCTCCTTTTTGTCCCCAAAATAGGAGTGTAATGTTGGAATCTTCTGTCTGCTTTGTTTCCTTTGCCTACTAATTTTGCCACTCAATTACATGACTTATGGGCTTTTTGTCACAGTACGACTCTGCCACCAGACAAGGGAGCTTTTGTCCCAAACGCTGGGGATTTTTCAGCTGCCAGAGGTATTAGATGGGTACCCTCTCTGAGGTCGCCACATGCTCTGGCAATCTGGACACACACCCCAGAACCTACACCCTAGACTGCAATCCAGATCCAAGGAGGTTAAAGCAAGAGCGATTACCCCTCAGACTGGTGCTTGGTCCCCCTATACTCTGCAGGCCAAGAGCTAAAGCCGCCATGTGGCACTGGCTGCTTGTGCCAGTGTCTCAGGGGCTTTTTGCCCTGGAGGTAAAAGCCATGCACTTCCACTTACTGGTCCCAATGTCCAGACTCTACTGACCTCTCACTTTGACCTTTGTGTCTATGTGTTGATATATCTGGAAATGGCCACAGCTGCTGCTGATCTGGAGTCCCTCTGGCCGTGGTGGCTGGTCAGACCTGCCCTGGGAGGGTAAAGCCTCAGCGTGGGGCTGGGCTGGGCTCCCAGAGCGCTGTGCTGGATTTCTGCTGGCCTGGCGGGCTCTCCTCAGCAGGAGGTTAGCTTCTCTGTGTCATTTTGTGGGTTCTGCAGCTCCAAAGTTTGTTTAGAGTCCCCTTTTTTACATGGATTGGGGAGGGTGGAAGCCAGAGCTGCGGGAAGGTCATGCTTCTACTCTGCCGTCTTGGCCCCGCCCCCCCTAACATTTTTAATTTCATATTTAATAGGGATTTTTAATTTGTTCTTTTTCTAGTGTTTTCCATTGCATACCTAATTCATTGTTCTCCTTTTCTCTATTTTAGTCATGTAAGCACTCAGAGATATAAAACTTTTTTTTTTATATCTAAGAAATGCTTTTGATGCATCCCATCAGCCTAAGTTTACCATTTTGTCTCATTATTGTCATTCTCTTGAATAAAGTCATTGATTGTTTGTTATGGTTTGCTGTTTGACCCACTCTGTCTTTAGTATAACATTATGTAGCTTGCAATTAGTTTTTAGTCTATCTTTCCATGATCCTTTATTACATATAATTTTATAGCATCATGATCTCAAAATAATACTATTTCTGTCTTTCTGCACTGGATTGTGAGGTTTTATGCCCTAGTACATGGTCAATTTTATATATATACCATGTACTGTTGAGAAGAAGATATAATCATTTCAATTTTCTCCAGAGGTCTATCATATTTACCTTCTCTAAAATTCTATTCACCTCCTTAACTTCTTTCTTATTTATTTTGAGGATAGATTTATCAAGTTGAGAGAGGGAGTGGTTGAGGTCCCCTACTTCTTTACTTTTACTCTCTGTTTCTTTCTGTAACTTCTTTAACTTCTCTTCTAAGAATTTAGATGTTATACCACTTCGTTGGTGCTGGTGCCTTTTAGCAGGATATAGTTTCCTTCCTTATCTCTTTTAATTAAATATGTTTTTGCTTTTCTTTGTCTGAGATTAGTATTGTTACCCCCCCCACCCCCATTTTTTTCTTTTTTGCTTTAGATGAAGCATGATATATTCTGCTCCGGCCTCTTGCCTTTACTCTGTGTATCCCCCATTTCAAATGTGTTTCTTGCAAACAACATACTGTAGGATTATGATTTTTAATCTATTCTGCTATCTGAATCCATTTTATGGAAGAGTTCCTTCCATTTCATTCACAGTTATGATTACTATTTATGTCTTTCTCTCCATCTTGTCTCCCACCCCACTTTTATGCTTTTATTTCTCCCTTCTCACTTCCTCTCCTCAAAAGAGTTTTGCTTTTCACCGCCACTTCCCTCAATATTCTCTCTCTCAGTCACTTCCCTTTTCTTACCCTTTTTGCTTACTACTTCTTTCCTGCCTTCTAACCTTACCCTCCCCCTTTTCTTTCTCCTTTTCCCTCCTACTGCCTGTAGGACAAGTTAAATTTCTTTACTTAACAGAGTATGTTATTTCCTTCTTGAATCAAATCCAATGAGATAAACTCTCAAACAATGTTCTTTTCTCTCCTTTTTTTCCTCCACTATAATACGTTTTTGTTAGTTTTTATGTGATGAAAATTTACCCTTTCCTGCCCTCACCTTTCCTCCTCTCCCATTATACTATCTCTTTCACCCCCTTAATTATTTCGTTTCATCATCACTTCAATTTATTTATAGTCACACCCTTAAACTCTGTATATCTCTTTTAAATGTAATAACAAATATGCAATTCCCAAGATTAACAATTATCATTCCCCCACATTGGGGTATAGAAAATTTGCCTTTATTGAATAATAATGTTTTATTTTCTTTCTTATTTCCCCACATTTACCTGTTTATGCCTCTCTCCAGTCTTGTATTTGAAGATCAAATCTTCCCCTGAGCTCTGACCTTTTCATCAGGAGGGTCTGGAAGTCCCTTATTTCATTGAATATCCCTCTCCTTGCCTGAAAGATTATGTTCAATTTTGTTGGGTCCTTGGTTGTAGTCCAAGCCTTACAGAATATAATTTTCCAATTCCTCTGATCTTTCAATACAGAAGGTACAAGTCCTGTGTAATCCTCACTCTAGTTCCATAATATTTGAATTGTTTCTGGCTGCTTGCAGTATTTTCTCCTTGATCTGATAGTTCTGGAATTGGACTACAATATTCCTTGGAGTTTCCAATTTGGAATCTCTTTCAGGAAATGCTCAGTGGAGTCTTTCAATGATTATTTTACCCTCTGGTTCTAGGACCTCAGGGCTGTTTTCTTTGTTGATTTCTTAAAAGGTACTGTCAAGGATTTTTTTTTTCCATCATGACTTTCCAGTAGACCAATGTTTCTTAGATTATCTCTACTTATTCTCTTTTTCCAGGCCAGTTATTTCTCCAAAGAGATATTTTGCACTTTTATTTTTTCATTCCTTAGTTTTTTTTTTGACTGATTTGTGATGCTTCATAGAGTCATAAACTTCTACTTGCCTGATTCTAACTTTTATCAAATTGTTTTCTTCAGTTAACTTCTGTACCTCTTTTCCAATTGGCTAATTTTACTTTTCAAGGATTTATTTTCTCCAGTTAGAATCTGTACCTCCTTATCCATTTTGCCAATTTTACTTTTTAAATATTTTCTCTCATCAATGAAATGTTTTGTTTTTCAATTTTTGCCATTGTATTTTTAAAATAATTGGTCAATTTATCTTTTATTTCTTTAATTTGTCTTTTAAAACCCTCTTTTTTGTTCTTCTAAGAATGCTTTTTGTGCTTGATATCAGATAATATTCCCTTTGGAGGTTTCAGATGTGGGTATAGTGTAAATGCTGTTCTCTTCTGAGTTCACATTTTGCTTTTACTTGGCTCCATAGTAGGATTCTATGTTTTTTGTTTTTCTAGTTTGCTTCTCCATTGTGATTGTATTTTTTCCTGACTTTTAAAGTGGATCTCTGCTTCTGGAGCACAGGGGTCTCTTTCCTAAGCTTCTTGTGCTGGGAACTAGGGTTGCTGGCTTTGTGTGCTGTGGCCTCTGTTTCTGCCACCTTTAAGCTATATAATGCAGCTTACCTGGTGCAGAGCTAGAGCTGGCTGGTGTCTGCCAAGGATCATGGCAAGGTGATATCTTTCTGTGTTTCTCAAGGATTACACTGAATCTCACAGAGTGAGGAGTAGGGGAGGAGTTACTGGTAGCTGGAAGTCTCCTCTTTCCCTGGTGATGCAATATAGCACAGATAGCCTCAGCTGTCATCTGCTATGGTGTCTGCCATTTCCCCAGGCTGTGCAAATGCATGCCTGAGGTCCTGGTGCTGCTGTTTGCAAGTTCCACCCCTTTGGGACTCAGGATCTCCTTTTGGTCCACTGAGGTGGGACATGCTGTGATATCTCTTTTTGCCAAAGCAAGAGGGACCCAACCCATAGACCTCCCTAGTCTCCCAAGCTAAAAGACTGCTGTACCACTACTGCTGGATTTTTCATTGGGCAACATTCTCTTGGTTTTTCAAGGTCCTCAAGGGGGAGATGAGAGCACTTATGGTTTATTCCATTATCTTGGCTCACAGAAGTTCTATTAGATGACTTTCAAACAATTAGTCTGTGGGTTGATAGCCCCAGGAGTAGCTGCTGCTGCTGCCTCTGGCTCTGCACTTCAGTCTCACCCAGCTCTAATAGACCTCATCCAATGCTGAGAGGTTTGGGAAATGACACTGCCACTGGTGATTCAGTTGGCTGGAGCCCACTCCAATTCTGCTATGGTTGGGTGTAGACCCACACACTTCTGTGCTTTCTCAGCCTAGAGTAACAGGTCCTTCCTGTCAACCAAATGGACTGTCCTAGGCTGGAAATCTGCACTCTCTGTGTCCTAGTGGATTCTTCCACTCTAAAATTTGTTCAGATTCACTTTTTTAGAGATGTCTGAAATAATCTGCGAGAGAGCTCAGGTATATCCTTGCTTTTACTCATTTTTAAAACCTGGACTGGCATAGGGAAATAGACAAAGAGGTCTATTGACATTTAGTCAGGTCTAGACCAGAAAATATCTGTGAAGCAGACAAGTGCAACTAGAAAAAGAAAACATTTTAAAAACAACAAAGAAGACTCTAAACTTGTGTAGGATGCAGAAATAGATGACAACTGGCACCTCTATTGCTCACTACCCATTTAATGTCCTAGTATGAAATAGATTTAAGTGGGATAGAGTTGATCTGGCTCTAAATACTCCACAGTACCTGCTTCAGCCACTTTCATGGCTGTTGGAACAAATTTTTCTCATCCACCCATTCTGCCAGGGGAAGTCTTTACATACCTGTAGTAGGCACCCCCCCCCAATTGTTAAACAGTTTTGAGACTCAGCAGCAAAGACATAAAACCTAGTAGGAGGTAATTATTTTTTGTTGTTAAATTGAATAAGATAATCTATAATTAATCTAGGCTTATATTTTTCTAAACTGATAATGAAAAAGTAAAATAAAGGCAAAAATCCTATGAATATTATAATAAAATCTGAGGTAATTTTGTAACACAAAAGATCTTACCTAAAATGCATTGCCAGATGAATAAACCAGTTTCTAAAAGACATTTCTCTTTCCTAATAAGATTGAGGTGAAACAGGGATCCCCATTTTCACCACTACTTTTCAATATTGTCATAGAAATCTTAGCTTAAGTAATGAAAAAAGAGAAAGAAATTGAAGAAATTAGAATAAGCAATGAGGAAAAAATATCTTTTTTTTTTTCAAATGATTACGTTATACTTAGGGAATCCTAGGCAATCAACTAACAAAAAAACACTTAAAACAATTAACAATTTTAGCAATTGCAGAATTTAAAACAAACCCATATAAACCATCAACATTTCTATAAGTTACCAACAAAGCCCAGAAGCAAGAGAAAGAAAGAGAAATTTCATTTAAAATAATTATAGGAAATAAAAAATATTTGGGAGTCTGCTTGCCAAGTCAAATCCAAGACCCGTATGAACACAATTACAGAACATTTGTCACACAAATCAAGACAGAAAGAAATGAGAGTGATGCAAGAAAATTATAAAAAAAGTCAACAGCTTGGGAAACTGATTTCTTCCTGTTTTTCCCCCAATTTATTTCTTTATTTTCAGTTTACAACATTCATTTCCACAAGATTTTGAGTTACAAATTTTACTTCCATCTTTCCCCTACTCCCCATCCCAAAATAGTGAGCCTACTGAATACCTGTTCCTCCAATATGTTCTTTCTTATATCTTCCCTCACCCCTCTCCTAATTTTCTAATAGGGCAAGATGAATTTCTGTAACCCAGGACTTACATATCTTATTTTAGAGTTGCATGTAAAAAGCAATTTTTTTGAATGTTTGTTTTTAAAATTTTGAGTTCCAGATATTTTTCCTTCTTCCCTCCTCACCTACCACCACTGGGAAGATAAGCAATTCAATATAGGTTGTACATGTGTAGCTACTCAAAACATTTTCATAATTATTATATTGTAAAAGACTAACTATAATTCCCTCTATCCTATCCTGCCCCCCTCTTATTCTAATTTTCAACTTTGAACCTGTCACTTTTCAAAAATATTTACTTCTAACTACACTCTCCCCCATTCTGCCCTCCCTTCTGTCATTCCCCCAATCATCTCCTTCTCCCCATTTTCCTGTAGGGTAAGATATCTAATTGAGTGTGTATATTATTCCCTCCTTAAGCCAAATTCAGTGACAGTAAGATTGGCCCATTCCATTTCACCTTCCTGCTCTTCCCTTCCATTGTAACAGTTTTCTCTTGCCTCTTTTATATGAGATGATTTATCCTAATTTATCTCTCCCTTTCTCCTTCTCCCAATATATTCCTCTCTCATCTCTTCATTTGATTTTATTTTTTGGATATCATCCCTTCATATTCAACTCATCTTGTGCCCTCTGTCTATGTATACATGTACATACATATGCACACAGTCACACACACACACACACACACACACACCCTCCTAAATAAAAATAAATATATATGTATACATATATATTCCCTTCAACTATCCTCATACTGAGAAAAGTCTTATGAGCTACTATTACCATTTTTCCATGTAGGAATGTAAATTGTTCAACTTTAATAAGTTTCTTATGATTTCTTTTTCCTGTTTACCTTCTCATGTTTGTTTTGCTTCTTGAATTTGAAAGTCAAATTTTCTGTTCAGCTCTGTTTCTTTCATCAAGAATTCTTGAAAATCAGGGGTGGCCAAATAACACAGCAAGTAAGAATCAGGATTATCTGAAGATCGAATCCCAGGCTCAGACACTTAGCACCCACCCGGAAACACCTGGCTGTGTAACCTTGAGCAAGTTACTTAACCCCACTTTCTTAGGGGTGGCCAGGTAGCTCAGCGAGTAAGAGCACCGGCTCCAGTGTCAGGATGACCTGGGGATCAAATCTGGGCTCCGATACTCAGCACCACACCCAGAAATAACTGGCCGTGTAACCTTGATCAAGTTACTTAACCCCGATAGCTTTAAAAAAAAAAAAAGAATGCTTGAAAATCCTCTATTTCATTGAATGACTGTATTTTTACATGAAAAATTATACTCTGTTTTACTTGGTAGATTATCCTTGGTTTTAATCCTAACTCCTTTGAGCCTATCTTATAGCAATCCTTTCAATCCCTTAATGTAGAAGCTGCTAGGTCTTGTGTCAACCTGATTGTGTTTCCACAATACTCAAATTGTTTCTTCCTAACTGTTTGCAGTATTTTTTCATTGACCTTGGAACTCTGAAATTTGGCTTTAATAGTCCTAGGAGTTTTCTTTTTGGGATCTTTTTCAAGAAGTGGTCGGTGAATTCATTCTATTTCTATTTTGACCTCTGGTTCTAGAATATCAGGGCAATTGTGCTTGATAATATTTTGAAAGATGGTGTCTAGGTTCTTTTTTTTTGGTAATGGCTTCTAGGTAGTCCAGTAATTTTAAAATTCTCTTTCCTGTATCTATTTTCCAAGTCAGTGGCATTTCCAATGAAATATTTCACATTGCCTCCTAGGTTTTCATTTGTTTGGTTCTGTTTTAGATTATTTTGATTTCTCATAAAGTCATTAGCTTTCATTTGCTCCAATATTATTTTGAAGGAATTATTCTCTTCAGTAAGTTTTTTGAAATTCCTTTTCCATCTGGCAAATTTGAATTTTTAAGGCATTCTTCTCCTCATTGGCTTTTAGGGACTCTTTTGCTATTTGAGTTAGTCTATTTTTAATGTGTTATTTTCTTCAGTATTTTTTGGGAGGCTAGTCTCATTTAGCAGGCTGTTGACTCCCTTTTCATGATTTTCTTGCATTATTCTCATTTCTTTTCCCAATTTTTCATCCACTTTTCTTACTTGATTTTCAAAATCCTTCTTGAGCTCCTCCAGGCCTGTAGCCCATTCATATTTTTCTTGTAAGTTTTTGATGCAGGGATTCTGACTTTGCTCTCTTTTTCCTGCTCCATGTCTTGATCCTTTATATCCCCCCCCAAAAGATTCTGTTTGTGTGGTCTCTGTTTGCTCATATTGCCAGCCAATTATTTGACTTTTGAGCTCTTTGCCACAGTAGAACTTTTCTTCCAAATTTCTGATACCTATGTCCCAAATTGCTAGGGTTTTCATAACTGCTGGAGCTATTAGGAGGGTACCCTCTTTGCAACCCCCACAAGCTCTGGCACATTGGCCACACACCTCACGACCACCACCAAAGCCTGTGATCTAGATTTAAGCAGGTTAAAGCAAGAGTTATTACCCTCTGAATGGTCACTTGGCACCCTTTGTATCTGCAGGCCAGGAGATCTAGATGCAAAAACATGGCAGCAACTGCTGCTCTTGCACCTTTGCTACTTCTTGCCTCATGTGCAGGGGCCAGGCCATGCTCTTCTCCACCCAGTTCCAGCAGAGTTCCCCACTAACCTTTTACTTTCTTTTTGGTGTTTATGGGTTGGTAAGTCTGCAAACCACCACAGCTGCTGGTGATTCACTCTCCTGAAATCTGTCATGCCACAGCTGGTTGGGGCTACCCTGGGGCCAGGACTGTGGGGCTCATGGGGACTTCATGTGGCTCCCAGCCTAGTGCATCAGACCCTTCCTGTGGGCCTGCCAGGTTGCCTTCAGCAGAAGATTCATTTGTCTCTGTCACTTTGTGGGTTTTTAGTCCTAAAAAAATTTAGAGACAGTTTTTTACATTGGAGGTGGTGGGAGACAGAGATGTGCAGAAGTCCTATTTTTATGCTGCCATCTTGCCCCCACTGGACAAATGATTAAAAAAATAGAATTGACCAAATGGAAAAGGAGATACAAAATCTATTGAAGAAAACAACTTCTTAAAAAGTGTAATTGGCCAAATTGAGAAGAAAGTTCAAAAGTAAATTGAGGGAAACAACACCTTAAAAGTTAGATTTGGGCAAGTGGAAGCTAATGGCTATGAGACATTATAAATCAACCAAACTAACCCAAAAGAATGAAAAAAAGTGAAAGAATGTCAAAAGTACCTCAGAGGAAAAAGAACTGACCTAGAAAATAGGAGAAACAATATCAGAATCACAGGACTACCTAATCAAATATAAAAAGTAGGACCTGGACAGCATCATTCAAGAAATTATAAAGGCAAAGTACTTTGATGTCCTGGACCAGAGGGCAAAATACACATCAAAAGTATCCACCAATCACCTCAGGAAAGAGATCCCAAAATAAAAACTCCAAGGGACATTGGAGCCAAATTTCAGAACTATCAGGTCAAGGAAAAATATAACACAAATTGCCAGAAAGAAGCAATTCAAATATCAGGTAGTCACAATCAGTATCACACAGGACTTGGTAGCTGCAAATTAAAGGGCTGGAGGTTATGGAACATGGAGAGTAAAGGAACTAGGACTATAATTAAGAGTCACCCAGGAAAAAGAAAATATAATATATCAAAAGAAAAATGGTCATTCAATTAAATAAAAGGTTTTCAAGCCTTCAAAAGGAGAAGACAAGAACTAAAACAAAAATTTGATCTCCAATATCAAGACCTAAGAGAAGCATGAGCAGGTAAAAAGGGAAAAGAAAAGATGAATGATTCAGTAGAGCTAAACTGTTTATATCCTTGCATGTGAAGATGATATCTGTAACTTTTAAAAATTGCATCACTAATAGTACAGAGAGAAGTAATATACATAGACAGAGGGTATGGGCACAAGGTGATTGTGAAGTAATGACATAAAAAAACATTTAGGGATTAGAAAAGGGAATACAATAGTACAGAAGGAAAGGAGAGTTACAAAATTTCATCAGTGTTGCCACAAAGAGGGAATAATATACACAAACAGATGAATATAGAAAAAAAATCTTATGAAATAAGGAAGTAGGAGGGGTGTAGAATAAATTAAAGAGGGGAGAGTGGGGATTGACAGAAGAAAGGGCAGATCAAGGGAGGTGGTAGTCAGAAAAACAGGGGGAGAGCACAAACATGAAGAATAATAGGATGGAGGGAAATAGATAGGTAGTAATCATAACTGTAAATGTGAATGGGATGAACTCTACATAAAATGGAAACAGATACTAGAGTGTATCAAAAATAGAATCCTATGATATATTGCTTATAAGAAACTCATAAAGACCAGTCCTGGTCTTAAACAAAGTAAAATATGAATAAAAAATATGAATAATTAAGTGACATAAGAATGGAAACTACATATTGCTAAAAAGTCACCACAGACAAAGAAAAAATCAAATTAGAAGAAGAAGGATTAGTCTATCTGTCAGATCTATGAGGAGGGGAAGAATCCATGATAAAACAAAAGATAGAGACCATTATGAAATGTAGAATGGATAATTTTGATCTTATTAAATTTAAAAGCTTTTGTATAAACAAACCCAACACACTTAATTTGAATAGCAGAAAGCTGGGAAATAATCTTTACAGCAAGTAATAGTTCTCTGATAAGGCCTCATTTCTCAAATATATAGAGACCTCAATCAAATTAATGAAAATACAAGCCATTCCCTGAATTATAAGTGGTCAAAGGATATGAAAAGTTAGTTTTCAGATAAAGAAAACAAAGCTATCTATAATCATAGGAAGAAGTGCTATAAATCAATTCTTATTAGAGAAATGCAAATTAAAATAACACCTCACATCAATTAGATTGGCTAATACATAAAAAAGTAAAGTAACAAATATTAAAGAGCATGTGAGAAAATTGTGGCATTCATGTACTGTTAGTGGTGTTATAAACTGATTTAACCATTCTTGAGAGCAATTTGGAACTATACCCAAAGGGCAGTCATACCCTTTTTAAAAAATATTTAATGTTAGTTTTCCACATTCACCTCTACTAGCTTTTGAGTTTTAGTTTTTCCCCTTACTTCCTCTCCACACTACCTAAGATGGCATGCAACCTAATATTGATACTGTGATATGCATTAATATTAAATATATTTTAACATTAATCATTGTAGAGGTCCAGTAGTGAGCCAGTCCACTCATGGATAGTCTGGGTCAGGATTTCCCTAGGCCCTGCTCCTCATGAGGGCTCATTTTTGCTCGGGGTGATTGGCTCAACATCTTTTCTTGATTAGCAAGGGAAAAGGTTATGATTATCAAGAAGTGGTTACCAAGAAGTGATCACACATGAACACAATAGAAGAAAGTACTAGGAGGTAGAATACCAGCTGTAATTACTTTTGCTATTATTATATAAATCCTTACCCTCAGATAAATAAATAGACTACCTGGAAGGCTTCCTGTCTGGTTTGTATCTCATCATTCCCACATTCTCACATTAGGCCCATGCTCCTTTGGTGGGGGCATCATTTGGTGCACTGAACAGGGACCTGAAAAGAAGGGACAAGAAGAGTGACCTCCTGTGCTCTAGAGAAATGCAACAAAAAATGTAAAGAGGTGAAAGCTAAATTTTCTTCAAAGTGTTAGACTTAGGAAGAATAGATCACGAGGCAAAAGTAAGTATGTGTTAGGGAGTAAGAAGAAAACAAGAGTTTAAGCAAATAGAAGTCAGGGCTCTGGTTTACTTTCAATTCCTTGGGGCCCCTTGCTTTTGATTTTTAAGCATGCTGCTGAGAGCAAGCATGGGGCAAAGACAATTGGGAAGTAAAGACCATGAATATTATCTGAGGCTGTTAAAGAATATAGCTAGAGAAAGGGGACTCTTAATATTTACTAATCAGCTTCAAGAATTTTTAGACTATGTATAAACCTGTTGCCCATGGTTCTTAAAAAAAGGGACCATTGATTTAGAAAAATGGGAAACTGTAGGCAGACAGATGAGTGAGTATTATTGGGAGGTTGGCCTAGGTGAACTCCCTATTTCTGCATTCTCCATATGGAATGAGCTAAAAACATATGTCTCCAATTCCAAGAAAAGGTACTGATAGGCATAAAAGTTTTAAAAATAGACATGGCATCAGGGATAGAGGAAGAGGAGAATATGGCACATTGTATAGATGAACACCTGAAAATCATAGAGGACACAGATTTGGAAGAGTTCCATGAGCCTATTCTCTCTAGCACTCCTCCTATGGAACCACCCATGTACAAACCCAACTCTTAGGGTTTTTTCAGAAAGGATCAGAGGTCAAAGGAAGAGGCTATAGTTTAGTCCAGGCAGCCATAAGGAAGTCTGAAGAAACAGGGGAAGATGTTCCACTTGCCATGAGATTAGCACTGCTTGTGTTTGAAGTGAATGAAACTAATTACCCAGGGAAAATGCTGAGGAAACATCACACATTAGAATTTAAGTTGTTAAAAGAACTCCAATCCAGAGTATCAGTTATGTAGCCAATAGTGCTTATGTTCAGACACTCCTTGCTTCAATCTCCAACATAGGAATGTGTCCCCTTGATTGGTATTCATTGACAAAAACAACACTAGCAGGGGGAAATTACCTAGTATGGAAATCAGAATTTTTTTGTGGCATGCTAGGACAAGGCCAGGCAAAATGAGAGGACTCGAGCTAATATTTATTTTGAGCAACTCACAGGCACTGGGAGGTATAGCCAGGTTAGGGATCAGTTGGGGCATGAATTGATCACTTATGAAAAAATTATGAATGCATTTAAAGCAGCATGGTTCAAGGTCCTAGGAAAAAAATATTGAGGGGTTTCCTTTACTAAGATAATAAAAGGCTCCCAGGAATATTTTCCTGATTTCCTAAGTAGATTAACCATGGCCATACAAAGAAGTGTCTCAGATGCTGAGGGCATTAGTATTTTGTTATTGAAATTGGCCAGAGAAAAATGCTAATGTGGATTGTAAACAAGCACTCCAAGGAGGCAAGCCAAATATGACCATTACAGAAATGATAAAAAGGTGCCAGAATGTGGGGACAACACAATTTCATGCACAGGTGATGGCTGCTGTGATGGATCAAAAAGCCTCCCGTGCTATGATCCCATTATGCTGCTATAGCTGTGGGAAGCTTGGGCATTAAAACAAAAAGAATTGTAGGTGCCCCAACAAAGGCCCACAATACAGTTCAGCTCAGCCACCATCCACTCCATTCCTTAAGTGTAAGAAAGGCAACCATTGGGATGCACAGTGTCATTCAAAAATAGATAAAGACAGGAAATGCATTCAGGAAAAACTACCCCAAGAGCGCTTTCTGGCCCCAGCAAACAATTGGAGCAGCCCTCTCCCTCACAGCTTCTGTAACAGTGCCCAAGTACAGCTCCCTACACCAAAAGTAAAACTTACAATTGCCAATCTCTGGCATGCCACCCTGTGAAATGCAGGTCTCAAACTTTCATCCTGAGTCTCCCATCACATCGATGCTATTATGGGGGTCTCCTCAGTGCCCACAGGGATGTACAGACACCTCCCCTTGTCTCGTTATCAGCTGCAAATACCGTTCCCATTTGGGACCAATGGTACTATCCAGAGTGGTAGATGCCAACACTGGGGGAAATTCATGTTCTCCTATGGGTACAGCCACACCAAGACATTTCAATAAAAAAAGGAAGAGAGTAGAATAATTATTTATACTAGAATACAAACAAGGTAAGAAAAAAAGCATCACAAATTAGGGGCAGTGGAGGTAGATGGAGTCAAGATGGCAGAGTAGAAGCAGGACCTCCCCTAGGCTCTGGTTCCACCTTCCCCAATCTGTGTAAAAAGGTGACTCTAAACAAACTTTAGAGCTGAATAAACCACAAAATGACACAGAGAAGCTAACCTCCCCCTGAGGACAGCTGGCAGGCCGGCAGGAATTGGCCAGTGTAGCGCTCTGGGAACCGAGCCCAGACCCATGGCAAGGCTTTAACCCCAGGGTGGGCCTGACAAGCAGCCAGCCTGAGGGACCCCAGATCAGCAGAAGCTGTGGACATTTCCAGATTTATCAACACATAGATGTGAAGGACAAAGTGAGAGGTCAGTGCAGTATAGACTTTGGGATGTAGTAAGAGGGAGTGCATGGCTTTTGCCCCCAGGGGCAGAACCCACTGAGATGCCAGCACAGCCATCCAGTGCCACATGGCAGCTTTATCTCCCGGCCTGCAGAGTATAGGGGGACCAAGCGCCAGTCTGAGGTCCTGGGGTGTGTGTCCAGCTTGCGAGAGCATGTGGAGACCTCAGAGAGGGCACCCATCTAATACCTCTGGCAGTGTTTGGGATGAAAGCTCCCTTTTCTGGTGGCAAAGTCCTACTGTGGGAAAAAGCCCAAGGGTCAAGTGACTGAGGGGTTATATGACCAGGCAAAGAAAATAAAGCATACAGAAGATTCCAACATTAGACTCCTATTTTGGGGACAAAAAGGAGCAAAGCATGGAACAGGAGGAAGACAGTGAAGTCAGAACTCCTGCACAAAAACTTCAAAGGAAAATATGAGCTGGTTACAGGCCATAGAGGACCTTAAGAAGCAGATAAGAGAAGTGGAGGAAAAATTGGGAAGAGAAATGAGAAAAATGCAAGAAAATTACGAAATGAGAGTCAACAGCCTGACTGAGGAAAATAGTACCTTAAAAAATAGACTAACTCAAATGGCAAAAGAGGTTCAAAAAGGCAATGAGGAGAAGAATGCCTTAAAAAGATGAATTTTCCAGATGGAAAAAGAATCTCAAAAGCTCAATGAGGAGAATCATTGCTTCAGAATTACATTGGAGCAAATGGAAGCTAATGACTTTATGAGAAATCAAGGTGCTATTAAATAGATCCAAACAAATGAAAGAATAGAAGGCAATGTGAAATATATCATGGGAAAAACCACTGACCTGGAAAATACATCCAGGAGAGATAATTTAAAAACTATTGTAACTACCTGAAGCCATGATCAAAGTAAGAACCTAGAAATCATCCTCCAGGAAGTTTTCAAAGAAAATTGCCCTGATGTTTTAGAACCAAAGGGAAAATAGAGGTTGAAAGAATCCACCGATCACCTCCTGAAAAAGATCCCAAAAAGAAAACTCCTAGAAATATTATAGCCAGGTTGCAGAATTCCAAGATTAAGGAGAGAATATTACAAGCAGCCAGGAAGAAACAATTTGAATATTGTGGAAACTCAAATCAGGATAACTGAGGATCTGGGAGCTTCTACATTGAAGGATCGAAGGGCTTGGAACATGATATTCCAGAGGTAAAAGGAACTGGGATTAAAACCAAGATTCACCTACCCAGAAATACTGTATATCATGTTTCAGGGGAAATATGGTTATTCAGTAGAATAGAGCACTTTCAAGCATTCTTGCTGAAAAAAACCAGAGTTGAATAGAAAATTTGACATCCAGATACAAGAAGGAAGTGAAGCATGAGAAGGTAAACAGGGAAAAGAAATTATAAGGAACTTATCAAAATTGAACTATTAACATTACTACATGGAAAAACAATAATTGTAACTGATGAAAATTTTCTCAGTATTTGAAGAGAATAGAAATATATATATATATACATATATATAATGTCTATATATGAGGGTATATGGGCATATAAATACATATGTGAATATGTGTATATATGTTTACAGTTATACACAGATAGAGGGCACAGGACCAATTTAACAAGAAGGGATGATACTTAAAAAGTGAAATTAAGAGGTGAGGAAGGAATATAATGAGAGGAGATGGGGAGAGACAGAATGGGGTAAACTATCTCATATAGAAGAGGCAAGGGAAAATGGTTACAATGGAGGGGAAGGATAGGAAGGCAAAAGGGAATGGGTCAACCTTATTACCATTGAATTTGGCTTCAGGAGGGAGTGAAATACACACTAAATAGGGTATCTCACCTTCTAGGAGAGTGGGGGGGGGTAAGGGGATGAGAGGGCAGATGATGGAAGGGAGGGTAGGCTGGGGGGGGAGGGAAGTTGAGAGCACCCACTTTTGAAAAGGGATGGGATCAAAATAGAGAATAGAACAACTGGAAGGTGGGATAGGAGGGAGGGAAATATAGTCAGTCTTTTACAATATATCTACTATGTTACTGTTTTGCATTAGCCACACATGTACAACCTATAGTGAACTGCTTATCTTCCCAGTAATGGTGGGAGACAAGGGAGGAAGGGAATGAATCTGGAATTAAAAGTTTTAAAATCAAATACTCAAATATATATATATGTACTATTATTAATACTATTTTACATGTTATTGGGAAATAAGATATACAGGCACTGTGACATATAGCTCCACTGGAAAAGTCCAAAGGGGTATCAGAGACAATATGTGAGAGAACAGTTTGGAGGAGGGGATATCCTGAGGGATTGCTTTTTTGGGGCTATGGGTAGGAGAAAAACGGGGAGAAAATTGTAAAACTCAAAATCTGATGGAAAAGAATGATGTAAATCTGAAGTTAATAAAGCATTGGAAAAAAAAACAAATTATGGGCAGTGGACAGTTCCAAAGTACAGAAGATCAAACATATTGTACTCATGTGATTACTGACATGAGACTCACTCTAAAGATAAGAATAGAAAGAAAAAAAGCCATTTGAGTGGTTGGTGGACACCAGAGCAGATAAATAAGTAATTACAGAAAACCACTGTCTGTGACTTTGGCCTCTCAATCAAGCTGATGCCCCACTACAAGGGATAAGAGCAATAAGAATGCCTAACACAATTCAAAATGGCTTACCTGGGAAGTAGAAGGCAGGCAAGGAAAGTTCAAATTATATGTATTAGAATCTTTGCCAATAAACCTATGGGGAAGAGATCCATTGAGACCCATGGAAGTTGTAATTCAAAACAAACATATCCAAGAGTAGGATTTTGGATAGAGGCCATTGTAAAGAAAAGAAAGGAACAGGTCCCAAAGATCACCTGGAAGGAAGAGCCCCCCATATGGGTTGAATAGTGATCTTTCACATCAGAAAAGTCCATGTCCCTTCAGGAAATAGTAGAGAAAAACTACAGGCAGGACATATAGAGGAATCTGACAGTTCATGAAATTCACTGATAATTGTCATAAAAAAGAAGTCACGAAAGTAGAGAATGATAACTGACCTTAGAAAAATAAATGAGAGAATGAAGACTGTGGGAAGTTTACAGCCAGGACTGCCCTTGCCAGTCATGATACCACAGGATTGGCATTTATGGATTATTGATTTGAAATCCTGTTTTTATACAATCCCACTTCAGCTGCAGGATTGCAAATACTTTGCATCTTCACTACCATCAGTGAACTTGAGGGCACCACACAAGAGATATCAGTGGAAGGTCCTACCCCAAGGAATGAAAAACAGTCACCCCATGTGTCAAACTTTGTGTCTCAAACTATAGACCCCATTACAGACAGGTAGCCTCAGGCATGTATTACCCATTATATGCATGGCATACTTTGTGCTCACTCACATAACAGACTGTTAATCAAAATCTTAAAGGAAATAACACAACTCCTTGAAAAGCAAGGTTTGGAGATAGCACCAGAAAAAAATACAACAGTTGCCTCAGTATTCCCATTTAGGACAAATAGTGGAATCAATATGAGTCAGGCCCCAAAAGATAGAGATAAAAAAAGACGAATGAAAGACATTTAATGATTTCCAAAAATTATTGGGAGATATAAATTGGATCAGACCTTATTTGAAGAGAGGGACTCAGGAAGTGACAGAACTATCTGAGATATTGAGAGGTAATGGAAGTCCATCCTCTCCAAGATACCTGACTCTGAAAGTGGAAGAACAATTGAACAAAGTAGAAAAAGGTATAGAAGTGTCCAAATTGTCACATGTCCTTCAAGGGCAATGGGCAGAAGTCACCATATTGCCTACTCCCAAAATTCCCTTTGCAAGTATTCATCAGGGGAATAGATTACTAGAATGGGTTTAATTAGCCACCCTGAAGCCTAAGCACCTACCCTTAAATGGTGGCCAAGTTAGTCCTTTTGGGCATAGTTCCAAATTGCTTTCCAGAGTGTTTGGATCAATCCACAACCCCATCAACAACACATTAGTGTCCCAAATTACCCACATCTCTAACATTTGTCATTTTTCCATTTTGTCATGTTAGTCAATTTGATAGATGCAATGTGGTACCTCAAAGTTGTTTTGATATGCATTTCTCTAATCAAAGATGATCTAGAGTATTTTATATGACTATAGGTAACTTTTAATTGACTAGTAAGGACCTATGATCATTGTCCATTTTTTTCTTTTTGCACATAATGTTTGCCTATTTCCTGTTTTTGTTTTTAATTAACTCTCTAGTTGGAGCACAAGAATCACTGATCCAAGCTTATCTTGCTGGTGGAGAGGGGCCTCATTAGTGGCTTTGTGACCTGGGGCTTCAGGCACTGGCAGCTAGAGGATGTAGGGGTCTGAATATGATATTCTGTAGGACAAAGGAGGCAGGAAAAGAACTAAAAATAACTTACACAGCAAAATTGAGTATAATCCTCTTGGGGGGAAATGTACATTGAATGATAAGAGAGGACTGTCAAACCTTCTTGATAAAAAACCAGAGCTGAATAGAAAATTTTACTCCTACATACAATACTCAAAGGAAAATCACAACATATTTAATGAGTTTAAAGTGTTTATATTCCTGCATGGGAAGATGATGTTTGTAACTCTTGAAACCATTCTTATTATTTTTTTAAATTAGTTGTTTTATTTTTAATTTTCAGTATTCAATTTCATAAGATGTTGAACTCCTTCCTGCTTTCTTCCCCTCCCCACTGCCCAAAATAGAATACAATCTTATATAAGTATACATGTACAATTATGTTAAACATATTTCCCCATTAGTCATGTCATGGAAGAAGAATCACAATAAAAGGGGAAGCCCACAAGAAAGAAAACCAAAAAGAGAGAAAATAATATGCTTTGATCTGCATTCAGACTCCATAGCTCTTTCTCTGGACGTGTATAGAATTTTCCATCATAGTCTTTTTGAATTGTTGTAGATCATTACATAACTGAGGAAAGCTGTCTATCAAAATTTATAATTGCAAAATGTTGCTTTTACTGTATGAAATGCTCTCCTTGTTTGGTTCATTTCACTCAGCACCAGTTCATGCAAGTCTTTCCAGGTTTTTTTCTGAAGTCCAACTGTTCATCATTTCTTATGGAGCAAAGTATTCTGTTATATTCATATATCACAACTTGTTCTATCATAGCCCAAATAATGGGAATTCCCTTAATATTGAATTATTTCCCTCCACAAAAAGTTGTTTTAAATACTTTTGTACATGTGAATCAATTTTTTTTTTCATTTTTAAGATCTTTGAATGTAGTTCCAAATTGCTCTCCAGAATGGTTGGATAAATTCACAACTCCACCAACAATGCATCAGTGTTTCAATTTTCTCCAATATTTATTATTTTCTTGTTTTGTCATGTTAGCCATTCTCATAGGTGTGGGACCTCAGAGTTATTTTAATTTGCATTTCTCTAATCAATAGGGATTTAGAGCATTTTTTCATATAACTATAGATAGCTTTAATTTCTTCATCTGAAAGGGAATGACTTGTATTCTTATAAATTTGACTTAGTTATGTCTATATTTTGGAAATGAGGACTTGCTCAGAGATACTGCTTGTAAAAATTGTTTCCCACATTTTTGCTTCCCTTCTACTCTTTGTTGAATTAACTTTGTCTGTAAAAAAAACCACAACTTTTAAATTCAGTATAATCAAAACTATTCATTTTGCATTTCATAATGTTCCCTATCTTTTGTGTTATAAATTCTTCCATTCTCCATAAATCTGAAAGGCAAACTGTTTTTTGCTCTGCTCATTTGCTTATAGTTCCACCCTTTATGTCTAAACCACATACTCATTTTGACCTTATGTTGGTATATGGTAAAAATTTTTGATCTATGTCTAGTTTCTGTCATATTCTTTTTACAGTATTCAGAACAATTTTTGTCAAATAATGAGTTTTTATATCAGAATCTGGAGTCTTTGGGTTTATCAAGTACTCGATTACTATAGTCATTGACTTCCATGTCTTCTGTACCTAAACTGTTTCACTGATCCACCACTCTATTTCTTAGCCAGTACCAAGCAGTTATGATGATTGCTGCTTTATTATGCAATTTAAGAACTGGCATATATAGACCACCTTCCATTGCATTTCTTTTCATTATTTTACTTAATATTCTAGAACTTTTGTTCCTCTAGATTAATTTTGATATGATTTTTTTCTAGTTCTATAAAATACATTTATGGTAGTTTGATTGGTATGCCAGTGCATAAGTAAATTAATTTTGGTAGAATTGTCATTTTTATTATATTAGTACACCCTACATGTGTGCAACTGATACTTTTTTCAATTACTTAGATCTGACTTTATTTGTGTGAGAAGTGTGTTGTGATTGTGTTCATAACGTACCTGGGTTTGTCTTGGCAAGTAGATTCCCAAATATTTTATATTGACTATAGTTACATTAAATTGAATTTCTCTTCTCTTGCTGTTGGGCTTTGTTAGTAATAAATAGAAATGACAATGATTTATGTGGATTTAATTTATACCCTTTAAATTTAATAAAATTGTTATTACAAGCAGTTTTTTAGTTGATTCTTTAGTATTGTCTAAGTATACTATCATATCATCTGCAAAGAGTGGTAGTTTAGTTTCTTCATTGCCTATTGTAATACATTCAATTTCTTTTTCTTCTTTTATTGCTAAAGCTAACATTACTGGTACAATATTGAATAATAGTTGTGATAATGAACATCCTTGTTTCACTCCTCATCTTATTGGTAAACCTTCTAAATTGTCCATTTCATATAATGCTTACTGATGTTTTTTGAGAGGTGTTACTTTTCATTTTAAAGAAAAGTTCACTAATGCCTGTGCTCTCTAGTGTGTTTAATAAGAATGGGTGTTGTATTTTATCAAAAGTTTTTTTCTGCATATATTGAGATGATCATTTGATTTCTATTATTTTTTTAGTGACATAGTCAATTATGATGACAGTTTTTCTAGTATTGAACCCACCCTGCATTTCTGGTATAAATCCCACCAGGTCATAATATATCATCCTTATGATATGTTGCTATAATCTCTTTGTTAATATTTTATTTAAAATGTTTGAATCTGTAGGGAAATTTTTCTAGTTTTTTGATGGCTTATTCAATTTCTTTTTTAATGGGGTTATTTAAGTATTTCATTCCTTCTGTTAATCTGGGCAATTTATAATTTTTAAAGTATTCATCCATCTTACTAAGATTGTCAGTTTTATTGCCATACAGTTGGGCAGAAGAGTACCTAATTATTGTTTTAATTTCCTCTTCATTGATGGTGAAATTCACTTCTTTAATTTTCAATACTAGTAACTTTATTTTCTTTTTCCAAACCAAATTAATCAAATCTATCTATTTTTAAAATTTCTGGGAAAGCAAATTTTAGTTTCATTCATTACTTCAATAGTTGTCTTAATTATACTTTTATTTGTCTCTCCTTTGATTTTCAGAATTTCTAATTTTTATTTTAATTTGAGGGTTTTAATTTATTCTTGAAATTTCAAAATTTAATGTCCAATTCATTGGTGTTCTCTTTCTCTATTTTATTCATGTAAGCATTCAGAGATATAAAACTTCCTCTAAGAACCACTTCATCCCATAATTTTTTTTGTCTCATTATCGCCATTCACTTGGATGAAATTACAAATTGTTTCTATAATTTGTTGTTTGACCCACTCATTCTTTAGGATTGCATTATTTAGTTCCTAAATACTCTTTAGTCTATCTTTCCATGGCCCCTTAATACATATAATTTTTATTGTATTGTGTTCTGAACAGGTAGCATTTAATATTTCTGCCTTTCTTCATCGTATTGTGAGGTTTTAATGCCCTAGTATATGATAAATTTTTTAGTAGGTACCATGTACCACTGATACAAGTATATTCCTTTCTCTGTCGATTCAAATTTATCCAGAGGTCTACCATATCTAACTTTCCAAAGATTTTATTCACCTCCTTATCTTTTCTTCTTGTTTATTTTGTGTATTAGATTTATCTAGTTCTGAGAGGGGGAGGTTGAGGTCCCTCAGTGATATAATTTTACTGTCTATTTCTTCCTTTAACTCCCTTAACTTCACCTCTAAGAATCTGAGTGCTGTACCAGTTGGTACATATATATTTAGTACTGATATAACTTTATTTTCTGTGATATATTTTATCGGGATGTAGTTTATTCCCTTGTGTCTTTTAATTAGATCTATTTTTGATTTTGCTTCATCTGAGATCAGGATTGTTACCTTCCTTTTTTTTTAACTTCAGCTGAAGCAAAATGTATTCTACTCTAGCCTTTTACCTTTGCTCTGCTTCAAATGTGTTTCTTGTAAACAACATAATGTAGGATTATGATTTTTAATCCATTCTATTATCTACTTCATTTTATATGGACTTCTTACCATTCCCATTCAAAATTATGATTATTTGCTGTGGCATTCTTTCCATCCTATCCCCCCCCCCATTTATGCTTTTCTCTTCCCCCTTTCCCTTTCCTTCCTCACAAGTGTTTTGCCTCTGACCACCTCATCTCTCAATCTGCCCTTCCTTCTTTCAGGCCCTTTCCCTTTCCTTTTCCTTACTATTTATTCCCTCCCTCCTACCCCTTTTATCAACCCTCTTTGTTTTCTTTCCATTTTACCCTTTCCCCTCCTAAAATGTATAGGGTAAGATTGATTTCTATACCTAAGTGAGTGTGTATGTTATTGCATGTTTGAGCCAAATCCTATGAGAGTAAGGTTTGAACAATGCTTGCCCTCCCTCCTTTTATTCCTTCTCCTGTAGTAAGTCTTAATGCCTCTTCATGTGACTTAATAAATCCTATTCTGTCTCCTCCTTTCCTCTTCTCCAGTACAATCATTTTCAACCCCTTAATAAATGTCTTTATCTTAATGTCTTTATCATCACATCATGTTCAACCTATGTCCACACCCCCTTTATGTATCCCCCTTTTAAATGTCATAATCAAGATACAATACTTCAGCGTTACAAGTATCATCTTTATTTTCCTTCTCTCATTACCTTTTTATGCCTCCCCTGAATCTTTTATTTGAAGATCAATTTTCTGTTGAGCTCTGGTCTTTTCATCAGAAAGTCTTTGAATTTGCCTATTATTATCCTCAATTTTATTTGGTATTTGATCTTTGGTTGTAATCTAAGCTCCTTTCCTGCAGAATATTGTATTCCAAGTCTTCTGATCTTTTAAGGCAGAAGTTGCTAGGTCCTGCATAATGATGACTGTGGTTACATGATATGTAAATTGTTTCTTCCTGACTGCTTTTGGGATGTTCTCCTTGACATGATAATTCCTCTGAATTTTCATTTAGGGATCTCTGTCACAAGGTAATTGGTGGATTATTTCAATAATTATTTAATCCTCTTAGGACCTTAGGGCTAGTTTCCTTGATATTTTCTTGAAAGATGCTGTCTAGGTTCTTTGTTTGATTATGGCTTTCAGGCAGACCAAATGACTTTTAACTTACCTCTCCTGGATCTGTTTTCCTGGTCAGATTTTTTTTCCAATGAGGTATTTACATTATTATTGATTTTTTTTGTCAATTCATTCTTCCTTTTGAGGTTTCAGATGTAAGTATATTGACAATGTCCTCCTTTGAGTTTGTGTTCTGATCCTCCCTATCACCATAATAACTCTCTGTGTTCAGTGTTCTTTTCTGCTTCTTGCTCATGATGATTGCCTATTTTCTGTCTTTAAAACTTGAGCTCTCCTGCTGGAGTATAGAGCTCATTGACCCAAGCTTCTTGTGCTAGGGGCCAGCGGTTTTTTCCCTGGCTCTTTGTGCTTGGGTCTGAGGTGCTGGCAACTGGCTCTATGAATCTGGCAGCTTACCTGGTGTTGAGAATAGTACTAGTGGTAGAGTAAGCACAGAAGCCAGATGGGAATTTTCTGTGTTACCTGGTGTTGCATTGAAGCAATGGGAGTTTCAGCAGCTAGAGGTTACCTTCTTGCCTTTGGCCACAGTGAAGAAGTGGGATTTCAGGTTGCTGGAGGAAGTCTGCCCTCACATCCGGTACTGTATTGACGTGTGTGGAAGTCTGCTGCTGGAGAATATCTGCCCATGTGGGACTGCACTAAAATACTTGGAAGTCCACTGCTGGGGGACTCCTGCCTGTTCTGAGCTGTGGCAATATATGTGGTGGTCCTCTGAAGTGGAGTCTGGTAGTTGCCCTGGAAATGCTAAGACATGTGGGGGGTCCTGGTGTTGGTGATGCTTTACCACTCTGGAGTTCAGGATCTTCTGTTGATTTTCTGAGGAAGAACTTGCAACTAACTTGGTGAGACATGTCCTGTCCTGGAATTCACTCCCCTTTTACCTTAGTGAAATGTACCTTACTTGATGATCCTCCAAATTTGGCAGGGTAAAAGCCTGCTATACCCTGTCTTTCTACTGCCTCCATTGTTCCATAATTTTTTTTTCTGGGTTGCTATTTTCTTGTTATTTAAGAGGTCAAAAAAAGAAAGCTATAATGATTTACTTCTTACTTTACATCATGGCTTCCAGTAGTCGAATACAATTGTACTTTTTAGGGTGGTATTTTCTTCAGTCAAGTCATTGACTCTCATTTCATAAATTTTTTGCATTGTTCTCATTTGTTTCCCAATTTTTCTTCCACTTCTCTTAGTTGGTTTTCAAAATAGTTCTTAAGATCCTCTATGGACTGTAACCAGTTCATATTTTTTTCTTGGGATCTTTTGGTGCAGGAGTTCTGATTTCACTGTCTTCCTCTTGTTCCATGCCTTGATCTTTTTGTCCCCAAAATCAGAGTGTAAGGTTGGATTGCTCTGTGTGCTTTGCTTCCTTTGCCTGCTTATGTTGTGTAGCAGCAAGCACCCCAAGCATCCTCAGGGTTTGCTGCCACCACAGGTTCTTGGATCTGCTTTAATAAAGGAAAGCAACTTAAAATGGGTTAACAAGCTTACTTTAATCAGTCAAACATGTATCATTTACCTAGTTCAGGGGGAAAAGGTCAGCACACCGAACTTCAGAGTATACAGCCAGAATTGTCAATACAGAAACAGATCTAGTAGACAGATTTCAAACTGTCCAACCATTACATCCATACCCAGTCAACATCTGGGTTTCAACATCTGGGTTTTTTCAAAGCCGGGGGGGCTCTGGACAATGGCTTCCCAGAATCCACATCAAATCACAGAACACTTCTCAAAGTGAGCCCCCAGAACAAAGCTACACATCAGGGCTTATATAGCCTTCTTCTGGCTCAGAGAATGTAACAACCTTATTGACCCACTGGCCAATCAAAAAGTATCTACTGAAAAACAAGCCTCCCACCCCAGGCTTCAGGTGCACTTTAGCCTAGGGACAGGAAAGATCTTCCAAATTTGCATTCCCATTACATTCGGCCCCAAGATCTTTCATGCACATAGCATAGACAATTTACTTTTGAATTAGCATTAAAAATCTCTTAGGTCACATTTTCAAAGTACAGAACTAAAGTTGCCAAAGTGGCCACTGGCCCTCAAACAAAAACAAAGTACATTGCATTATTACCTCAATTCAAAACAAGAGTTCAAATAAAGTTCTCTGGGGGAGTGGGAAGGGGTATCATTCCCCTCACACAGCTCCAGCCCCTGCCTCCAAGCACAGAGAGGGGTCTGGGCAACAAAACCAACAAGGTGGGGTCCCTGGGGATGCAAGGCACTTCATCCCACCCACCATAGTCACAAGTCCATCCTCCCCCAGGGTCCCAACTGTGGGAAACACAGCCAGGAAACACACTCAGTGCCCCTGTTTTGCTGCTCAGATCTTATCTTTTCCTGTGGCTGAATTCCGAACTCCTGGGTTCCTTATCCTCCCACAGGCGGCAGCCGCTCCTGGCTTCTGCCCAGGTCCCGATACAGGCAGCTCACCATTCCTGCTATCAGCTCAGCGAAGTCCACATGCAGGCAATTCTTCTCTCCTGCTCCATGGCTCCACAGATTCACAGCTACCACAACTGGGAAACAAACAATTATCCCAGTCCCCATACTTTCCTTTTACTCTGCAGATCCTGTTCGTAACGCCATTTTGTAGCGGCAAGCACCCCAAGCATCCTCAGGGTTTGCAGCCACCACAGGTTCTTGGATCTGCTTTGATAAAGAAAAGCAACTCAAAATGGGTTAACAAGCTTACTTTAATCAGTCAAACATGTATCGTTTACCTAGTTCAGGGGAAAAAGGTCAGCACCCCAAACTTCAGAGTATACAGACAGAATTGTCAGGACAGAAACAGATCTAGTAGACAGATTTCAAACTGTCCAACCATTACATCCATACCCAGTCAACATCTGGGTTTCAACATCTGGGTTTTTTCAAAGCCGGGCGGGGGGGCGCTCTGGACAACGGCTTCCCAGAATCCACATCAAATCACAGAACACTTCTCAAAGTGAGCCCCCAAAACAAAGCTACACATCAGGGCTTATATAGCCTTCTTCTGGCTCAGAGAATGTAACAACCTTATTGACCCACTGGCCAATCAAAAAGTATCTACTGAAAAACAAGCTTCAGGTGCACTTTAGCCTAGGGGCAGGGAAGATCTTCCAAATTTGCATTCCCATTACATGTTGCCACTCAAGTACTTGAATTTTGAGCTTTTTGCCACAGTAGGACTCTGCTACCAGACAGGGGAGCTTTGTCCTAATCTCTGGGATTTTCTCATCTGCCTCTGGTGTTATTTGGCACCCTCTCTGAAGCTTCCACTGGCTCTGGAAAGCTGGTTGCACACCCTAGGACTTCCACCCTAGACCACAATCCAGATCCAAGCAAGTTAAAGCAAGAACCATTACCCCTGAGACTGGTTGCTTGGTCCCCCCACAACCTGCAAGCCAGGAGCTGAAGCTGTGTAATGTAATGCCAAGGAAAGGCAACTTCCCAAGGTTCAAAATACCAGCATAGGTGCTCTCCATTTTACTCAGTGACAAACCAAGAACCGAGAAGATCAAAACATGACATCATTCAAAATACAGCATTTACTAAGTGTGATTAAATAATCTCCAAGTACTACCCCACCCCAGGACCTTTCATTTATTCAATCAATTACAAAGTCCCTGTTCTAAATACTACTCCACCCCTAGGCTGTACCTTCATTTAGTCCACCACAAAGCCCCTCTTCTCGAATGAAGATTAGTTTCCAATATAAGTAAAATACATTCATTTGTTCAACCATAGAACACACAAAGGTCAAAGTTCCCCACCCCTGGATCACAATTGAATCTACCCCAGAGTTACATCAAGTTTAAGCACAGCACTTAATACCCAAATGGAGGTCTTTCCTTCATCTTGAGACAAGGCAAGTTCTCAGCAATCTTAGTTCCTGGGGAGACAAGGCTTAGCAAGGCCACAAGATACATTGCCAGTCTCTTCATTAATTCATCCTTTGTCTGCAGAACAGTCCTAGAACCCCAGAAAACATTAGCAGAACCATCTCCCAGGATTTCTGTAAACATACAAGAAAATCCTTCTTCAGGGCTTCTGAACCAACAGAAAGGTTCCCAGACCCCTGCAACAACAGCACTGTCCTTCACCAGTGGACAGTATTCACTCTTTCTCTGCAGGACAGGCTCAGGAGCTCTTTGCCAACAGCCAGGTTCCAGGACTTCTTAAACTGGACTGTCTTTCACCAGTGCACAAATCTGGAAAAACAACATCAAAACAGACAGACAAACTACCAGCAAAACAGCCATGTCTCCTCAGTCCTTGGCCGCTCCGGGGGCAGGTCTCAAAAGTCCAGGGCGATTCAAAGTGGCCCTCCGCAATCCTCTCAGTCTCTCTCTCTACCTCCACGAGGATGCTGCTTCCAAAAAGTTCTTCTGCCTCTCTCTTGTGTCTCTCCAAATCTACATCACCAGCTCCTCCCAGTTCAGGACTCTCTTTTCACATCAACAAGTCCATCCCACAGGTGGGATTAACAAGCTCTGGGTTTTAACACAATCAATTTGAAAACCAAGCCAATACAGGGGAATCTTTATATTCCATTACTATCACCAGCTGCCACATGTCAGTGGCTACACAGTTGCAGTGCCTTAGCCCCTTCTCCCTCCAAGGGATAAAGGCCAGACCACACTCCCGAATTACTGGATCCCAAAGTCCACACTGCACTGATCTCTCACTTTGTCCTTAGCCTCTATGTGTTGATAATTCTTGAAACTGCCACAGCTGCTGTTGATCTGAAGTCCCTCCAGGCAGTGGCTCGTCAGGCAGCCCTGGGGCTAAAACCTCTGGCTCCTGTGGGGCTGGGCTCAGCTCCTAGAGCTCTACAATGGACCCTTCCTGCCAGCTTACCAGGCTGTCCTCAGCAGGAGGTTACCTTCTCTGTGTCATTCTGGGGGTTCTATATCTCAAAAGTTTGTTCCAAGTCACCTTTTACATGAATTGGAGGAGGTGGGAGCCAGAGCTGCAAGGAAGTCCTGTTTCTACACAACCATCTTGACCCCGAGCCCCTCAATTGTATTTTTTAAAGAGGTGTTTTCTTCAGTAGATTTTTGTATCTCTTTATCCATTTGGCCAATTCTACTTTTTCAGAAATCAATTTTTTATTTTGTTTTATTTGTCTTGTTTTCCTAGCTGTTGACTCTTTTTTGCATAATTCTCTTGCATCACTCTCCTTTTTTTCTATTTTTCTGCTACCTCTCTTAAATAATTTCTAAGTTTGGGGATAGAAACAAGATGGTGGAGTAGAAACAGGACTTTCTCATGGCTCCAGCTTCCACCTCCTCGATTTCATGTTAAAAATTAGTCTAGACAAACTTTGGAGCCACAGAATCCACAAAATGTCAGAGAGAAGTTAACCTCCTGCTGAAGACAGCCCAGCAGGCTGACAGGAAGGGGCCAGCTCAGCACAATTGGAGCTGCGCCCAGCCCTGCAAGAGCCAGAGGTTTTAGCCTCAGAATGGCCTAACCAGCTGCTGGCTGGAAGGATTTCAGATCACAAGCAGCTGTGGTAGTTTTTAGAATAATCAACCCATAGATGCCAAGGACAAAGATAGAGGTCAGTATAGACTTTCTAGGAACAAGTAATTTGGGAGTATAGTCCAGCCTTTACCCCCAAGGTGAGAAGCAGTTGAAGCTCCATGTGCAAAAAGCCACTCACCACGTGGCTGTTTCAGAGTTCCAGGCAAGTAATTAAGTAGCAATATGAGCAAACAAAGGAAGCAAAGCAAACAGATCAATCCAACATTAGATTCCTGTTTTGGAAACAAAAAGGATCAAAGCATGAAGCAGGAGGAAGACAATGAAGTGAGAACTCCTGCACTAAAAGCTTCCAAGTAAAGTATGAGCTGGTTACACGCCATAGAGGAGTTTAAAAAGGATATTAAAAAAAAAAACAAATAAGAGAAGTGGAGGAAAAATTGGGAAGAGAAATGAGAAGCATTCAAGAAAATTATGAAATGAGAGTCAACAAACTGACTGAAGAAAATAAGGCCTTAAAATACACTAATCCAAATAGCAAAAGAAATTGAAAAAGACAATGAGGAGAAGAATGCCTTAAAAAATCGAATTTGCTAGATGAAAAAAGAATCTCAAAAGCTCACTGAAGAGAATAATTCCTTGAGAATTAGATTGGAGCAAATGGAAGCTAGTGACTTTATGAGAAATCAAAATACTATTCAACAGATCCAAACAAATTGAAAAATAGAAAGCAATGTGAAATATCACATCGGAAAATTCACTGACCTGGAAAATAGATCCAGGAGAGATAATTTAAAATTATTGGACTATCTGAAACCATGATTAAAAAAATTAACCTTGAAATCATCCTTCAAGAAATTCTTAAAGAAAACTGCCCTAATGTTTTAGAACCAGAGGGCAAAATAGAGGTTGAAAGAATACAGCTATCACATCTTGAAAAAGATCTGAAAAAGAAAACAACTAGGAATATTATAGCCAGTTTCTGTAGTTCCCAGATAAAGGAGAATATATTACAAGCAGCAAGGAAGAAACAATTTCAACATTATGGAAAAACAATCAGGATAACACAGGATCTGGTGCCTCTACACTGAGGGATTGAAGGACTTGGAATTTGATATTCTGGAGGTCAAAGGAGGTGTGATTAAAACCAAGAATCACCTACCCAGCAAAATTGAATATCACATTTCAGGGGAAAATATGGTCATTCAGTGGAATAGAGGACTTTCAAGCAGTCTTGATGAAAAAAACAGAGTTGTATAGAAAATTTGACATTCAGATACAAGAAGCAAGAGAAGCATGACAAGATAAACAGGGAAAGAAGTCATAAGGTACTTATCAAAGTTGAATTATTTACATTCCTACATGGAAATATGATAATTGTACCTTATGAAACTTTTCTCAGTATGAGAATAGTTGAAGGGAATAGAAATGTATATATCTATATATGTATACATACATATATGTCTATATAGGTAGGTATATTGTTGTATGAATACATATGTAAATGTGTGTGTATATGTGTGTAAAGGTATACTTGGACAGAAGGCACAGGTCCAATTCAATAGGAAGGGATGATACTTAAAAGGTGAAATTAAGAGGTGAAAGAGGAATATAATGAGAGGAGATGGGGAGAGTCAGAATGGGGTAAATTATCTTATATAGAAGAGGCAAAGGAAAACTTTTACAATGGAAGGGAAGAACAGGAAGGCAAAAGGGAATGACACGACCATGCTCTCATTGAATTTGGTTTAGGTAGGGAATGACATACACACTAAATAGGGTATCTCATCCTACAGTTGTGAAGGGGTAAAGGGGATGAGAGGGGGGATAATAGAAGGGCAGGCATGCTGGGGGGGACCAGAAGTGGGAATCATGCAATTTTGAAAAGGGACAAGATCAAAGTAGAGAAAGAACAAGTGGGAGGTGGGATAGGATGGAGGGTACTATAGTCAGTCTTTCACAATATATCCACTATGGAAATGTTTTGAATAGCTACACATGTACGACCTATATTGAATGCTTATCTTCCAAGTGAGGGTGGGTGACAAGGGAGGAATGGAAAGAATCTGGCATTCAAAGTTTTAAAATCAAATACATATAAAATAATTATATGTATATATCATATAATAATTATATTATCTAATGTATAATTTCATAATTATATTACATAATCTAATAAAATAATTATATGCATAATTATTTTATATGTAACTGGGAAATGAGCTATACAGGCACTGGATCACAGAGATTCACCCGTGCTTTACTGGAAAGTCAGAGGATTGATGGGGGAAGATATGGGAGAGAGCGGATTGGGGGAGGGGATATTCAGTGTGATTGCTTGTTTTTGGTTGGTGGGTAGGAAAAATGGGGAGAAAACTGTAACTCTTGTGGAAATGAATAATGTAAATTAAAAAATAAAAAAAGGAAAAATAATTTCTAAGTTCTTTTTTGAACTTTCAAAAGTTCTTTTTTATTATTGTTTTTTTGGTTTAAATTAACCTTTTATTTATATATTCTAATTTTCCACATTCATTTTCACAAGATTTTGAGTTACAAATCCTCTCCCCATCTTTCCCTTACCGCCAACCCATTATTGCAAGCCTACTGAATATCCTTTCCCTAATCTGCTCTCTCTTGTATCCTCCCCTATTCCCCCCCCCAACTTTTTAGAAGGGAAAAATGGATTTCTTTATTTTATTTTATTTTTTAATTTGTGCCTTTGGAGGGGAATTGGGGTTAAGTAACTTGCTCAAGGTTACACGGCTAGTTTATTTTTGTATGGGTGTTAAGTGTCTTAGGCCAGAACCGAACTCGGGTCCTCCTGACTCTAGGGCCGGTGTTTTTCTCACTGGGCCACGTAGCCCCCCAAATAAGAAGACTCTTTTTCTTTTTTGGAGGGGAATTGGAGTTAAGTGGCTTACTAAGTGTTTGAGGTCATATTTGAACTCCAGTCCTCCTGCCTCCAGGGCTGGTGCTCTATTCACTGTGCCACCTAGCAGGTCCACAAAATGGTTTTCTATACCCCAGAACCTGTATATAATATTTCCTAGTTGCATGTAAAAATTTTTTAAAAATACTCTTATTTAACATTTGTTTTTAAAACTTTGATTTCCAGATTCTTTCTCTTCCTCCCTACTCATTCACCCCCACTGGGAGGACATGCATTTCAATATAGGTTGTAAATGGATAGTTACACAAAATCTTTCCATAAATAGTTATATTGTGGAAGATGAAATATATTTCCCTCCATCCTATCCTGCCCCTCACTTCTTTCATTTTCTACTTTGACCCTGCCCCTTTTCAGAAGTGATTGCTGGGGTGGATAGCAGCACAGTGCATTGAGCACCAGCCCTGGAGTCAGAAACACTTGAGCTCAAATCCAGCCTCAGACACTTAACACTTACTAGTTGTGTGACTTTGGGCAAATCACTTCACCCCAATTTCTCTGCCCTCCCCCCCTCCAAAAAAAGCACAAAAAAGCAAAAGTGATTGCCTCTAACTACCCTTTCCCCCAATCTGCCCTCCTTTCTATCATCTCCCCCCTTATCCACTTCTCCCCTACTTTTCTGAAGGGTAAGGTACTCGATTGAGTGTGTATGTCATTCCCTCCTTAAGCCGAATTAAATGAGAGTAAGGTTGACCTATTCCATTCCACTGTCCTGCTCTTCCTCTCTTTAAACAGTTTTTGAAACCGTTTTCTCTTCTCTCTTTTATATGAGATAATTCACCCTATTCTATCTCTCCCTTTCTCCTTCTCCATTTATATTCCTCTCTCTCATTGTTTGATTTAAATTTTTTAGATATCATCCCTGCATACTGAACTGTTCCTTTCCCTCTGTGTATGTGTACATGTACAAACATATATGCACATTTACATATGTATTTATACATGCATACACCCTCCTATACAAACATATATATGTATGAACACACACACACACACACACACATATATATATATATATATATATATATATAATTCCCTTCAACTATCCTTATACTGAGAAAAGTCTCATGAGTTATAATGATCATTTGTCCATGTAGGAATATAAACAGGTTAACTTTAATAAGTTCCTTATGATTTCTTTTTCCTGTTAACCTTCTCATGCTTCCTGTATTTGAAAGTCAAATTTTCTGTTCAGGTCTGTTTTTTTCATCAAGAATGCTTGAAAATTCTCTATTTCCTTGGAATGACCATATTTTCCCCTGAAATATCATATAAACTTTTGCTGGGTATGGGATTCTTGGTTATAATCCTAGAAACTATGATCTCCTGACTTTGATCCCTTAATGTAGAAATTGATAGATCTTGTGTTATCCTCATTGTCTCTTCACAGTACTCAAATTGTTTTTTTTTTCTGACAGCTTGTCATATTTTCTCCTTAACCTGGGAATTCTGGAATATGGCTATGATACTCCTAGGAATTTTCTTTTGGGGATCTTTTTCAAGAGTTTATTAGTGAATTATTTCAGTTTCTATTTGGCCCTCTGGTTCTAGAATATTGGGGCAATTTTTCTGGGGAATTTCTTGAAGGATGATTTCTAGGTTTTTTTTTTTTATCATGGCTCTCAGGTAGTCCAATAATTTATAATTCTCTCTCTTGGATCTATTTTCCAGGTCAGTGGTTTTTCCAGTGAGATATTTCACATTGCCTTCTATTTTTTGCATTTGTTTTGATCTGTTTTATATTATTTTGATTTCTCATAAAGTCATTAGCTCCCATTTGCACCAATCTAATTTTGACAGAATTATTCTCTGTGAGTTTTTGAAATTCCTTTTCCATTTGGCAAATTTGACTTTTTAAGGCTTTCTTCTCCTCATTGGTTTTTTTGGGCCTCTTTTGCCATTTGAGTTATTTTTTAAGTTGCTATTTTCTTCAGTATTTGGGGGGGGGGCTCCTTTATCAGGCTGTTTACTCGCTTTTCATGATTTTCTTGCATTGTCCTCATTTCTCTCCCCATTTTTCTCCATTTCTCTTACTTGATTTTAAAAATCCTTTTTGATCTCCTCAATGGCCTGTGAATAATTCATATTTTTCTTGGAAGTTTTTAATGCGGGAATTTTGACCTCATTGTCTTCTGGTTCCATGTTTTGATCCTTTTTACCCCCAGAAAGGTATTCTATGGTCTGTTTGTGCTTCCTCTACTTGCTCATCTTGACAGTCAATTACTTGACTTTTGACGTCTTTGCCATGGTAGAACTCTGCTTCCAGAGTGGAGAGGGCTGTGTTCCAAATGTTGAGGTTTTCACAGTTGCTAGAGCTATGAGAAGGGCACCCTCTCTACAACCACCACAAGCTCTGGCACTCTAGCATTTCTAATCCCAGGACCACCACCCAAGACTGAGACCCAGATCCAAGCAGATCAAAGCAAGAGCAATTACGCTTTGAATGCTTGCTTGGAACCCTATCACGTGCAGGCCGGAAGCTCTGGAGGCAGCCATGTGGCAGAAGCTGCAGCCATTGAGCCACTGCTACCTCTCTCTCTGGGGTCAGGTGCTGGACTGGACTCTTCAGTCCCCCAGTTCCAACAGAGTTCCCTACTGACCTTTTACTTTCCTTTTCGGGTCTATGGATTGAGAAATCTGGAAACCACCACAGCTGATGGTTATTCTCTCTTCTGAATCTGCTCTGGCAGGTCTGGTCCACTGATTGGGGCTTGCCTAGCTCATGTGGGACTGCTCAGCTCCAAGCCCAGTACAATAAACCTTTCCTGTCAGCCTACCAGGATGCCTTCAGTGGGAGACTTCTTTCTCTCCATCACTTTCTGGGCTCTGTAGCTCTAAAATTTGTTTGGAGTCATATTTACAGGTACTACAGGTGGTTGGAGGGGGAGATCAGCAAGTTCTTGCTTTTACTCTGCCATCATGGTTCTGTGCCCCCTTCTTTCATAAATTGTTGTCCTCTTCTCAGTTTTTGTCTTGGACTTTCCTGTCATCGTAATAACTTTCTATGGTGAGATGCCTTTAATTTTTTCTCATCTTTTTTGGCGTTTTTCATTTCTTTTAAATTTAATCTCTGCTATTGGGGTGGAAGAGGCATAAGTTCTTTTTATTTGTGTTAGGGACTGTAGGTGCTTACAATATATCTTGTGCTGTACTGATGTTGTATTGATGCCCAGTGTGCCCCCTCATGTCTGATGCTTTGCTCTGGGGGTAGAATGGGGAGTGGCTAGTTCTACTGGAGGTCTTAGGTATTTGGCAGCTTACCTGGTGTTAAACTTGGTTACTAGTGGTGGTATTTTGTATGACCTGAGGTAAGTGTGTCGTTTCTGCCTTTCCTGGGGGATATACTGAAACACTTGTAGGTCTGGCTTATAGAATTTGGCTGTTTTTCTGGGGCTACACTAAAGAATATGGCTGTTCTCACAGTTGGAGTCTGCCATTTTCTCCTGACTTTATTGAGGCACATGGAGTTTCTTGGTATTACCATTTTGCCTGCCCCACCGCACTGTGGTGCACAATCAACTAAAGTTTGCTGTGGAGGGGCTTTCTGGGACCTTTCCTGTCATATCCTGCATATCCCTTTTACCCAATTGAGACATATCCTTCCTTTCAATCTTCCAAGTTTCTTGGTCTAAAAGGTTCTGCCATCTTGTATTTTTGTTGGTTCTGCTCTTCTAGGATTTGTTTTGGGGTGTTATTTTATGGTTCATTGTAGGTGAATATGGGAGAGTTGTGAAAACATTCTTAGGAACAACATATACCAACTTGCCATATAAGAATGTACCCAGCTTAACCCTGACAACCTTATAATTACTTTTTCATTTTTACATTTTTATGCTTTTCTTAATTCTTGGCTTTGGAATGTCAAATTTGTTAGTCAACTATGTTCGTTTCATCAGGAATATTTGAAAGCCCGCTATTTAATTAAAATTCACTTTCCCATGAAGAATTATACTGAGTTTTGTTCAGTAGGTTATTTTTAGATGTGATACTGGCTCCTTTGTCTTCTGCAAAAATCATTTTCCAAGATCATCACTTCTTTAAGGTAGATGTTACTAAATCCTGTGTGATCCTAAATGTGGTTCCACAAGATTTTAATTGTTTCTTTCCATATGCTTTCAGTATTTTCTCCTTAACCTGAGAATTTTGGAATTGGGTTATAATATTCTTGAGAAATTTTATTTGAGGTTCTCTATCAGGAGGTAATCTGTGAATTCTTTTAATATTTGTTTTTCCTCTCTGAATCTAAAACATCTTGGCAGAGGTGTGTGTGTGTGTGTGTGTGTGTGTGTGTGTGTATGTGTATGTATTCTTTAAATATGATGTCTAGGCTATTTTTTGACCCTGGCTATAAGGTAATCCAATGATTCTTAAATTTACTCTCTAGATTCCATTTTCCAGGTAATTTTTAAATGAGGTATTTCACCTTTTCTTCTGTTTTTATTTTCCATTAACTTTATGTATTTATTTATTTACTTACCCACTTATTTATTTAGTTTTTCATTAATTCATTCATTTATTATTTCTAATGGAGTAATTAGCTTCCAGTTGCTCAGTTTTAAATTTTAATGAATTATTTTCTACATTGAATTTTTGTAGCTACTTTTTCATTAGCTTTATTTTTCATTTGAAGCCATTCGTTACTTTTAAGACAATTCCTCCCCCCCAAAGTATTATTTTCTTCAGTATCTTTATCTTTTTGCCTGTTTTACATAGATGTTAATTTTCTTTTTATACATTACTTGTATGGCTGTCATTTCATTTCCTAATTTTTCATCTACCACTCATCTCTCACTTAAAAAAATCTTACAGATATTTTATTGGGCTTTTATCCAATTACAATTTTTTGGCTTCATGTATAGCTATTTTTATCTTCTTACACTTTGGTCTTTACACTCAGGATGGTAGCTTTTTTATTTTAAATAATTTTAGAGGGGGGAAAGCAAGGCAATTGGGGTTAAGTGACTTGCCCAAGATCACACAGTTAATAAGTGTGTCAAGTATCTCAGGTTGGATTTGTACTCAGGTGCTGCTGACTCCAAAGAAATTGCTCTATTCACCTCACTACCTAGCTGCCACCATGGTAGCTTTTAAAAATTAATTTGTTTCTTTCTTTTAGTTTACAGGATTCAATTCCACAATTCCTGAGTATCACATTTTGTCCCCCTCCATCCCCTCTCCCCCAATGGTGGTATATAGTCAAGGATAGGATCTGTAAATACTTTCACATTATACATAAGTCAGGTTATAAAGACAGATTGTATCAGATGGAATGAAAAATGGTAAAGAGTACATAAAACCAAACAAGAGAAGGAAAAAGATCAGGTATTTTGTTTCCACCTTGATATAAACTCAGTTTTTTTCTAGTTCTTTCTCTGGATGCACATATTTCTCTCCATCATGAGTCTTTTGGGATTGACTTATATCACTGCACTACTGAGAAGAGTCCGGTCTAACAAAGTTGGTCATCACACATAAGTTGTGTCTGTAATTGCGTACAAATTTCTCCTGGTTGTACACTTCTCACTCAGCATCAGTTTGTATAAGCCTTTCCAGATAAATATGAAGACCCTCTGCACCTCTTTTCTTATAGCACAATAGTATTCCATAATATGCATATACAACAACTTGTTCAGCAATTCCCCAATTGATGGACACCCCCTTAATTTCCAATACTTTGCCACCACAAAAAGAGCTGCTATAAACATTTTTGTACATATGGGTCTTCCTCCAACTTCTATTATCTCTTTGGGATATAACCCTAGGAGTGGTACAGCTGGGTCAATGGATATGAAAATATTTATAGCCCTTTGGACATAATTCCAGATTGCTCTCCAGAAAGGCTGGATCAGTTCACAACTCCACCAGCAATGCATTAGTGTTCCAATTTCCCCACATTCTCTCCAGCATTTGTCATTTTACTGTTTTGTCATCTTAGCCAATCTGACTGGTAAGATGTGGTAGCTCAGAGTTGTTTTGATTTGCATTTTGCTAATCAATAGTGGATTAGAGCATTTCTTCATGTGCTTATAGATAGCTTTAATTTCTTTCTCTGAAAACTGCCTGTTCATATCCTTTAACCATTTATCAATTGGGAAATGACTTGTATTCTTATAAATTTGACTCAATTCTCTCTATATTTTAGAAATGAGTCCTTTGTCAGAGACATAGGTTGTAAAGATTCTTTCCCAATTTCCCACCTCCCTCTTAATCTTGGTTACATTGGCTTTATTTGTACAGAAACTTTTCAATTTCATGTAGTCAAAATTATCCATTTTACATTTTATAATGTTCTCTAATTCTTTTTTAGTCATAATGTCTTTCCCTCTCCACAAGTCTGATAGGTAAACTATTCGTTATTTTAGGAGACTGCTTACAGTATCAACATTTATACCTAGATCATGCACCCAATTAGACTTGATTTTGGTATATGGTGTTAGATAATGGTCTATGCCCAGTTTCTGCCATACTATATCCCAGTTTTCCCAGCAGTTTTTGGCAAATAGTGAGTTCTTATCCCAAAAACAAGGATCTGGAGGTTTATCAAACAATAGATTACTATAGTCATTGACTTCTGAATCTCGTGTGCCTAATCTATTCCATTGATCAACTACTCTATTCCTCAGCCAGTACCAAGTAGTTTTGATGACTGCTGCTTTATAATACAGATTGAAATCTGGTATAGCTAGTCCACCTTCCGTAGCATTTCTTTTCATTAATTCCCTTGATATTCTGGACTGTTTATTCTTCCAAATGAATTTTGTTACTATTTTTTCTAGCCATATAAAGTAGTTTTTTGGTAAATTAATTGGCATGGCACTAAATATATAATTTAATTTAGGTAAAATTATCATTTTTATTATATTAGCTCAACCCAGCCACGAGCAATTGATATTTTTCCAATTAGTTAGATCTGAATTTATTTGTGTGAAAAGTGTTTTGTAGTTATGATCATATAGGTCCTGGGTTTGTTTTGGCAGGTAGATCCCCAAATATTTTATAATGTTTACAGTAAATTTAAATGGGATTTCTCTTTCTATCTCTTGCTGTTGAATTTCATTGGAAATATATAGGAATGCCGAGGATTTATGTGGGTTTCTTTTATATCCTGCAACATTGCCAAATTTATTTATTGTCTTAAGTAGTTTTTTACTTGATTCTCTAAGTATATCATAATATCATCTGCAAAGAGTGATAGCTTGGTCTCTTCTTTGCCTAATTTGATTCTTTGGATTTCTTTTTCTTCTCTAATTGCTACTGCTAACATTTCTAGGACCAGATTGAATAAGAGGGGTGATAAAGGACACCCTTGTTTCTCCCCTGATCTTATGGGAAATGCTTCTAGCTTCTCCCCATTACATACAATACTTGCTGATGGCTTTAAATAGATGTTACCTATTATTTTAAGGAAGGCTCCATTTATTCCTATACTTTCTAGTTTTTAATAGAAATGGATGTTGTATTTTGTCAAAAGCCTTTTCTGCATTTATTGAAATGATCATGTGGTTTCTGCTAGTTTTATTGTTGATATGATCAATTATACTGATGGTTTTCCGAATATTAAACCATCTTTGCATTCCTGGAATAAATCCTACCTGATCAAAGTGTATTATTCTTGAGATAAGTTACTGTAGTCTTTTTGCTAGTATTTTATTTAGAATTTTTGTATCTATATTCATGAGCGAGATTGGTCTATAATTTTCTTTCTTTGTTTTGTCTCATCCTGATTTAAGTATCAGTACCATATTTGTGTCATAAAAAGAATTTGTTAGGACTCCTTCACTAATTTTCCCAAATAGTTTGTAGAGTATTGGAATCAATTGTTCTTTAAATGTTTGATAGAATTCATTAGTAAATTCATTTGGCCCTGGAGATTTTTTTCCTAGGAAGTTGACTGATGGCTTGTTCAATTAATTTTTCTGATATGGGGTTATTTAAGTAATTTACTTCCTCTTCAGTTAATCTGGGAGAGTTGTTTTTATAAATATTCATCCATTTCCCTAAGATTGTCAAATTTATGTGCATACAATTGGGAAACAATTCCCAATTATTATTTTGATTTCCTCTTCATTGGAGTTAGATTCACCCTTTTCATTTTTGATACTCATAATTTGGTTTTCTTCTTTCTCTTTTTTATCATGTTGACTAAGGGTCTCTCAATTTTGTTGTTTTTTTCATACAGCATATGAATAGTTTTATATTTAGTTTATTTATTATTTATTTATATGTAGTTGTTATTTAATTTCATTTAATTTTATTTTATTTTTAATTTAATTTTATTTTATTTTAATTTATTATTTATTTATATATAGTTCTATAGTTTTATTAATTTCGATTTTATTAATCTCTCCATTGGTTTTCAATATTTCTAATTTAGTGTTAAATTGGGGATTTTGAGTTTGGTGTTTTTCTCGGTTTTTCAATTGCAAGCCCAATTCGTTCACCTCCCTTTTCTCTAATTTAATCATGTATGCACTCAGGGATATAAAACTTCCCCTAAGAACTGCCTTTAATGCGTCCCACAAATTTTGGTATGTTGTCTCATTATTATCATACTCTTCAATGAAATTACTGATGGTCTCTATAATTTCTTGTTTTACCCACTTATTCTTAAGGATTAAATTGTTTAATTTCTTATTAGTTATTAGTCTGCCTTTCCACGGCCCTTTGTTGCAATAATTTTTATTACATCATGATCTGAGAAGGATGCATTTAATATTTCTGCCTTACTACATAGAATTGTGAGGATTTTATGCCCTAGAACGTGCTCAAGTTTTGAGTATGTGCCATGAACCGCTGAAAAGAAAGTATATTCCTTTTTATCCACATTCAGTTTTCTCCAGAGATCTAATATACCTATTCTCTCTAAATTCCTCTTCACCTCCTTAACTTCTTTCTTGTTTATTTAGAGGTTAGATTTATCAAGTTCCAAGATGGGGAGATTAAGGTCTCCCACTAGTATAATTTTACTATCTATTTCTTCCTCTAATTTCTTCACCTTTCCCTCTAGGAATTTGGATGCTATACCACTTGGTGCATATATGTTAAGTGTTGATATTGTTTCACTCTCGATGGTGACTTTTAACAGGATAGTTTCCTTCCTTATCCCTTTTAATTAGGTCAATTTTTGCTTTTGCTCTATCTGAGATAAGGATTGCTACCCCTGCTTTTTTTTTTACTTTAACTGAGGCATGATATATTTTATGCCAGCCTTTTACCTTTACCTTTTGTGTATCCCTCTGTTTCAGATGTGTTTCTTATAAACAGCATATTGTAGGAGTATGATTTTTAATTCATTCTGCTATCCATCTCCGTTTTATGGGACAGTTCATTCCATTCACATTTACAGTTATTATTGTTATCTGTTTCTTTCCCTCCATCCTATTCCTGCCCCTGTTAATGTTCATATTTGCCCCCTTTCTCCCTTCTCCCCCTTAATATTTTTCCTTTTGATCACCGCCTCCCTAAGTATTCCCTTATCAGCCCCCCTCCCTTTTCCTCCTCTTTCCCTTACTTCTTCCCTCCCTAATAACCACCCCCTCCCTTTTGTAGTCCTTTCCCCCTCCTACTGCCTGCAGGATATTTTTATACTTTATGAAGTATGTTATTTCTTATTCACAAAAGAGTGATGGGAACAAATCTCATGTGAATCTCCTCTCCCTCCCCTCTTTCTCTGTAAAATGATACTTTTTGTGTTTCTTCTGCATAGAGTCCTATGCTTAACTGGTTGTTATTCCCTCCTTGCACCAGAACCAATGAGGGAAAAGCTCATATGATTCCCATCTCCCTCCATTCTTTTCCTCTACTATTCAGTTTTTATGCCTCTTTGTGTGGCATATTTTATCTTTTTCCACACCATTCATTCCCTTTCTTCTATTGCAGTCCCTTTGTAGCCCTGAATAAGATTATTTTTATTAGTCTTTTGTATATTTTATACTCATACCATGTACTTGTCTATAACCAGTTTTCTCTTATCAAATAGCAGTTTGTGTGTGTGTGTGTGTGTTTTCCTTGTTTATCTTTCTATGTCACTGTTGCATCTCATAATTGGAGGTTGAATTTTCCATTGAGTTCTGGCTTTTTTTTTATCATAAATGTCTGGAACTCTATTATATCATTGAATGACCCTCTCTTTACCTGGAAGAATAAGCTCAGTCTCTCTGGGTATGTGATCTTTGGTAGTAATCCAATCTCTTTTGCCTCCCGGAAAATTGTATTTCACTGCCTCTGATCTTTCACTGTAGAGGCTTCAAAATCCTGTGCGATCCTCACTTTGGACCCTCGATATTTGAATTGTTTCTTTCTGGCCACTTGAAGTAATTTCTCTTTTATCTGGTAGTTCTGGAGTTTGGGTGCAAAATTTCGAGGACTTTTCAGTTTGGGATCTCTTTCAGCAGGTATCTGGTGGATTCTCTCGATTTCTATTTTACCCTCAGGTTCTAGTATCTTAGGGCAGTTTTCCTTAACGAGCTCTTGGAGAATATTTTCCAGGCTCATTTTTTTTCATCATGATTTTCTGGCAGGCCTATGATTCTCAGATTATCTCTCCTGGATCTGTTTTCCTGGTCAGTATTTTTTTCTTTGAGGTATTTTACTTCTTTTTCTAATGTTTCCTTCTTGTTGTTTTGTTTGACTAATTCATGGTTCCTCATAAAGTTATTTGTTTCAATTTGGTTGATTCTAATTTTTAGCAAATCATTTTCCTTGGTTAATTTTTGGAGCTCCTTTTCCATATCATACACTTTTCTTTTTAGAGAGATGTTTTATTCATTATAATGTTTTTCTAATTCTGCTATTTTTGTTTTGAGAGAATTATTCATTTTTTCTTCTATCTCTCTCATTCAGTTTTAAAAGTTCCTTTTGATCTCATCTGGGAGAGCCTTCTGTGCTTGGGACTCATTCCCTTTTTATGTTTCAGCAGTGGGTGTGGAGTCCACATTATCTCCCTCTGAGTTAGTACTCCAGAGTCTTTGTCTTTGTAGTCTGCTTTCTACCCCTTTTGAGGCAGAGCCCTAGCCATGCCCTTCCTCTAGGGATCCCAAGCCTTTACTGTAGAGGGTTTTTCCCTCAGGGGAGAGTTACTATGTTTTCAGGATCAGAGGTGGGGTTTGGAGCAGGTGAGGTTCACTCTGTCATCCTGGTCTTTGGAGTCCTCATAGAGGCTTTTTTTTTAAAAATTTCTGGGCTATGAAGTGGTAGCCCCAGGAATATTTGCTGTCCAGGACAGGGGCCCCTGTATTTGGTTCTCACCTTGCTCTTTCCAGTCCCAGCCCTTTGGTCATAGGCCTGGTAGTGGCCCTTGTGGTTGGTGGAACAACTTGCCCTCCAAGTTGATCAGGCCCATTCCGGGCCTGCCTCTGCCCCTTGGTAGCTTTTATGGTCAATATTTTGTTGTTTTTATTTTTTAAGTCTATTTCTTTGCTTTGAACTTTATGTGAAATTTGAGTTTTGGTCACCTGGTGGTAGAGAGTCACTGTCCTAGGTTTGAGGTTTTTTCATTCTTTAGATGGGAATCTTGGGAGCGTTCAACTGGGTTGATATGTTTCCTCTGCCATCTTGGCTCTGTTCTCCATATATCATCCTTTAAAGTTCAGTTTTACGCTAATCACCATAAATTTTGTTGAGTTAATTTAGTGTTTAATTTTCTGTCTCAAGTAAATTTTTAGCATTTTTCTGTACAATTTTTATTTTCCTGTACAAATTTAAACTATTTGACATATGTTCATCGAACAGGTGGTATATTGGCTAAAGCATTAACCTTGAACCCAGGAAGACCCAGGATGCAAACCTGATTCAGAAATTTACTGGCTATGTAATCCTGATTAGGAAATTTAAATTTTTCAGCCTGATTTTCTTCATCTATAAAACATAGGAAAAAAATCTTCCTTCCACAAAATAGCACATAAGGTAATGTTTCACTCTATTAACTAGGCTCCAAAATGGGGTTGTTGTGAGGAACAAATGAGATAATAAATGTGAAGTGTTTTGCAAACCTTAAAGAGTTTTATAATTATTTCTTGTTATTGTCTTCATCTTCATCATTTTCATCTTCATCCTCTTCATCTCTCTAACAATGAAAATATAAACCATTTATGGCATGGAAATTATTTTATATTTATTTATATCTTGCTCAATGTTATCCACATATTGTTTAGCAAATACTTATTAGTTTGTTATGCTGTTGTTAACTCATTAGGTTGAAGAATCAAGAAGCTCAATTTTTTTGGAGGGGGGAGGTGATGCAATTGGGGTTAAGTGATTTACCCAGGGTCACACAGTTAGTAAGTGTCAAGTGCCTGAAGCAGGATTTCAACTCAGGTCCTCCTGATGGAGCAGATAGGGCCAGTGCTCTATTCACTGAGCCACCTAGCTTCCCCCATATCAAGAAGTTTCTTCTGAGCATTTTGTATTTTTTTTCTTTTTTTCCTTTATAAGAATTCATAAATTTTAACTAATTTTAACTTTATAAATATAACACTGTTGTTAACGAGTTCTTAGGAATTTTACTTGTCATCTTCAAGAGATGTGCTTTGCTTTTCCAAAGCACGTGAAGCAGGATATAAAGCCAGATAGTATAAAACATCCTAAGAAAGACTGTATCATACATATATACACCATCTGTCCATCTATCCATCCATCCATCCATCCATTCATTGTATTCTAAGAAACATTGCCTTTACTTGTCTTCATGGAGCTTGCAATTTAAAATTGGGAAAAGTCATGCACATAATCATATGGGGCTTATTCAACTACGTGGCCAAATCAAGGTTTAAATATATATATATATAATCCACTCATAGCATTATAATCAATACTTTGCTGGAAAAATACCACCTTCTCCTACTTTTTTTTCCTCTAACCTGCAGCTATGTGGCACGGTGGATAGAATTCTCCTTCTGGTGTCAGAAACACTTATCTTCTTTTATTTCTTTTTTTTTCTTTTTGGAGGGGGGAAGGTAGGTCAATTGGGGTTAAGTGAATTGCCTAAGGTCACATGACTAGCAAGGGTTAAGTGAGGCTGGATTTGAACTCAGGTCCTCCTGACTTCAGGGCTGGTTCCCTATTCACTGCTCCACCTAGCTGCCCCCAGAACACATCTTCTTGACAAATCTGGCCTCAGACACTTAGCAGTTGAGTTATCCTGGGCAAGTCACTTAGTTCTAGTTACTTCATTTCTAAAATAAGTTGGAGAAGGAAATGGTAAACCACTTCAGTATCTCTGTTAAAAAGAAAAACAACAGCAACAACAACAAAAACCCAAATGGATTCATAAAAATTGAATATGATTGAAAAACAACTGAATATTCTAAACATTTTACAATGATGACTACTATAACATTAAAAAAGAATTTTTAAATGATTTTCTTTAACTAAACTGAAACTACTACTGACAAATACATCACTTAAAATATATAGACATACTTGAAATAACAAATTCTTTTTTTTCTTCGTGCTGTTATATTTCTGAGTGTTGGTCCAGTTTTAAGATTTCCAAGTCAAATTCTTGTACTTTAGATAATCACCAACATCTTTAAAACTATTCATTGAAATTCCTGTTTAAGATGCTGTCTGTAAACCTCTCACATGGTAATATGAGACACTGAAGTTTGGAGAATAATTAACTAGGCTACAAAAGAGAGCCTCATTCTCCCTCTACATAGACAAGGTACCTCCAGAAAGTGCTGATCTTTCGAGAAGTCAGTATATGAGGGTGTCTATATGTGGAGATACTGGTACCTGACCAATAAAACTTCCCTTCCCCTCATGCATACTATTTTCTAAGACTCTTAAGATTTCACAACGATAAAATAGTTCTTATAGGCTAAAAAATCCTTTTCAACCCTAAAACGTGTCTTGATTTAATTACCCAAGTGATAGGGGCATATTATAAATCTTATCAGATAATCTTCAGGAAGGATTTATTGACAGCTGAGTGCCAAGTCCTGAAAAATAGAACCTAATATAGGGTTTTGGGAAAGATGAAAATATGAGTTCCATAAAAATTATGTAGGGCAAATCACATCATTTTGTCAGGCCTCTGTTTCTTTACTTGTACCATCCAGGGATTAGACCATATATTCTCTAAAACAGAACTTCCTAAAAAACGTCAATGGTATAAGCATACATATATATGAAACTATATATACACACATGTATGTGTATATATACATGTATATGCACTTATGTGTTTCTGTGTATGTACATATATAATTGTATTTGCATATATTATGTAATTTAATTACATTATAATTTGTTTCCTTTGTAATCTTATTTAATTTTACTAATTTAAATACATTCTGAGAATTTTTCTACAAGTTTCACAAAACTGCTACAGGTGTGTCTGATTAAAAAAATCACTAAAAACATCTTTTCTGTGGTCACTTTCAGCTTTACATTCTTTTTTTATTATCTGATCCTATGAGCAATGCAAAGAAGAGATGAGCAAGTGTCAAAGAGACATTATCGACTTCCAAATTTTTGCTGATGGATCTGTGAAGCAAGAAAGTAACAGCTGCTACCAATAACCTTGATGAAACTACCAGTCTCCCCACCCCCATCTGAGCCTGGCTGTATACAAGGGTGGTCCTAACCTAAGCTTCTGGTATGGTTTTGTAAACAGGCTGCATTGTTAGGAGTCAAAGCAAGTCTCTTTCCAGTATTGCAGGGCAGCATCCAGGAAGCTGATTATGGAGTAGGAACTCAAAAAGAAATACAGATGGACTCTCTTTGTCACTCTTCTTCTCCATGACTACCTGCCAAATAAATGACAATCTGCTTCTAATTTGTTCAGAAGAGGTAGACAAAATCATACACATTGTGAGCTTTCAGAAGTGACACTGATACAGTATTTTTTTAAATAAAATGCATTAAATTAATAAGAATGAGCTGCTTGACTCAAAATCTGCCTCCCCAGAAACTGTTTATGAACTCTCTAGTGATATGATAAACACAAAGGCAAAATAACATTCTTCATACACCCACTAGTATATTTTGAATGATTTTGATGCCATATTAAACTGTAAAAATATTATTAGTTGGAATAGTCAGAAAACATTAAAAAAAACTTTATTCATTGATAATTTGTTGAGGCTTAACCACATGTAGGAAAAGGGATTGGGGCTATTTGTGAATTATTAGACAATGAGAACACCCAAGGAGGAAAGAACCTATTCCAATAGATGTCAATCCTTTCTCTGACATTTATAGACTTAGAGAGTTGCCTAAAACACTTAAAGGATACTTGATTTGCCTGACATAATATAGCTTATATAAGTGTTAGATGCAAGACTTAAATCAAGGTCTTCTTAGCTTCAGTATGATCTCCAGCTAGTATAACACACTAACTTTCTTAACTATAGATGTTATCTTTTTATTAATTAATTTATTTTTACTTTTCAACATTCATTTTTATAGCATTTTATTTTATTATTTTATTTTTAATTTCCCTCTCTCACTCTCCCTGGGGGCATGCAATATATATATATATATATATATATATATATATATATATATATATGCAATATATGTACAAGTACATTAAACATATTTACACATTAGAAATATTGTGTAGGGGGGTGGCTAGGTGGTGCAGTGAGTAAAGCGCTGCCGAGTTCGGTTCCGGCCTTGGACTCTTAACACCCACACAAAAAAACTAGCTGTGTAACCTTGGGCAAGTTACTTAACCACAATTGCCCTCCAAAAGGCAAAAAAAATTGTGGAAGAAGAATAAGAAGAAAAGGGGGAAAACACAAGAAAGAAAACAACAACATAAGGAAAATATTAGGCTTCAATCTGCATTCAGACTCCATAGTTCTTTCTCAGGATGTGGATCGCATTTTCCATCATGAGTCTTTTGGAATAGTCTTAGATCATTATAGCTCTGGGGACAGTTAAATCTATCAAAGTAGGTCTATGATACAATGTGGCTGTTACTGTATAAAATGTTTTCCTGGTTCTGCTCACTTCACTTTGCATCAGTTCATATAAGTCTTTCCAGTTTTGTTTTGTTTTGTTTTTTTTGAAATCTGCCTGCTCATCATTTCTTATGGAACATAATACTATGTAATAACCTTGTTAATTAATTAATACTATTAGGTGCATATAACAAAACTTGTTCAACCATTCCCCAAATTATGGGCATCTCCTCAATTTCCAATTCTGGACCACCACAAAAGGAGCTGCTATAAATATTTTTTTGTACATATGAGTCCTTTTCCCATTTGTATGATCTCTTTGGGATACAGACCTAGAGGCAGTATTTTTGTGTCAAAGGTTATGCATGGATTTTTAGCCCTTTGGTCCAAGTTCCAAATTGCTGTACATGATGGGTGGATCAAGTCACACCTCCACCAACAATGCCTCAGTGTTCCAGTTTTCCCACATATTCTTCAACATTAATCATTTTCCTGTTTTGTCACAGTAGACAATTTGATAGGTATGATGTTGTAAGGCTTATGGGATTTAAAGATCTTCCATGCCCCATTGGACATGCTGACATAGCAGGAAGGGGCGGAGCAAGCGAAAGTGAAAGCCAGAGAAAGCGAAAGCCAGAGAAAGCGAAAGCCAAGGACGTGCTGATGTAGCAGGAAGGGGCGGAGCAAGCGAAAGCAAAAGCCAGGGAAAGCGAAAGTGAGGGAAAGCGAAAGCCAAGGACGTGCTGACATAGCAGGAAGGGGCGGAGCAAGCAAAAGCGAAAGCCCTTTTTGAGTTAGGACTGCTAAGGACTTTCTGCTAAGGACTCCTGCTGAGGACTGCCAGGGGTCGGAGCTGCTGTGAGCGCCCTTCCCGGACGCTGGGTGGTTGCTGTGCATGGGGAGAGGAGGACCTTTGCCTGAGGTAGCCTGTTCTGTTTTAAAGGCTTGAGAATGTGGGTGCTTTCTACTTTATCTATCTGTGCCAATATCATAACTACTCTGATGGCTTTCACTTTCTGGTTTTGGGACTCAGTCTTTTGGTATCTTAATAAATTTTCTAGTTTATTTCCCCATATGGCAAGCATGACGTATTTTGTAATGGATAATTATATCAGCATATTTGTAATCTCCATAGGCATTGTGAATATGGCATTGCTGATACAGATGTGCTACCTTAGAGTTGTTTTGATCTGCATTTCTCTAATCAGCAGTGATTCAGAGCATTTTTATATGACTTTAGATAGCTTTAATTTCTTCCTCTGAAAACTTCCTGTTCATATCCTTTGACCATTTATGAATTGGGGAAAGACTTGTATTCTTATAAATTTTGTCCCAATTTCCTCAGTATTGTAGAAATGAGGACTTTATCATAGACACTAGATGTAAACATTGTTCCTAGCTTTCTGCTTCTTTTCTAATCTTTGTTGCTTTGGGCAAAAACTTTTTAAATTTTGTGAAATTAAAACCATCAAGTTTGCATTTCATAATGTTCTGTATCTCTTGTTTGCTTATAAATTCTTTCATTCTCCTTAAATCTGACAAGCACACTCTTCCCTACTCTTCTGGTTTGCTTGTACTCTCATTCTTTAGGTTTATCGTGTACCTATTTTGACTTTATTTTGGTATATGGCATAAGATTGTTGGTCTATGCCTAGTTTCTGCAATACTGTTTTCCATCTTTGCCAGCATTTTTTGTTAGTGAATTCTTTTCCCCAAAGCCAGAGTCTTTAGGTTTATCAAATAGTAGATTACTATAGTCATTGACTACTCTGTTTTGTGTACCCAACCTATTCTACTGATTCAAGTATTGTTGATATTATTTCATGGTCCATGGTACCTTTCAGCAGGATATAGTTCCTTCCTTAGTTCTTTTAATTAGACCTATTTTGCTTTTTCTTTGTCCAAGATCAGGATTACTACCCTGGCTTTATTTATTTAGCTATTCATTTAATCATTTATTTACTTATCTGAAGCATAATATATTCTGCTCCTGCCTTTTACTTTCACTCTGAATGTATCTCTCTCCTTCAAATCTGTTTCTTGTAAACAAGGTACTGTAGGATCATGTTTTTTTTTTTTATTAATTCATTCTGCTCTCTGCTTCAGGTTTATGGGAGAGTTTATGTCATTCACATTCACATTTCTGATTACTAATTGTATTTTCCATTCTATTTTCCCCATTCATTCATTTCTCTTCCCTTTTTCCCTTTCCCTTCTCACAAATATTTTGCTTCTGACCACCACCTCCCTCAATATGCTCTCCCTTCTCTCATCCTCCCTCCATTTTCCTCTACTACTTTTTCCCTCTTTGCTATCCACTTCCTCCCTTTTCTTGTAGTTTATTCTTGGTTGTTATCTAACCTCCTTTGCTTTATGGAATATCATATTCCAAGCCTTTTGGTCTTTTAATGCAGAAGCTGTAAGGTCTTGCATAGTATTGACTGTGGTTCCACAATATTTGGATTGTTTCTTTCTGACTTCTTGTTGGATTTTTTCCTTTGCCTGATGATTCTGGAATTTGACTATGATATTCTTTTGAATTTTCATTTTGGTATCTCTTTCAAAGGATTATCAGTGAATTCTTTCAATGAATATTTTACCCACTAGTTCCAGGATGTCAGGGCAATTTTTCTTGAAAATTTCTTGAAAGATGCTATCCAGGCTTCCTTTTTTTTAAATCATGGCTTTCAAGTAGGCCAATAATCCTTAAATCATCTTTCCTGAATCTATTTTCCAGGTCAGTTGTTTTTCTAGTGAGGTTGTTTCTTTTTTTTAATTTTCATGCTTTTAATTTTTTTGACTGATTCTTGATATACCATAGAGTCATCAGTTTCTACTTGCCCAATTCTAATTTTTATGAAATTGTTTCCTTCAGTTAGCTTTTGTACTTACTTTTTCATTTGGCAAATTATACCTTTTAAGAGTTTGCTTTCTTTACTGTATTTTTTTTTCCCTTTCAGCTATTTTTATAAATTATTTAAGGAATTGTTTTCTTCAGTCAATTTTTGGTCTTCCTTTTCCAAGTTCTTGACTGTGTCTTGCATACCTCTCATTTATTTTCCCAATTTTTCTTCTATCTCTCTCATTTTATTTTTAAAATCCTTCTTGAGTTCTTCCAAGAAGATTTTTGAACTTGACACCATGTCATATTATCCTTTGAGGTTTTGGATGTAGGTATATTAAAAATGTTGTCTACTCATTTTTTTGTGTGTTTTGATTTCTCCTTTTCACCGAGAGAGTCTGTGGGAAGTGTTTTGGTTTTGCTTTTTGCTCATGATATTTGGCTATTTCCTGGCTTTTAAATTTGAGCTCTCTTGCTAGAGCACAAGAGTCACTGTCCCAAATTTCTTGTTCTGGGGGCCAAGGACTTGGTTGCTAGCTTTGTCCCCTGAGGCCTCAGGTGCTGGCATGTGGAGACTGTAGGGCCCAGGCAGGTTACCAGGTGGTAAGTTGGGCTCCTACTTATGGTTTCTGGCTTGTTCTGAGTCTATATGGTGTTTTTCAGCATTTCCCTGGGGCTACACTGAAGCAAGTGGAAGTTTGCTGCTGGAGAATGCCTACCCTCCCAGGCTATGTTGTAGCACAAGGAGGTCTGGCTGCTGGCAGATGCCTGCCTGCTTGGGACTACTCCAAAGCACATGCTGGTTCTCAGAGCAGAACTCTAACAGTTCCCCTAGCTATGGTATGACATGTGGGGTATCCTGGTGTTGGTGTTTGCCTGCTTGACCACACTGAGATTCAGGATCTCCTGCTGGTTTGCTGAGCTAGGGCTTGCTGACCAGCTTTGTGGGTTGCTTCCTTTCCTTGAACGTTCTCTTCTTTTACCTGAGTGAGATAAACCTTTCAAGCTGATCCTCCAAGTTTCCTGGGATACAAAACTGCTCCACTTGTTCTTTCTTTTGCCTCTGCTGTTCCAGAATTTTTTCTGGAGTGTTATTTTTGGGGGTTTTAGAGATCAATATAGGAGAGTGACAATGATAACTGCATACTCCACCATCTTGAATCCTAAGTCAGGTTTTAGATGTGAGCTTTTAAAATTACAGTCCACTATATAATTTTAGAACTGGAAAGCTCCTTAAAGATCAGCTACTCCATAACCACTAAGTGTAGATTTAAGAAACTGATGCTAAGAGTGATTGTGATTTGTCTATGGTCACACAGAGAGGATTGAGGGAAGGCCTATAAGTTGGATCTCCCAAATCTCAGACTCAGGTATCTTCCCTTATATCATATTGAAACCCAGATTAGTTCAATTCAACAAATATTAATTTTGATGTATTTCCTATTATATTGTACCTTTTTTTGTTTGTATTTTGAGTCTCTGTCTCTTCCCTTTCCTCTCTCTCCCTACCTCCTTCTCTCTCATGTATCCCTATCCTACCCATCCAACCTTATATAGTTTTCTCTACTCACAAAAGTATTATCCACTCTACTCAGGTTCCCTATGCATTTTCTTTTATATTTATTTTTTGGAGGGGGGAAGGCAAGGAAATTGGTGTTAAGCGACTTGCCCAAGGTCACACAGCTAGTAAGTGTCAAGTGTCTGTGTCCAGATTTGAAATAAGGTCTTTCTGACTCCAGAACTGGTGCTCTATTCACTGGGTCACCTAGCTGCCCCTCTTGAGAAAATGGTACATTGATTAACTATCTCTCTATTTAGTGCTGTTTAAATGTTAACTATTTCATACATCTGCAATGCTAAAAAAAAGTTTAGCAACCAGAAAAAAATATGTATTTACTGAATCTGTATTTATGACATGAAGTCAACAAGTCATCAAAGGCTATGAAGTGCCTACTATACATAGTGTAAAACAATGTAAATTCAAATAAATTAAAAAGTTCCTATTTTCAGAGACCCCATATTTGAAAGGCAGAGGTAATATGCAAATAATTATGTGCAGAAAATGTGATATTTACTGGATGAATTGAAAGAAACTTTAGAGAGAAAGCATTAGCACTATGAGGAGAGAGGGCTGTAATGTCAAGCAACACAGCACACCTGAGGGTTGCTGCTGTGAATAATTTTAAGGGTCTAATCACAAGGTATAATGAACATTCTATTCAGAACTAAACCTTATTCAATAAACTAAAGCATTTACAATCCATAGCTACATAACAACTTATTACTAAGGCGGTCACATAGCCTTACACAAGATAACATTCAGTATATATTCACATGGAAAACAGCATATATCATTACATTCAGTATATAACATAGCATAGCATATTCCCTAGTTTATACATTCTTAATCATTTTATTTTATTTTAAAAATTATTTATTTTGAGTTTTCAATATTCATTTCCACAAGATTTTGAGTTACAATTTTTCTCCCCATCTTTCCCATGGACCCCAACACAAAAGAGCAAGCCTACTGAATACTTCTTCCCCCAATCTGTTCTCTCTTATATCCTCCCCATCACACCCCCTAACCTTCTAGTAGGAAAGGTGTATTTCTATACCCCAGTTCCTGTATATCTTATTTCCCAGCAGGATGTAAGAAATATATTTTTTTTAATTTTTAAAACTTTGAGTTCCAGATGTTTTCCCTTCTTCCCTCCATACCCACCCCCACTGGGAAGATAAGCAATTCAATATAGGTTGTACATGTGTAGTTACAATCCTATCACACCTCCCACTTATTCTATTTTCTTCTTTGACCGTACCACTTTTCAAATATGTTTGCTTCTAATGACCCTCTCCCCCAATCTGCCTTCCCTTCTGTGATTGCCCCTCTTATCCCCTACCCCTGTATTTTCCTCTAGGGTAATATACCCAAATGAGTGTGTGTGTGTTATTCCCTCCTTAAGCCAAATTCAATGAGAATAAGGTTATCCTATTCCCCTTCACTTTCCTGCTTTTGCCCTCCATTGTAACAATTTTCTCTTGCCTCTTTCATATGAGATAATTTACCCTAATCTATTTCTCCCTTTCTCCTCCCAATAAATTCCTCTCTCACCTCTATATTTTATTTTAGATATCATCCCTTCATATTCAACTCATCCCATGCCCTCTGTCTAGGTATATATGAACATACATATGCCCACACTCAAATATATATGTATATATACATACACCTCCTTATACATACCCATATGTATGTATATTTAATATGTATGTGTATATGCCTGTGTGTGTGTGTGTGTGTGTGTGTGTGTGTGTGTGTGTGTATATATATATATATGTATACACACACTTATCCCCTTCAACTATGGACATACTGAGAAAAGTCTTATGACTTACAATTATCGTTTTTCCATGTAGGAATGTAAATAGTTCAACTTCATTAAGTTCATTATGATTTCTTTTTCCTGATTACCTTCTCATGCTTCTTGTATTTGAAAGTCAAATTTTCTATTAGCTCTGGTTTTTTTTCATCAAGAATGCTTGAAAATCCTCTATTTCATCGAATTACCCCCATTTTCCCCTGTAGCATTATACTCAGTTTTGCTGGGGGTAGGTGATTCTTGGTTTTAGTCCTAGCTCCTTTGACCTTCAAAATATCATATTCCATGCCCTTCGGCCCCTTAATGTACAACCTGCTAGGTCTTGTGTTATCCTGATTGTGTTTCCACAATACTCAAATTGTTTTTTTCTGACTGCTCATAGCATATTCTCCTTGACCTCGGAACTCTGGAATTTGGCTTTAATATTCCTTAGGAGTTTTCTTTTTGGGATATTTTTCAAGAGGCAATTGGTGAATTCTTTCCATTTCTATTTTGCCCACTGTTTCTGGAATATCAGGGCAATTTTGCTTGATAATTCCTTGAAATATGTTGTCTAGGCTTAAAATTCTCTCTCCTGGACCTGTTTTCCAGGTCAGTGGTTTTTCCAATGAGATATTTCACATTGCCTTCTAGGTTTTCATTTGCTTGGATCTGTTTTATAGTATCTTGATTTCTCATAAAGTCATTAGCTTCTATTTGCTCCAATATAATTTTGAAGGAGTTATTCTCTTCAGTAAGTTTTTGAAATTCCTTTTCCATCTGGTAAATTTGACTTTTTAAGGCATTCTTCTCCTCACTGGCTTTTAGGCCTCTTTTGCCATTTGAGTTAGTCTGTATTTTTGAGTCTCCTTTAGCAGGCTATATACTCTCTTTTGGTTATTTTCTTGCATCATTCTCATTTCTCTTCCCAATTTTTCCTCCACTTCTCTTATTTGATTTTCAAAATCCTACTTGAGGTCCTCCAAGGCCTATAATCAACTCATATTTTTCTTGGAGGCTTTTGATGCAGGAGTTCTAACTTTGCTGTCTTCCTCACATTCCATGTCTTTATTCTTCTTGTCCCCCAAAAAGGATTCTATGGTCTGTTTGTTCTTCCTCTGCTTGCTCATATCACCAGCCAACTACTTGACTTTTGAGCTCTTTGCCATGGTAGGACTCTGCATCCAGAATGGAGAGAGCTTTGTCCCTAATTCCTGGGTTTTTCACAGCTGCCAGAGCTATTAGGAGGGCACTCTTTCTACAGCCTCCACAAGCTGTGGCACACTGGCCACATCCCCCAGGACAATCTTCCAAGACCAAGATCCAGATCCAAGCCAATTATAGATAAAGGGATTATCTTCTGAATCATTGCTTGGTTCCCCTATGCTCTGCAGGCCAGGATCTCCTGAAGCAGCCACACAGTAACCCCTGCACAGCCACTGTGCCTCCATCGCTTCTTCTCCCGGGGGCAGGGGCTGGACCCTGCTCTTCTGTCCTGCCCTGTTCCAACAGAGTTCCACACTGACCTTTAACTTTTGTATTTCATGTTTATGGTTTGAGATGTCTGGAAACCACAACAGCTGCTGGTGATACACTCTCCTGCAGTCTGCTCTGGCCACCACTGGTTGGCACTGCCCTGTGGGCCAGAACTGAACAGCACATGTGGGACTGTGCTCGGCTCCCAGCTTGGTGCACCAGACCCTTCCTGTTGGCCTGCCAGGGTGCCTTCAATGGGGGATTTGTTTCTCTCTGTCTCTTTGTGGGTTCCATAGCTCTAAAGTTCGTTTAGAGTCATTTTTCACATGTATTTGAAGTGATTAGAGTAAGAGCTCACTCCAAGTTTGTGCTTCTACTCCACCATCACTTATACATTCTTTATACAATTAGGGGGTCCCAGGTAAGAGTCTTCTGTAGCACAACACATCCTTATGGGGTAGCAGAAAATACCACTCACTCCTAGATAGAGACTTCAAATAAAGTTCTCTTGTGGGTGTGTCCTTCTCACACTGCTGTTGCAGGCTGCCCCTTCACTACTCTCACTGCTCCTGCCTTGCTACAAAGTTTTCACCTTGACCTAGGTCCAAACTCTGAGCCCCATTGCAGCAGGTCTGTGAACTGACCACTCCTGACTCTTGCCTGGATCCTGATACAGGCAGCTTTGCTGCTGCTGCTGCCACTGCTGTTAACCTTCTCAATGTTCCCTTCTCAATGCCCATTTTCTTCTTCTTCATACTCTACGCTCAATGCTCACCTTCTTCCTCTGGGTCCACATTCACAGCCAGGGGCCATTTAACTACCAGTTATCCAGTCTGGTCCTCTTCTTCTCAAGAGTTCTCAGGAGTGAGCCCCAAGGCAATATCAATCTTCCAGCTTATATACATGGTTTTATTAGGCATCTTACTAGCTCAGTCCACATGCATAACCCACATGCATTACCTGATTAACTCAGCAAACAGAGAGTCCATATGTCTGATGCTCAACACCTGATTGGCCCAGTGCCCAAAGGCATGAAAGCCCCACCTCAGTACCTAATGTATTACAGCTGTGGATTACCAGGGATTAATTCTTCAGATGTTTACAATTTAGTTTGAGGCTGGGAAACTGAATTCTAAAAGAAAAACACCAAAAATCTTGGGGCAGGAAAGAGTTCTTGAAGAATCTGGGATTGTAGTTGAGACTTAATTAATGGAAGTCAGGGAAGAGAAGAAGCAGAGGAAAGGAAAGCTAACATACCAAAATAGGGGATGGTCAGTGAATATGCACTGCATTGAAAGATGGAATAGCTTGGGGGCTAGAGTAACTGGATAAAGAGTATGCAGAGAAGGATGAAGTATAAGAAGACTGGAAATGTGAGAAGAGGCCAGGTTATCAATGTATTTAAAGGAAAGATTTTATATTTGATCCTCTAAGCAAAAGCAAATCACTCAGGTGGATTGAATAAGGGAGTGACATGGGCAGATCTGAACTTTAGAGAGATCACTTTGATAGCTTAATTGAGGAGAGACAGGGATATCGAGAGACTCAGCAACAACCAGAATACTATGGAAATACTGTAGTCTTGAGGAAATAATGCTTTGACCAGGGGTTGTGGGAATAGATGGGATAGATGAAAGAAGAGAGCATATGTTAGATATATTGTAAAGGTTGAATAAATAAGACTTGGCAACAGATTTGATACAGAGTGTCTAAATAGTGAGGTCTTGCAGACGAAAATTAGTTGTGAGTCATGGAGATTGGGAACAGGATAGGGCCTTTGACAGTAATAGGAAAGTTAGAAAGATGGGAATCTTTAAGTTTTGAACATTTTAAGTTTAAGATGTCTATAGGAATCCCGTTGAGATACATTTGAACATGGATGACTTGAAGTAAGGAGAGAGGTTAATACCAGAAAAAAATAGATCTAAGATCATTCTGCATAGTGACAATAATTGAATTCATGGGAACTCATAATGTAAAGACAAATAGTTGCTATAGGAATGTAAATTTTTAAGATCTTCCCTGCCCCCTAGGTTAAGTGCACCTGGAGCTTCTGGTGGGAGGCTTGTTTTTCAGGAACACCCACACCTTGTTGCTTTATGATTGGGCAGTGGGTCAAGAGGTTGTTATATTCTCTGACCCAGTAGAAGGTTATATAATCCCTGACATATTTTATTTTGGGGCTCACTTTGAGAAGTGTTGTGTGATTTGACCAGAGGACTCTCTGGGCAGCTGTTGAGAGTCCCCCAGCTTTGAAAACCCAGATGTTGATGCTTCCCTCTCTGGTAACTAAGTATGGATGTAATGGTCAAGAGAGTTGGAGGCCTGTCTGCTTGATATGTTTTTCTGTTTCCTTTTAACTTCTGTCTGTATACTCTGAAGTTCGGGGTGCTGACTTTTTCCCCTGAACAAGGTAAATTATATATTTGATTGATTAAAGCAAGATTGTTAACCCATTTTTAGTTGCTCTCCTTTAGAAAAGCAGATCTAAGAACCTGTGTAGGCAGCCACCCTGGGAATGCTGGGGTGCTTGCTGCTACAATAGTGTATGAAGGAAAAGAGGAGAGAGGTTAGAACAGCATCTTAGAGGACACCCAAAATTATTTGACATGACCTGAATGAAGATCCAGCAAATGAGTTTAAAAAGTAATCAAATAGGTAGGAAAAGAACTAGGATATTACAGTTTTATAAAAACCAAGAAAGAAGAAAATATTAGGGGGATTGATATTATCAAAGGATGAAAAAGGACAAGAAGAATGCAGATGGAGAAATGGTTACCACATGTGACAATTAAAGACCATTGGTAAACTTCATAGAGAGCTACTTCAATTGAATTATGAGGTCAGAAACCAGACTAACAATAGTTAAGAATAGTAGAAATGGGTGTGTAGACAATGTGTAGTCAGTCTGCTCAAGGAGTTTAGCCATGAAAAAGAAAAGAGATGTAGCTAGCATGATTGGAATGATTCAATAAATGTTTTATTTTTTTTTCTTCCTTTAGATGAGGAAGACATGGACATGTTTGTAGGCAGTAGGGAAGCAGTCATTAGACATAGTGAGGTCAATGATTAATGAGAGAGTGGTGCTGGAGTAGATGTTTGGAAAGAGATAACTTGTGTATGAAGTGGGGTTTTTGTTGGCATGGTGAATGACAACTTCTAAATATGAAATGGGTGAAGGAGGAGATAGTAGTAGAAGACCTCTGAGGGATATAAAGTGAAGATGATGGAGGAAAAGGACTTCTAGGTGAATATCCTCACTCTTTTTTTCAGTGCAATATTGAAAAAAAACATGCTCAACTGAGAGAGGTGAGGTAGAACCTGGGGAAGCTTAAGAAGCTTTAAAAAATGGTTGAGAAAAGTCGCTATGATGACTGACTTAGTGAAGGCAAGAGATAATTTCTTAACACTCTTTTTTCTGTCTCCCATGACACATTGCTGGCCCCAAATAATTTCTCAATGAATTTTTATAATAATTTATTTCTACGTCTGCAAAGAAATCCTCATATGAAATAAGGACAAGAAAATGACAAAGGGGAATTGAAAATATCACTATTTTTTTCTTTATTTTCAATTGTTCTTTTAACTAGCATTTAAATTTGATAATTATGAAAAAAAAACCTTTATTTCTTCATTGTAGCATGAAGTCAAATCTGGATTCTCCCAGGCCATGCTAATAGAGTACAAACTCTGTTAGGTTCTAAAAGTTGGAAAGTTTTCTAATATTTCTCTCATGATCTACTGTGTGTCTGTGTAATGGGAATGCAAATTTGGAAGATCTTCCCTGCCCCTAGGCTAAAATGCACCTGAAGCCTGGGGAGGGAGGCTTGTTTTTCAGTAGATACTTCTTGATTGGCCAGTGAGGAAATAAGGTTGTTACATTCTCTGAGCCAGGAGAAGGCTATATAAGCCCTGATGTGTAGCTTTGTTTTGGGACTCACTTTGAAAAGTTTTCTGTGATTTGATCTGAATTCTGGGAAGCCGTTGGTGAGAGTCCCCCGGCTTTGAAAAACCCAGATGTGGAAACCCAGATGTTGACTGGGTATGGATGTAATGGTTGGACAGTTTGGAAAGCTGTCTACTTGATCTGTTTCTGTCTTGATAATTCTGCCTGTATACTTTGAAGTTCGGGGTGCTGACCTTTTTGCCCTGAACAAGGTAAACAATATATGGCCTGACTGATTAAAGTAAGCTTGTTAACCCATTTTGAGTTGCTTTCCTTTATCAAAGCAGATCCAAGAACCTGTATTGGCGGCAAACCCTGAGGATGCTTGGGGTGCTTGCTGCTACAGTCTGTTGTCTAGGCACCAGTCTATCAAAGGTGAGAAGGCCTCTGTATCAGTTTAGTTATAGAGAACAGAACCTCAGAAAGGTAACTAAGGCATAGAAGGTGCTACTGGCGGCATTGCCAGAGAGAATATAGAGTCTTAGAGTACAAAAGTATTTCAGTCACTTAAGCTTTAATATAATAAACTTCTGAATTCAGAGAAGAATAAGTGATAGAGGAAAAAATTTATGGTGATGGCTAGAAAAAATTGGTGACTGCTAGGAAAAAAAACTTCATGTGTTAAAGAGAAAGGGATATGGATGAAGGTGTATCTATGTTGGAGTGATTAATAGAAGAAGAAATAAAACATGTTTGAGAGGATTATGAATTTATGAAATACAAAAGAAATGTGTATACTTAAATATTAATACACAACATATTGTAGTAAAACATCTCTGTAATTAGAAGCAGTCAAGAAAGGAGCCAAAAAATCTGTAGGTTCACTGAACTGAAAACAAAAATGACATATTGAACCAACAAGCACATCTCATATGTGTTTTTAAGCCCTACTTCCTGGCATGAATTATTCATTGCCATCATTACGTTTTGTATTTGTTTTGACTGGACATTTTCAAGAAAAAAACATTTTAAAAGCATTTTATTATTTTCAAGAAGAGTAGACAAAATAAGAAATAGGCCATTTAGTGCTAAAGTAAGAAGGAATTTTGCTACGTTATATGAATATTATATTGGGTTTATATGCATATAACTAAAATTGACAATAATATGAGTCTTTTCTCCATTGATTTTATAAGTGATCTATGCTTTCATTAGGTTCTTTACTTACACAGTATAAAATTTATGGTAATTCTGGCAACTCTCAACTGGGAAAGTAGGATTGAATTTAATAACTATTTAGGTATAAGAAAGAACAGTTGACTTTATTAGATTGTATAGTAAAGTCAGCCCATCACCTCTCCCTGAGGCCCTTACTACCTTCTCAACAGATGAACAGTGCAGTCATCAAATCTACATTATCATCAAATATTTCATGGAAAACTGTCCTGATTTCCTGAAACCATAGGGTGAAATAAAAATTAAAAGAATCCACTGACAACCTCCTTAAAGATATCCCAAAAGGAAAACTTCTAGGAATATTATAGCCAAATTCAAGAGTTCCCTGGGCAAGGAGAAAATATTGCTAGCAGCCAGAAAGGAACGATTCAAGTATTGTGGAAACACAAACAGGATAACACAAGATTTAGGGGCTTCTACTTAAGACATAGGAGTACTTGGGATATGATATGCTGGAGGTGGAAGGAGCTAGGATTAAAGCAAAAAATCACCTATCCAGCAGAACTGAATATACTTATTCAAGTGGAAAAGTGGATATTCAATGAAACAGAGGACTTTCAAGCCTTCTCGATGAAAACACCATAAATGAATAGAAAATATGCCCTCAAATGCAAGACTCAGGAAAGGAAAAAAAGGTAAAAAGGAAAGGGAAATCAAAAAGCACTTAATAAATTTAAACTGTTTACATTTCTACATGCCAAGATGATACTTTTAACTTATAAGGTCTTTATCATTGTCAGAGGAGATTGCTTGCTTTTGTCCTTTGTTCTCAAAGAGGAACTTGACAATAGGGAGGTGATTCCCTGACATAACAGTGAATTACATTTAAATGAGGAAGGACTATGCAAAGTTACCAACCTCATTTTATTCTCTGGGGTCATCTGGGTCCTGTGGCCAAATATGGATAAGAACAACTAGAGAAAGCCCAGCATGCAGTGGGGTATCTTGGCTTTTTCAAGCTAAGGATTTTTAACAATTCTCAGTTTGAATAAGGCAATGTCCCTTCAGTGATTAAGGCTCATAAAAAAATGAGGTAAAGGATATCTTCTTAATATATATATATATATATATATATATATATATATATATATATATATGGGAGGGGAAGACTATCAGATTTTCTGGTCAAAACAGAAACATTTTTTTTTATTTACATGCATTCTGAGACAATCAGGGGCTCTAACAGTGAACAAGTAGGGCTTGATCTGGGGCTAGAGTGATTTTGGGTTAAAGCTAGAATTTAAGAGAAAAACAAAACAAAACAAAAAAAGTTTCAGAGATTTAAATTTGCATTCTCTTTGGGCAGAGCACTGGTGGGAAGGGTTCAATACCCTATGAGGAGGAAGGATAAAAAAAGGAGGAAGGGAGAGAGAGAGAGAGAGAGAGAGAGAGAGAGAGAG
>NW_027186473.1:64415863-64495201 GCF_028583685.1 Petaurus breviceps papuanus
AGAAAGAGAGAGAGAGGCAGAGAGAGACAGAGAGAGAGACAGAGAGACAGAGACAGAGAGAGAGACAGAGAGAGACAGAGACAGAGAGAGAGAGAGAGAGAGAGAGAGAGAGAGAGAGAGAGAGAGAGAGAGAGAGAAGAAGGAAGGAAGAAAGAAACAAAGAAAGAAAGAGGACAATGATGTCAGGGAAGTGATGCCATGACATGCAAGTGAATTGCATTTAAGTGAGGGAGGGCTGTACAATGTCATCAGTGACAATTTCTCCTCCATGGCCAGATATAAATCAGGACTCCTGGAGATGGTCCAGGATGCAGTGGGGGACCTTGACCTTTTCAGATTATATATAGACAGAGGGCATAGGTGTGAGCTGAACATGAAGGAATGATATCTAACAAAATTTTAAGGGGTGAGAGGAATGTACTGGGAGGAATGGAATCAGAGAGCTAGAATGGTATTTACATATATCTTTTCAATAGCACATTTTCCTTTGTGTCACATAACTACATAATTTAAGATGAAATAGATAAATAATAAACTTATACGAGCGAGGCTTTTTTGGCTTGTTTTTAATACCTTTAGTTCATTTTCTGACTTTTAAGACTTCGACTTCCATAAGATCTCACTGAAGAAAAAGTTTAATAATGGAGAGGCAGCATGGTATCTGGATTTGAAGCAAAAAAGACTTAGATAAACATGCCACCTCAACTATTTAGTAGTTTTGTGGTCAGAAGCGAGTGACATACACTATGTGATCCTTGACTCTCCCACACTCATATATTATATGACACAAATAGAAAGTAATTTAAAACATGGTAGCTCAGGAGGGAGATTGTAAGTAGATGAAGTGTAACAATAATGCAATATTCACAACACCTGCGGTGGTTATGAATATGCTGGTATAGTCACGAAACTCAAAATGTAACAGGCTCTCTCCATGGAGAATAGAACCAAAGCCTTTATTCAGTACCAGAAAAGTTCCAGAACCAGAAAGCCAAAATTATTACAGTAACCACGAAGTTGGTGCACATGGTAAATTCAGCAAAAACCCACATACCCAAGCCTTCACAACAGAACAGGCTCCCTCAAGCAGATATCCTCCTCTTTCACTCACAGTAGCTCCTCAGCCTGATTCTTGGAAGTTCTCAGCAGAAATTCCCAGAGCAAAGGCCTCACCACAAGAAAAGTTTCAGCAGAAGCTCCAGTCTTCAGATGCTCATATAGCTCCTCCCTGTTCTACCCTTCCTGTTACATCAGTAATTTCCTTCCAAGGTGTTAACTAGTTCTGTGTTAATTAAATAGCTTGCTAAGTACCAGCTTACTTGCCGTATTGGCAAGTAAGCTGGTACTTAGCAAGCTATTTAATTAACACATTAATTAATTAACACATTCAAAGGGCATGGAAGATCCTTATATTGCTTTAACATTACATGAAGATATAATAAAAGGCATTATATAGAATGGAACTTCAGCTGATTTTGAAGAAAGTGAGGGATTTGATGAGGCAGAGGTGAGGTTGGAGTGCATTCAAAGAGAGGGGTTCAACTAGTGGAAAGGAAAGAGAAGGTAAATAGAGTACCTGATTTGAGAAACCATGGTTTGATTGCAGAGTACAGGGAAGTGAGAAATGTATAATGGGACTTAAGATATTGGCTGAAAGCAGAATGAGAAGAGCTTTAAAATTCACAAAGAGGAATTTATATTTGATTCTATTTATATTATATAATTAGTGGTGTTTATTAATTAGGAGAGTGGCATGGACAGATCTGTGCATACATAACACCACTTTGACAGTTTTGTAATGGGTGCATTTGAGTAAGGGGAGATTTGAGATAGGGAGACCAATTTGTAACAGTACAAATGAGATGTGATGAGGACCTGAGCCAAGATTCTGATGAAGTGAATAGAAAGAAAGAAGGGTTGAATGTGACAGATATTGTGGAAGTTAAGACAACAAAATGTAACAACTGGTTGAATATAAGGGATAGTAGAGTCAAAGTTAATGGAAAGGTTATAAAACTGGGAGACTGGAATAACGGCCATGTCTGTAACAACAACAATAAGAAATTTCAAGGGATGTTTGAGGAAGATAATGAATCCTATCTTGGACATTTTGAGTTTGAGGAGCTGGCAGGGTATATAAAAGTAATCGTTTCCTAAATTAATTTCTAGAAGCAATCCCCTAATTATATTTCATTTAGGGTAATTGTGAAGATTTACTTTAACAACAGGTAACATCTACATGGTGTTTTCAAGTTGACCAAACACTTTATATGTATCTTATTTGATCCTCAAAATTACAGTGGGAGGTTGGTACCAATTTTTATTGTCATTTTACAAATAAGGCAATTGGAGTAGGTATATTTTAGGTGACTTGCCAAAGTATTGGAGAAAGGATTTTAATTTTAATTTTCCCAGATCCAGGTTATGTACTCTCTATCCATCATGTGAAATTATTATGTCATCTAGATGTCACTTTCTATCCTTTATTAAAGGAAACTAATTTTTGAGTGCAGTGTATTCTCCCTTTAGCAATGATAAGGAGGAGGGGGAACACAGAATTTCTTCATTATTTGGGGAACAGAAGCAAACGTGTTTTTTAATTCTATTAAGTTCTAAGGATTCCTTTTGGACATCTGTATGAGGAAAATTGAGTTGTTTGTGGACATATTATCTTTGAGTCTCCGTAGATGACTAATACAGCAAAGTAAAAGTCACATTAGGGATAATTGCTTTGATAAGATCACCCTTAGAAGCACATTGGTGAACCCCTTCTTCATGGTTGCTAAGAGTGTGTGAAGAGGATGGGTGACTTTAAAGGAAACATCAGCAAGGACTTCTATTCTACTGCTACATCAAAGCTGTCTTTTTACACTTAAATGTCTGAAATAGCATTAAGACAGTGAAAGCAAATGAAATATATCTATTTTCTGTTGGCCAGACTATTAAACATATTATTCAAAGGAAGAATCTAGTTTGCTCAGTGCCTTCTTAGACAAAAAATTTATCCATCCCTTAATAGGGTTATTTTTCTTCCTGGTTCTTCCACTCTAAGAAAGGCATTTGAGTTATTTCTAATGGCAATGATTTACCTTACACTGTCTAAGCTTTCTTGCCAGTTCACTGGGAGCACAGAAACAAGATGTCTGGCCAAGGTTAATGATACTTTATGGTCTCTTAGAAAGATTTGTCATATTTACTTTACAGCAGTGGACATTTACTATGACCTCATCAGTTTGATATGCTCTCAAAGGACTTAAATACATCCTCAAAAGAAGGTGGAATTCATTTCAGCTACTATGGGCTCAGTGCCCTCAATACTATAACAGGAATGTGTTTTTGTCAAGAAGAAAACAGAAAAATAACTAGAGATGTAATGGACCAAGAAATGTAAGTTCCCCCAAAGTGGGAATAGGGTGGGCTTGGGGTGGAAGAAGAAAGATATATAGAAGTATTGTTGATATCAGAATGAAATGACTGGGATTGTGAGATATTTTTTTTCTCTCACTTTTCTCATCTCATGATATTTTATATCTTTTAAATCACTTAACCATACCCTGATTTTTATAACATTTGTTTGTGTGCACATTCCATTTCACCTAATAGTTTCGATCTATTAAGAATATCTTATTAAGGAGAAACAATGTTTCAATCTCCATGCTAGGATTTATGAAGACAAACACAATAGAGAGATTAGTAGTACATTCAAACAATTTAGTGCTTTTATACCTTAAGTACAGGTAGTGAGTCAATTCACATCACTAGGTGTTACTAGTATAGTATTTTCAACATAATGGTCAGTGTACTCAGTGAAGCAGCTGTGAGATGTAGTTAGTAAAGAAGGAAAGAATATCACAGAGGAAATTGCAACTGATTTCTCCCTAAATTTGGTTAAGAAGGAGTCTTGCTCAATAAGTGTTATTTTCTCTAGTATTTAATTTACTGTCATATAAACAAGAGTGCTATGATAAATGAATTATTATGAAGTTTCTGAAAATTATTGATGATATCTGCAGGAAAAAAAAACAACATCCATATGGTACAAGATTAATTAGGAGAGAATTTTTGATTAGTCATAGAAAGTCTTTGAAAAAGTATATTAAAATATGCAGTTTTTCAGGGAGAATTGGTCAAATTCCTGAGGTGACTTGTGAAAGAAAAAAAATCCAATAAACATGTGTACTTCATTAAATTGTGAACTATGACCTGTTTTGTTGTTGTTGCTGTTCCTTCCTTAAAGTGCAAGATGACTTAACAGTGTGATATGGCTACCAAGACAGCTGATATAATTTTAGGCAACATTGTGTGGCACAATACATAGCAATAAAATGGTGATAATCCCAATGTACTCTCCCTTGTTCAGACCACATACAGACTATTTTGTTCAGTTTGGGGCATCACTTATTAGGAAGGCATTGATGGGCTGAAGAGTATTCAAAGGAGCACAACTAGAGTGGTGAAGGCCATAGAGTCCAATATAAATATAATGATCAATCAAAGAAGAAAGGAAATAAGTGTTTATTAAGCATCAACTATATGCCAAGCACTGTGCTACATGCTTTATAAATGTTATTTCATTTAATCCTCATAACAGCCCTAAGAGATATGTCTTTAAATGTAAGATTATGGATTTATAGATCAAGAGCTCAAAAGTACTCTAGGGGCTAACAGTGCAACCCTTCATTTTACAAATGAGGAAGTTGAGTCCCAGAGATTTTTAAGTGACTTCTCCAAATCCACATTGGCAATACAAATTAGTTTTTGAATTGGAAAGGAAGTCCTCTGATTAGCTTTTGCATTAAACCAGGTTGTCTCATAGCTGCAAATGTTTAGCCTCAAGAAAAGAAGACTGGAAGAGGACATTATAGTTGTCTTTTTTTGTTGTTGTTATGTTTTTTTTTAATCTTTTCAATGTATTTATTTATTATAGTTTTCAACATTGACTTCCACAATTCAAATTTCCTCCTCATCTCTACCCTCCCCCTTTTCTATGATAGCATGTATTCTGATTACTCCTTCCCCCAATCTGTCCTCCCTTCTATCACCCTACTCTCTGACCCCTTCTCTTATCCCCTTCCACTTCTTTTTTACTGTAGGGTAAAATAGATTTCAATGTCCCATCTCCTGTGCATCTTATTTCCCAATTGCATGTATAAATAATTTTTAACATTCATTTTTAACCTTTGAATTCCAAATTCTTTCCCTTCCTCCCTCACTATCCACCCTAATTGAGAAGGCAAGCAATTCAGTATAGGTGATATGTGTATACTCGTGTAAACTACTTCCATGATAGTCATGTTGTGAAAGACTAACTGTATTTTCCTATATCCTATGCTACCCCCATTTATTCTATTCTCTCCTTTGACTCTGTCCCTCCTCAAAAGTATTTGCTTCTGAATACACCCTCCCCCATTATTTCCTCCCTTCTATTACCCCCAGCCCCATACTTATTCCTTTCCCCTCACTTTCCTATAGTGTGTAAGATAGATTTTCACACCCAATTGAGTGTGCACGTTATTACCTCCTTAAGCACAATCCTCATTTCTCATAAATGCCTCAAACTTAAAAGAGAACTGAGTCAAATTTATAAAAATAGGAACCATTCCCAATTGATAAATGATTAAAAGATATGTTCACTTTTCATATAAAGTAAGCAAAGCTATTTATAGTCATGTAAAATGATTTACCACTGTAGAGAAATGCAGATTAAAACAGTTCTCAGGTACTACCTCATACCTATTAGATTAGCTAATAGGATAGGAAAGGTAAATGACAAATGTTGGAGGGCATGTGGGAAAAATGAGATTTTAATGCATTGTTGGTGGAGTTGTGAGCTGATTCAACCATTCTATGGAGCAATTTGGATCTATGCTCAAAAGGCTATAGAAACCATACATACCCTTTCAACTAACAATACCACTATTAGGTCTTTATCCCAAAAGAGATGAAAAACAAAAATGAAAAGGGCCTATATGTACAAAAAAATATTTATAGCAGCTATCTTGTGGGGGTAAAGAATTAGAAGTTAAGGGGAAACCCATTTATTGGGGAATGACTGAATAAGTTGTGGTATGTAATTGTGATTGAATGCTATTGTACTATAAGAAATAATGAGAAGGATGTTCTCAGAAAAAAAAATCACTGGAAACATTTGTATGGGACGATGCAAAGTGAAATGAATGAAACATGCACAAAGTAATAGCAATATTGCAAGTTGTCCAATTGTGAATGCCTTAGCTATTTTCAGCAATATAATGGACCAAGGTAACTCTGAAGGACTTACAATGAAAAATGCTATCCATCCCTAGAGAAAGAAATGATGGTGTCTGAATACAGATTGAAGCATACTTTTTTTAACCTTTATTTTTCTTGAGTGTTTTTTGTCTTTTTTTTTCGCAACATGACTGTTATGGATATGTTATGTTTGTATAACTTTTATTGAATTGCTTGCCTTCTTAATGAGGAAGGTAGTGGAGGGAGGAAAGGATAGAATTTGAAACTCAAAGTTTTAAAAACAAATATTAAAAAATTATTTTCACTTGAAACTCGGGAAAATAAAATACTATTTAAAAGGTTAAAATAAACATTATTTTCCCTCTTGTACTGCTGTGTAACTCATAAATTTCTTTTTATTTTTATAAATAACCCTAGCTATGCTGATCAATAATTTTCAAAACTAACATTTTTTTTTCTTCCTAAAATAGCCACCTCTAATTTATAGGAAGATAGGAATTAATATTTAAATCACAGAAAGGCAATTCAGGAAAACCTCTTAGCATTCAGCAAATGCCAAATACAAATGGGAATACACATAATCCTTGGGAACAAAACCCAAGATTGAATAAACCTCTTTGTTCTACCTAGACTGAAGTTCACAGATTGTTTGTAAGGGCAGATCATAAAGCATCATGAAGAGGGTAGGTTGTGCTAAGGGAATTTCCTTTGGGAAGCATGGGGAAGAAAGACCTTCCCAATTTAAATAAAGGGGAAATATCAAGTCATTAGACAATATGGAGTGCTCTTGTGACTGGATTAATAAGCAGTTCAAGTCTGCTAAAGGTTCAAGAAAAAAGACATTCACCAAGTGTTGTTTTTATAATGCTGATACTGAAATTCCCTTAGGCTAAAGTTGCTTGATCTTTGAAAACTCCACAAAGCCCTTAGGCAATGTGACCTACATCAAGTCACTTCAACTCTCTGAGCCTCAGTTTCTTCATCTGTAAAAAAAGAGCACTGTTCTAAATGACTTTTAAGACTCCTTTTAACTCTATGATCTTGAGATCTTTGACCAGGAAAACAATTGCAAGGGAATTAGTATCTGAGACAGTGGGGATGGAGGTGGTTTAGTCATTTGGTGTATGAATTAGATTATATTGTAAAAGTTCATTTGAACTTTATGTACAGAATGTTCATTTCTCAGGTAGGGAATCAGAGGGGTAGGTGATCAAGATCTATGACAGGAAAAAGGAAAAAAAAATCTCTGCCAACTGTTTCTTCCTCTGACAAGTCTTCTCCATACTCAGAGATAACTTAAGAAAATTGTGTGGTAGAAGTTGTCTTTGAAATGTCCTCCACTTCTTCCAGTTGTCTGAGGACATTTCTTATCAAATGGAAACAAGTTCAATTTTATTCATTTCAACAAACATTGATGAATTGTCTCCCATGTGCAAGGCACAAACATTTCAAAGATGAAAAATAAATCAGTTCATGAACTCAAGGCACATACATATATTAAACCTTGTGGGGGTGCACTCAATAAAATGTGAAAAAATAAAAATAAATTTTGTATAAAAGGGGAATAGTGAGGAAATATTAACAGATGGGGTGTGAGAAAAATAAGGAAAGACCTTAGTGGTTAAAAGTTAAACATTTATATAAAGTTCACTCTATGACAGGTACTGCACTAAGTACTTTGCAATGATCTTATTTGCTGCTCACTACAATGGTGGCAGTTAGGTACTATTATTATGCCCATTTTACAGATGAAGGAACAAGAGAAAAAAAGTTTATATGACTTGCCAAGGGTCATAAATTGCTAAGTGTTTGAAGTCAAAATTTAACTCAGATCTTCCTGATGTCAAGCCAATCATAATATTCAATGATCCAACTATCTGCCTCATTACTAGGTGGAAGCAGTAGACCTGAGACTTATTTTATTTTTATCTAAGGAAAAGAAGAAAAGCTTTCTTCATAAGAGACAATCTGTGAAATATCCCATATTAGTTAGTGGACTGTGATGATGTGTGGTCAAAAGTTAGTCTGGCTGCTGATTAACTGAGGCAAGAATATGAAATTTGAAACCATATGTTCTGGACCCACTTCACTCTTCCCTCCTTAGATTAAAATGTTCTCATTCCCACATAGCATATGTGTATTTCAATTGTTTCTTTTAGACTTTAGGTCAAAAAAAGGTGTCTAACGAAAAGAAGGATTATAACTTCAGGAAGAACAGAAGAAAAATCATTAGTTTGTTTGATTTAAAATTAAAACCAGTTAAATCACAGTCTGTTAAAATTTTTGCTTAATAATATGTCAATAATTCTGACAATCTACGTGAAATGGATGAATATTTACAATATATTAATTGTCCAGATTAGGAAATAGAATAATTAAATTGTCCTTGCTTAGAAAAAGAAATTGAAGGGGTAGAACCAAGATGGCAGAGTAGAAAGAGAATTTCCATGTGGCTCCCACTTCCACCTCCTCCAATTCATGTAAAAAATGATTCTAAACAAACTTTGTATCTAAAGAACCCACAGAATGACAGAGAGAAACTAACGTACAACAGAGGATATCCTGGCAGACTGGCCAGAAGGGGCCAGCACAGCGCTCTGGGAGCTGAACACAGCCTGGCAAAAGCAGAAGGTTTTAGCTTCATGGCAGGCCTGACCAGCCGCCGGCTGGAGGAACCTCAGATCACAAGCAGCTGTGGCAGTTTCCAGAATTATCAACACATAGATGCTAAGGACAAAGTGAGAGGTCAGTGCAGTGTGGACTTTGGGATCCAGGAGTTCAGGAAAGCAGTCTGGCCTTTTCCACCTGGAGGGAAAAGTGTCCGAGGTGCTGAAGCCATGCAGCCATTGTCACAGGGCTGCTTCAGGTCCTGGCCTACAGACTGTAGGGGTACCAAGCAACCAGTCTAAGGGGTAATGGCTCTTGCTTTTTTTTATTCTAACTTCTGATTTACGTCATTCATTTCTGCAAGATTTTGAGTTACAAATTTTCTCCCCATTTTTCCCCTACCCACCAATCCAAAATAGTAGTCCCACAGGATGTGCCCTCCTCCAATATGCTCTCTCCCATATTTTCTCCCATACAACTTTCGACTTCGACTTTTCCAGTAGGGCATGGTGGATCTCTATACCCCAGTGCCTGTATATCTTATTTCCCAATTACATGTAAAACAGTATTAATAATAGTATATATATATATATATATATATGTATATATATACACACACATACATACATACATGTATATATACTTAAACATTTGATTTTAAAACTTTGAATTAAAGATTCATTCCCTTCCTCTCTTGTCACCCACACTTAATGGGAAGATAAGCAGTTCAATATAGGTTTTACATGTATAGCTAAAGCAAAACAATCACATAGTAGATATATTGTAAAAGACTGAGTATATTTCCCTCCCTCCTATCCCACCTCCCACTTATTCTATTCTCTACTTTTATCCAAGCCCTTTTTAAAAGTGGATGCTTCCAACTTCCCTCCCCCCCAAGCTGGCCCTCCCTTCCATCATCTCCCCACTGATACCCTTCCCCCCCTACTGTCCTGTAGGGTGAGATACCCTATTTAGTTTGTATTTCATTCCCTCCCCAAGCGAAATTCAATGAGAATAAGGTTGACCCATTCCCTTTTGCATTCCTATTCTTCCCCTCCATTGTAACAGTTTTCCCTTCCTCTTTTTATGAGATAGTTTACCCCATTCTGTCTGTCCCCATGTCCTCTCATTATATTCCTCTCTCACCTCTTAATTTCACCTTTTATGTTTCATCCCTTCCCATTAAATTGGTCCTGTTCCCTCTATCTATGTATACCTGTAAAAATATATGCACACATTCACATATGTATTCATATGCCCATATACCCTCATATATATATATATTTCTGTTCCCTTCAAATATTTTCATACTGACAAAAGTTTCATCAGTTACAATTATGGTTTCTCCATGTAGGGATGTTAATAGTTAAACTTTGATAACTTCCTTATGATTTCTTTTCCCTGTTTACGTTCTAATGCTTCTCTTTCTTCTTGTATCCGAATGTCAAATTTTCTATTCAACTCTGGTTTTTTCGTCAGGAATGCTTGAAAGTCCTCTATTCCACTGAATGACCATAATTCCCCTGAAACATGATACGCAGTTTTGCTAGGTAGGTGATTTTTGGTTTTAATCCAGCTCATTTAACCTCTGGAATTGTGTTTCAAAAATGTTCATATTGTTTCTTCCTGGCTGCTTGAAATATTCTCTTATTAACCTGGGAATTCTGAAACCTGGTTATAATATTCCTTGGAGTTTTCTTTTTGGGATATTTTTCAACCTCTATTTTGCCCTCTGCTTCTAAATCATCAGGACAGTTTTCTTTGAGAACTTCCTGGAGGATGCTTTCTAGGTTCTTACTTTGATCATGGATTTCAGGTAGTCCAATAATTTTTAAATTATCTCTCCTGGATCTATTTTCCAGGCCAGTGGTTTTTTCCCATGAGATATTTCACATTGCCTTCTATTCTTTCATTTGTTGGATCTGTTTAACAGCATCTTGATTTCTCATAAAGTCATTAGCTTCCATTTGCTCCAATGTAATTCTGAAGCAATGATTCTCCTCATTGAGCTTTTGAGATTCTTTTTCCATCTGGCAAATTCAGCTTTTTAAGGCATTCTTCTCCTCATTGCCTTTTTGAGCCTTTTTTTGCCATTTGAGTTAGTCTATTTTTTAAGGTGTTATTTTCCTCAGTCAGGCTGTTGACTCTCATTCCATAATTTTCTTGCATTGTTCTCATTTCTCTTCCCAAATTTTCATCCACTTCTCTTATCTGCTTCTTAAGGTCCTCTATGGCCTGTAACAAGCTCATATTTTCCTTTGAAGCTTTTTGTGCAGGAGTTGTGACTTCACTGTCTTCCTCCTGTTCCATGCTTTGCTCCTTTTTGTCCCCAAAATAGGAGTCAAATGTTGGAATCTCCTGTCTGCTTTCTTTCCTTTGCCTTGTCATGTGGTCCCTCAGTCACTTTACCCCTGGCCTTTTTGCCACAGTAGGACTCTGCCACCAGACAGGGGAGCTTTCATCCTAAACACTGGGGTTTTCTCAGCTGCCAGAGGTATAAGACGGGTGCCCTCTCTCAGGCCTCCACACGCTCTGACAAGCTGAACACATGCCCCAGGATCTCCACCCTAGACTGCAATCCAGATCCAAGCAGGTTAAAGCAAGAGCAATTACTCCTCAGACTGGTCACTTCGTCCCCCTTCACTCTGTAGGCCAGGAGCTGAAGCTGCCGTGTGGCACAGTGGGCTGTGTCAGTGTCTCAGCAGCTTTTTGTCCCAGGGGAAAAAGCCATGCACTCCCACTTACTGGGTCCCAAATTCCAGATTGCCCTGACCTCTCACTGTCCGTTGCATCTATGTGTTGATAATTCTGGAAGTGGCCACAGCTGCTGCTGATCTGGAGTCCCTCCTGCCTGCAGCTGGTCAAGCCCACCCTGGGACTAAATCCTCTCACTCACGGGGGCCTGGGCTCAGCTCCCAGAGCGCTGTGTTGGCTGATACCTGCCTGCCTGCCGGGCTGTCCTTAGCAGAAGGTTAGCTTCTCTGTGTCATTTTGTGGTTTCTGCAGCTCCAAAGTTTGTTCAGAATCCCCCTTTTATATTGATTGAGGAAGGTGGAAGCCGGAGCTGCTTGGAAGTCATGCTTCTACTCTGCCAACTTGACTCTTCCCCCCAATGGCTCTTGCTTTAAACTGCTTGGATCTGAATTTTCATCTAGCATGGAGGTCCTGAGTTGTGTGACCAGTTTGCCAGAGCATATGGAGGCTTTAGAGACCAAGTAATAGCTCCAGAAGTTGAGAAAACCCCAGTGATTGGGACAAAGCTCCCATCTCTGGAAGCAGGTTCTACTGTGGCAAAATGCTCAAAAGTGAAATAATTGAGTGGCAATATGAGCAAGCAAAGGAAGTAAAGCAAGCACATCAATCCGACTTCATACTCCTATTTTGGGTACAAAAAGGATCAAAGCATGGAACAGGAGGAAGGCAGTGAAGTCAGAACTCCTGCACCAAAAGCTTAAAGTATGAGCTGGTTACAGGGCATAGAGGAGATTAAGAAGGGTTTTGAAAACCAAATAAGAGAATTGGAGGAACAATTGGGAAGTGAAATGAGAATTATGCAAGAAAATTATGAAATGAGAGTCAGCAATCTGGCTGAAGAAAATAATACCTTAAAAATACACTAAATCAAATGGTAAAAGAAAGTCTAAAAGGCAATGATGAGAAGAATACCTTAAAAAGCTGAATTTTCCAGATGGAAAAATTATTCTCAAAAGCTCACTGAATAGAATCATTCCATAAGAATTAAACTGGAACAAATGGAAGGTAATGTCTTTATCAGAAATCAAGATACTATTAAACAGATACAAACAGATGAAAAAAATAGAAGGCAATGTGAAATATCTCACTGAAAAATCCATTAACCTGGAAAATAGATTCAGGAGTGATCATTTAAAAATTATTGGAGTACCTGAGAGCCATCATCATAGAAAGAACCTAGAAATCATCATTCAAGAAATTCTCATTGAAAATTGCCCTGATGTTTTAGAATCAGAGAGCAAAATAGAGGTTTGAAAGAATCCACTGAACACCTTCTGAAAAATGTCTCAAAAATAAAACTCCTAGGAATATTATAGCCAGGTTCTGGAGTTCCTATATCAAGGAGGAAATATTCAAGCAGCCAGGAAGAAACAATTTGAATACTGTGGAAACACGATCAGGATAATGCAGAATCTGGCAACTTCTACACTGAGGGATCGAAGAATTTGGAAATTGATATTCCAGAAGTCAAAGGAGCTGCTATGAAAATCAAGAATCACCTATCCAGCAAAACTGAGCATCATGTTTCAGGGGAAAATATGGTCATCCAATGCAATAGAGGACTTTCAAGCATTCTTGATGAAAAAATAGAGTTGACCAGAATATTTGACATTCTTATACAAGAATCAAGAGGAACATGTGTAGGTAAACAGGGAAAAGAAATTAAAAGGAACTTATCAAAATTGAACTCTTTACATTCCTACATGTAAAAATGATAATTGTAACTTGTGAAACTTTTCTCAGTATGAGAATAGTTGAAGGAAATATACACACACGTATACATATACACACATACATATTTATGTATGTACATATATATGTATGTATGCATCTATGTATACATACAATATATGTCTGTATAGGAGGGTATATGGGAATATGAATACATACTTGAGTACATGTATATATGTGTACAGGTATACATATAGGGCACAGGACCAATTTAATAGGAAAGAATGATACTTAAAAGGTGAAATTAAGAGGTGAGTGAGGGATATAATGAGAGAAGATGGGGAGAGAGAGAATGGGATAAATTATGTCATGTAGAAGAGGCAAGGGAAAACTGTTACAATGGAGGGGAAGAACAGGAAGGCAAAAGGAAATGAGCCAACCTTACTCCCATTGAATTTGGCTTGGGGAGGGAATGACATACACATTAAATAGGGTATCTCACCCTCCAGGAGAGTAGGGAGTAGAGGGTTGAGAGGGGGGATGATGGAAGGGACGCAGGCTGAGGATGGGAGGGAATTTGGAAGCACCAACTTTTGAAAAGGGACAGGATCAAAGTAGAAAATAGAACAAGTATGTGGTTGGATAGGATGGACAGAAATATAGCCAGTCTTTCACAATATATCCACTATGGAAATGTGTCTCTTAGCTACACATGTACAAACTATATTGAATTGGTTATCTTCCCAGTTACGGTGGGTGATGAGGGAGGAAGTGAAAAATCTGGAATTTAAAATTTTAAAATCAAATATTTAAATATATATAATTTAACAAGTACCTAGGAAATAAGATTTGCAGGCAATGTGGCATAGAGATCCACCGTGCCCTACTAGAAATTCAGAGGGGAATGGGGAAAAATATGGGAGAGAGCATATTGGGGGAGGGGATATTCAGCGAGTTCTCTGTTTTATGGTGGTTAGGGGGAAAATGGGGAGAAAATTTGCAACTCAAAATCTCGTGGAAATGAATTATGTAAACTAACAAAAATTTTAAAGAGAGAGGGAAAAAAAACCAAAGCCATAATAACATTCATGCACAACAAAGCAATAACAACATTTGTACAAAATACCGGTACCATAGTCATGCTTCCTCAGTCTTATGCAGCTCCAGCTGGCCTTTGGAAGTCTTGCCACCACAAGTGTTATTTTTGTGTCAATTTTCAGTTCTCAGTTCTCATTTCTCTTCTCATTTCTTTTCAATTCTCAATTAAATTTTCAGTGCAGCTATAGATGCTCACTGAGAGAAATTCTCTCTCTCTCTCTCTCTCTCTCTCTCTCTCTCTCTCTCTTTCTCTCTCTCACTCTTTATGTTAATATTGGGCACCATTCTTTGGGTAAGATTAGTAGGTACTTATTAAACTTAAAGCTTTTTTTCACTGATATTTTCAGAAGCAGTTCTGGGCATTGGAAGTTTTGGGCTCTTTTAAGGCAGTATGATATGGAGAGAGGCGTGGTCACTGATCCCTTGGGACTGAAAGCCAAACCATTTATTGTGTCCCCTGTTCCTTTTTATCTGAAACATCTATTCCTCTGCAGGGCCCCAGCTTCCTTATGACTGGAAGTAAAACAGCTTGTCAATGCCCCTGCTCATTTTTTACTATAAGGGATCCTATCTGCCCTGGAACTGTGCAGGTCACATAAGTGGGCCTACGCAGTGGAGTTGTCAAACAGAGCCCTGTGCTATGTCCATGCCAGTGCAGGGGACCCTTATAATATCTTTCTGACCAGTTGCAGGTCCCCCTATTATCGTTGTCCTGACAGCTCTCAAAACTTCTGGTGCTGTCACAGTTACCTCCAAGACCCACAAATGGTCTTACTGCAATGGGGTCTCTGGGCTCTTCCCTACTGTAGTGTGATACATCTCTATTTCTGATCTCCTAAGTTAACTTGGGTTGAAAAAAATCTCACCCTGCTCTTTATTTTTAGGGAGGTGGGGTATGTATTGCTCCAGAATTCTATTTGAAGTTATTTTAAAGTTGTTTGGAGAGGAATGTTGGGAAACTTTTCTTCTTCTTCTTCTCCATTATATTTGCTCCACTTCAGAAGTACAGAAATATATAATTTAAGAAGAAAAGAAGTCCAAGTTCTTATTATAAATGGTTTGGAATAGAATATTTATATCCCATGAAGCCTTAGACATCCAATATTCACATGCACATGGATCAAATATGATGCATCAAAAAGAAGGGCTTAATAGAAATTCAGATTTTGGTTCCAACTCTGACAATTAATAGTAAATAGCACCGGGAATATTCATCAATGGAGATTTGAACTTCAGATATGGAATAGCTGCTTTTAAATCCTGACTCTGACATCTATTCACTGTGCAACACGTGTAAGTGTAGTGAGAATTGGGGCTGGCTCTTATGGCTAATCAATCACCTTCTGCCTTGTCTCTTGGCTTTGCCTCTGCCTCATCAGGTGCTTTCCAGGATTGGTGGTTTCAACTTAATAAAAGATAAGCCTGAGGAGAAAGAATAGAGTCCTAAATGTTTCCAGGAGCTTGAATTTCCAACAGAATATTTGTTTCTTAGTTCCTAACTCTGGAAGGGAAATTGTATATTATATCCTTTTATTAGGGTGTAATCTGTGCTTATCTTGGCATGTCCAATTCTCCTAACATGGAGATAAGTTGAGGGGCCTTTGGAGCAGGTCCACATTGCCTGAGACCTCTGTCCTCTACCATGTGAATGGATGTAGTATCCATGATTTTCTTTCTGTACCTTTAAAAGTGGCAAGGGTGAGATCATTGCTCTCTTTAGTCTCTGTTTTCTCTTTTCTTCTTTTGGTTTGAAGGGTGATGATCACAATTTACTCACAGGATAAGAACCATGAACTGAACCCATGGGAAAGGAAAAACTTCCTTCCCATGCTCTCGCTCTCTATATACTGGATCAAAAAAATGGGCTAGAATGCATTTATGTTCCATTTCACTTGTCCTCCCTGATTTTAAGCATTGGCAGTGATTCCCAGCTGACTATATGTTTGAGCCATGGTAACCTTGAAACTAGGGTTGCTTGTAAGATGCTACAGTCAGCCAATCTGGGAGAGAAGCAAAGGTATCAAAAAATTTACCCCTCTGGGGTAAATATCTGGAGGAGGGAGTGGTGTTGGACTAGGAAGTGGGATTGTGCTCTATAGGAACTGAAAGAAGCTATGAACCTAATCCTTTCCCCTTCCCCAGACACTGAGATGGTATAAGTTGGGAAAGATTTTTCCTCCCACATGTTGGGGAAGTAAGATTATATGTTTCTTGATTATACCTTTTGAAGCAAATATTTCTTCATATAAATTAATATGATGATTTGAAGTTAAATAAAAATGGAGTGCAGGGTTCTACCACTTGTACTTGGGAGGAACACCATTAGTAGGGGATGGAACTGTTTACAGAAATCTTAGATTAATCCCTCACCCAAAATCCCCTTAAGGATGAACCTTGGAGGAGTTAAATATAACATACCCAACCTCTATGTAGTAGGGGCCAGGGTGGTATATTACACTTGGATGATGTGTTTTTTTTAATATAAGTATTAGTTTTAATTGAATATTATGATTAATGAATACCTAGACTTGGCTAAATTTAGGCTTGGTACATAACTGCAAGGCACCCTGTGCCTCAGCATCCTCATATTCTTATTTGTAAAATGAGAATTTTTGTTTTGATAACTATAAATATCCTCTCCAGCTCTAAATCAATGATCCTATGATATTGAGAAATTAATATAAATCTATATCTAAATATGCATATATACACATACATATATGTATGCATATGTCTGTAAATGTACATGTGTATATAAATATTATCTAGCTATTTCTGTATATCTTTACTTGTGGTACCTACCTCAGTGGATTTCTATAAGGAAAGGGCTATATAAATTATGAAGTACAATAGAAATATGAGTTATTATTAATTAAGAATGCCTGATACTCCCAACCATAAAAACAGTCATGTAACAGAAGTAACAACCTACAATACCACCTGTACTGCTGATTTCTTGCAACATCTCTGTGGATCAGTTTTTCTAATAATATATTGAAGAGTTCGTTACACTATATGTTTTCGAAAGTCCCTTGTATTCCCACCACTCAAAGAATCTGTAAGTGTAAATAGACTCAAAACAATTGAGAATGACAAAAGATTTCACAAAAACAAGATTGCATGTTAGAGGGGACAGAATCATTCACCATCCCTTTGGGACCTTCAACAGGAGGCTTCACTTTTTTAGCTATCTATTTCTTCCTCTCTAAAATGAAGGGGCTGGACTTGGTGATCTCTAAATGTCTAAGTATATATAGTTTTTTGCAATTTAATCTAAGCCCCAAAGAACTATGCCCTTGGTCATTTCACTGAACAGGGGGATGACTCAGTGAACAGGAATAAGAATTGGTCTCATTGACTTCATATAGCTCTCAAAGTTCCCCAGAGTGTACAGATAAGAAAGAAAAAGAGAGAAGAATGGAGCAGAGGCAGTGAAGAACAAAAACAGAAACAGTGGCAAGCTGAAGTGATGAGGATATCAAGAAGCAGATGCATGGAAAGCAGTAACAAGAAACAGAAGACAATGGAGGCAGCTATAGCAGTAGAGAAAGAATTCATTCTAATTAGAACAATAGAGCAATTGGTCTGGGGGGCGTGGTGCAAATGATTTGCATGCATGCACCCCTATTGACCTCAAAATACTACTGTTACTTAATCAGCCACAGTGTAGCATGTACACTATGTCAAAGCACTTCTTTCTCAGTGACAAGAAGAATGGCTAGACAGGTAGACAGACAGAAAGACAGACAGACAGATGGATGGATAGAGAGAGAGACAGCGAGAGAGAGAGAGAGAGTTGTATATACACACATATACATATGTACATACATACTACACAATACATATATATTAGGATAAATTAGAGAAAATACATTTGGAGGGAGTGCCTCCAAAAGTTCTATTTCATTTTTTTTAATTAAGTGCCTCAAACATACATACATGAGGTAGCCAGGTGGTAAAGTGGATAAAGCACGAGAGTCACGTAGGTCTGAGTTTAAATGTGGTCTTGTAAAGCCAATCATGAGCAGTTCTCCTGAGGACCACTGCTGTGAATAATTATAAGGATCTAATTGCATAGTGTAGTGAACTTTCTATTTATTCAGTAATAAACTAAACCATAACATTAAAGAATCCAAAGCACCACATTCACAACAAGATAAAATAACAACTTATTACTCAGGTGGACACATAGTCTTAAACAAATCATGTCATTCAGTAAGTCACAATCTCACTCAAAATAGAATACCCAAGTAAAGTCTTCTTTCACCTTAACTGGAGGTTGATTTCCAAACCCCAAGGCCCCTCATCCAAGAGTTTACCACTCCTAGCTCTTGCCTGGATTCACCTGACTCTTGTCTAGACACACATAGGTAGCTCTCCACTCCTTTTTCATACTTCAGCTTACTTCTCCACTCCAAGGATAGTTATATCATGGAATACAAAGCTTAACAGAAATACAACAATATTTACACACATTGCCAGAACTATCATCTCAATTCACTTTCTGTCTGACAAAGTAACCCAAATCAACAGACAAGGCTTCTGTTTGAGAAATCAAACACAAATAACAGTAAAGTCCTGGGTCTTTTGTAACAACAGTAAATCTTCTTTCATGGCTTCTGTAACAGCAGCAAAATTCTCTTTCAGGACTTTTGTCTAAAAACAACAGATTGGGTACTTTTCTCTGACAGACCAACAGAGTGCTAAAGTCATGAGCTTTCTCCCTTTCAGTTCTGCTTGGTCCCAGTTTACACTTGAGCTTTTTTCTGCTCTGCTCCTTCCTGTTCCACCCTTCCTATTCTGTTCTTTTGGTAACTTCTTCTCACTGTGGGCTCCATGTAATGATGTTAAGCCTATTAAGGGCAGAGAAGGTCTCCAAACTCTCTTAGGCCTATTAAGGGAAACATATGTACACTATTTTCAACAAAGATTGATACAATCAGTGGTGAGGCTCATCTGATGACCATCCTCTAAATTTCTAATATTGTTCCACCACAAAAGAGCTGCTATAAATATTTTTGGGCAAAGCAATCTTCCCACACCCACTTTTTTATTTTTTGGGGATACAAACATAGGAATTGGATAAAACGGTGTCTACAGTTTTATAGTCTTCTGGACATATTCCCAAATTTTTATTCAGAATGGTTGGACTACTCTCTTTACAAACAAAAGATTGATGAAAGAAGAATTTTATTCACTTATGTCTGTTCCATTGTCCCTGTTAGTTTCCTTCATCAAGAATCTGATCACAAGTTCTCATTCTTTTCTCTTAAATTTCTCTTCAAAATATCTTCTCTTGAGATGACCTCTGGGAGCCAAGATGGCATAATTATTAAGCAATAAGTGCCTCTCATTCTCCCTTATAGACCTATAAAGGCCAGGAAAATATCAAGCCCCCCTCAGGGAAAAAAAAACTTGAATAACAGTGTAAGCAGAAAAACAGATTGTAGTAGTCTAGTAGTCTTCTAGCCTGAAAGGTTTGGGGGATTTTATTTGTAAAAATTCTTCTTGCTCTGGCGGAATGGGAGCAGTACAGGATGGAAGGCATCGTGGTAAACCCCATCTCACCAAACAAGTGGGAGATACTGAGCCCCAGGGTGGTGTAGGCAATTGCCAACACCAGGACACTCTTTTCCTCAGTGTCTTGACAAAGTCAGTGGAACGTATAGATCCCAGCTTGGGGAAATATTATATGCATGAATGGTTTCTCATCCTCCATCACCTTAACTTCCCCATGCTTCAGTGCAACTCCAAGCAGGCAGGCATCTTCTAGCCGGCAAATCTCTCCATTCTTCAGCATAGCCAGAGGGAGCAGGCTTCCCCAGGGGCTAGAGAGCCTTCCCTACTCTGAGTGTAATACCAAGCAAATTCAGAAAAGTTCAACTTAACCTCAGTACATACCAGAAGGCACATCCAGGATCACAGCTAAGCATCGGGTAAGCTGCCAGACCCCTACAGTTGCCAGCACCTGAGGCCCCAGGACACATAGTCAATGACCCTGGCCTCTAGCACAAGAAGACTAGAACTTGGCCACCAGTACCTCAGAAGCAGAGGTCAACTTCAAAAGCCAGGAAATATGTAAATATCATAATAAAGACAGAAACAGACAATTAGCATAGATTCTTTCTATGTGAACACAGAAGATCAAAGCATAAATTAATAAGAGGACATCATTGTCAATATGCCCACATCCAAATACTCAAAGGGAAATATGTACTGGTCTCAAGACCAAAAAGCCTTCCTGGAAGAGGTCAAGAAGTATTTGAAAACCCACATAAGAGGTGTAGAAGAAAAATTGCAAAAAGAAATGAAAGGTATCCCAGAGACAATAGCTTTAAAAAGGAAGGACAAAAACTATAGAAAACAATTCCTTAAAAAAAACAATTAGCAAAATGGAAAAAAAGCACACTGAAGAAAACAATGCCTTAAGAAATAGAATTGACCAAATGGAAATGGATACAAAAACTTACCCAAGAGAAGAACTCTTTTAAAAGTACAATCTGCCAAATGAAAAAGGAGGTTAAAAATTTTAATTGAAGAAAATAATTAATTAAACATTACAAGTAGTCAAATCAAATGGAAGCCAATGACTCTATGAGACATGAAGAATCAGTAAAACAAAATAAAAAAATGAAAAAAAATAAACATAAAATACCTCATTGGAATTTAAAAAAAATAAAAATGACCTGGAAAACAGATTTAGGACACATAATTTAAGAATCACTGCATTACCTGAAAGCCATGATGAAAAAAAAGAGCCTGTACAGCATCTTTCAAGAAATCATCAAGGACAATTGCCATGAAGTCCTACAACCAGAGGGTAAAATGGTGTTTGAAAAAAAAAATGCACTCATTACTTCCTGAAAGAGATCCCAAATTGAAAATGCCAAGGAATATTTTAGCCAAATTCCAGGAATATCACATCAAGGAGAAAATACTGCAAGCAGCTAGAAAAAATAATTATTGTGGAAACAGTCAGAATTATGCAGGATCTTCCATCTTCTACATTAAAAAATCAGACGCCTTAGAATATGATATCACATATGGAAAAGGATCTTGGATTACAAGCAAGAATCAAGCACCCACCAAAAGTGAGCATTCAGGGGAGGATATAGACATTTGATGAAAAAAGGGATTTCTACACCTCCCTGATGAAAAGATCAGATCCCAACAGGAAAAAAAAAATGATATTCAAATGCAAGACTCAAGAAAAGCCCAAAAAGGTAAACAGGAAAGAAAAATACAACAACTCCAAACTGTTATTCAATAAAGACACACTTTGTACATACGTACATTGGAGAATGATACTTGTAACTCTTGAGAACTGTTTCTTTATTATGGCATTTAGAAGGGATATACATAGACAGAGGTATGGGTGTATATTAACTTTGATGTGATGATAAAACATCTAATTAAGAGGTGAAAAGGGATTGTACTGGGAGAAAAGGAAAGGAAGAGGCACAAAAGGGTAAATGATATTATCTGATGAGGTGCAAAGACCTATTAAAATAGAGGGACAGAAAGGAGAGAGATGAGCATTTTTGAACATTACTCCCATCAGATTTGACTCAGAGGGAATAACATACTCAGGTACAGAAATCTGACTCATTCTTTAGGATGCAGGAGGTCAAATAAAAGGGAGGAGTTATAGAAAGGAGGGCAGGTGGAGAGAGGTGGTGGTCAAAAGCAAAACTCTAGTGAGGAAAGAAAGGGAGAAGGAAGAGAAAAAGGAATAAATGGGATGGGGGATAGGAATGAGCAAAAGAGAAAGATAGTAATCATAACTGCGAATGGGATGAGCTAACCCATAAAACAGAAACTGACAGCAGAGTGGATTAAAAAAGAGGATCATAACATGTGCTGTTTACAAGAAACTCATCTGAAGTAAAGGGATATACACAGAGTAAAGGTAAAAGCCTGGAGTAGAATATGTTATGCTTCATCTGAAGTTAAAAAAAAAAAAGAAGGGTGGCAGTCTCAGACAAAGCAAAAGCAAAAATAGATCCAATTAAAAGAGATAAGGAAGAAAACTGCATCCTGCTAAAAGATACCATAGATGATGAATAATTATAACAAATAAATCTATATGCATCAAGTGGTATAGCATCCAAATTCTTAGAAGAGACATTAAGGAAGTTACAGGAAGAAATAAATAGCAAAACTATACCAGTGTGAGACTTCAACTCCCACTCTCAAAACTAGATACATCTAACCCAGAAAATTAAAAAGAAAAAAGTGAAAGAAGTGAATAGAATTTTAGAAAAAATTAATATGGTAGACCTCTGAAGAAAATGAAAAGGTAATAGAAAGAAATACACTTTTTACTGTGGTGCATGGCACCTACATAAAAACTGATGATGTACTAAGTAATTAAAACCTCACAATCCAAAGCACAAAGGTTGGAATATTAATTCTCCCTTTTCAAATCATGATGCCATAAAAATTACATATAACAAAGGGTCATCAAATGATAGAATAAAGAGTATTTGGAAACTAAATAATATAATCCTTGAATGAGTAGGGCAAACAACAAATCACAGAAAGTCAATAAATTCATCTAAGAGAATGACAATAATAAGACAACATACCAAAACTCATGAGATGTAGCCAAAGCTGTTCTTAGGAGAAATTTTACATCTGTTAAAGCTTACATGAATAAAATATAGAAAGAGGAGATGAATGGGTTGGATATGAAAGAAAAAAATCTAGAAAATGAATAAATTAAAAATCTCCAATTAAATAACAAATAAGAAATACTGAAAATAAAAAGAGAAAGGAATAAAATTGAATTTAAGAAAATATTCAACTAATAAATAAAACTAAGAACTGGTTTTATAAAAAAAAAGATAAATATTTGGCTAATTTGATTTCTTTTTTTAATTTTTTAATTTAATTAATTTGTTTGTTTCCTTTTAGTTTACAGCATTCAATTCCAAAATTCCTTGAGTTTCACAATTTATCCCCCTCCCTTCCTCCCCGCCCCCACCATGGTGGCTTATAGTCAAGTATAGGATCTGTAAATAGTTGCACATTGCACATTAGTCAGGTTATAAAGACAGATTGTATCAGATGGAATGAAAAATGGTAAAGATGACATAAAATCAAACAAGAAAAGGAAACAGATAAGGTATTTTGCTTCCATCTGGAAATAAACTCAGTTCTTTCTAGTTTTTTCTCTGGATGCACACATTTTTCTCCATCATGAGTCTTTTGGGATTGACTTATATCACTGCATTGTTAAGAAGAGTCCAGTCTATCAAAGTTGGTCATCACACATACTGTGTTTCCCCGATAATAAGACACTGTCTTATTAATTTTTTGGACAGAATAACACCAGAGGGCTTATTTTCAGGGGAGGGCTTATTTTAATGAACATAGACAGCAATTTTAATAAACAGGTAAATGTGAACAAAAAAATGTACCTTTATTCAATAAGCAAATCACTGGGGAAGAACAGGATGACGCGCTCACTGCTGCAGCTCTGATTAGATGCAGCTCGGAGCGCGGCATGAGTTTCATGGGGTGGGGGGGAACGGTGCATACAGAGGGTACCATAATGTAGCGTGTAGTGCAGCAGATCACCTTCACTACAGTAGCAATCTCAATAGGGCTTATTTTAGAGGAATCTTACACAGTAAGGGGAGGGCTTATTTTTGGGATAGGTCTTATTATCGGGGAAACACGATACATTGTGTCAGTAATTGTGTACGAATTTCTCCTGGTTCTACTCTTCTCCCTCAGCATCAGTTTGTATAAGCCCCTCCAGGTAAATATGAAGACCTCCATTCCCCAATTGATGGGCACCCCTTAAATTCCAATTCTTTGCCACCACAAAAAGAGGTGCTATAAATATTTTGGTACATATGGGTCTTCCTCCAACTTCTATGACCTTTTTGGGATAAACCCTAGGATTGGCATTGATGGGTCAAAGGATATGAAAGTATTTATAGCCCTTTAGGCATAATTCCAGCTCTCCAGAAAGGCGGGATCAGTTCACAACTCCACCAGCAATGCATTAGTGTTTCACTTTGCCCACATCCACTCCAGCATTTGTCATTTTCCTGTTTTATCATTTTATCATCTTAGCCAATCTGACTGGTGAGATGTGGTACTTCAGAGTTGTTTTGATTTTCATTTCTCTAATCAATAGTGACTTAGAGCATTTCTTCATGTACTTATAGATAACTTTAATTTCTTTCTCTGAAAATTGCCTGGAAATATCCTTTGACCATTTATCAATTGGGGAATGACTTGTATTCTTATAAATTTGACTCAATTCTCTGTATATTTTAGAAATGAGTCCTTTGTCAGAGACATAGGTTGTAAAGATTCTTTCCCAATTTCCCATCTCCCTCTTAATCTTGGTTACATTGGTTTTGTTTGTAGAGAAGCTTTTCCATTTCATGTAGTCAAAATTATCCATTTTACATTTTATAATGTTCTCTAATTCTGTTTAGTCATAAAGTCTTTCCCTCTCCACAAGTCTGACAGGTAAACTATTCCTTGTTTTATGAGACTGCTTACAGTATCAACCATTATACCTAGATCATGCACCCATTTAGACTTGATTTTAGTATATGGTGTTAGATAATGGTCTATACCCATTTTCTGCCATACATACCAACAAATATTCCAATTTTCCCAGCAGTTTTTGACAAATAATGAGTTCTTATACCAATAACCAGTGTCTTGGGGTTTATCAAACAATAGATTACTATAGTCTTTGACTTCTGAATCTTGTGTTCCTAATCCATTCCACTGATCCACTCCTCTATTCCTCAATCAGTACCAAGTAGTTCGATGACTGCTGCTTTACAATACAGATTGAAATCTGGTATAGCTAGTCCCTATTTTCTTTTCCTAGCATTCCTTTCTTTTTTTTAAAGCAATCAGGCTTAATTAACTTGCTCAAGGTTACACAGCCAGTTTTTTCTGGGTGTGGTGCTGAGTATCTGAGCCCGGATTTGATCCAGGTCATCCCGACACTGGAGCCAGTGCTCTTACTCACTGAGCCACCTGGCTGCCCCTAAGCAATTGGGGTTAAGTACCTTGCTCAAGGTTACATGGCCAGGTGTTTCTGGGTGGGTGCTGAGTGTCTGAGCCCAGGATTTGATCTCCAGGTCATTCCAACACTGGAGCTGGTGTTCTTACTCACTGTGCTACCTGGCTGCTACCCTAGAATTTCTTTTCATTAATTCCCTTGATATTCTGGACCATTTATTTTTCCAAATGAATTTTGTTACTATTTTTTCTAGCTCTATAAAGTAGTTTTTTGGTAAATTAATTGGTATGGCACTAAATATATAATTTAATTAAGGTAAAATTGTCATTTTTATTATATTAGCTCGACCCAGCCACAAGCAATTGATATTTTTCTAATTAGTTAGATCTGATTTTATTTGCGTGAAAAGTGTTTTGTAGTTGTGGTCATATAGGTCCTGGGTATGTTTTGGAAGGTAGATTCCCAAATATTTTATAATATCTACAATAACTTTAAATGGGATTTCTCTTTCTATCTCTTGCTGTTGAATTTCATTGGAACTGTATAGGAATGCCAAGGACATATGTGGGTTTATTTTATATCCTGCAACTTTGCCAAATTTATTTATTGTCTCAAGTACTTTTTTACTTGATTCTCTAAGATTCTCTAAGTATATCTAAGTATATATATCATCTGCAAAGAGTGATAGCTTTGTCTGTTCCTTGCCTAATTTGATTAGTTTGATTTATTTTTCTTCTCTAATTGCTACTGCTAACATTTTTAGTACCAGATTGAATAAGAGGGTTATAGTGCACACACTTGTTTCACCCCTGATCTTATGGGAAATGACTCTAGCTTCTTCCCACTACATGTAATACTTGCTGATGGCTTTAAATAGATGCTACCTATTATTTTAAGGAAGGCTCCATTTATTTTTATTCTAATGTTTTTAATAGGAATGAATGTTGTATTTTGTCAAAAGCCTTTTCTGTGTGTATTGAGATGATCATGTGGTTTTTGCTAGTTTTATTGTTTTTTTTTTATTTTTTTAAATTAATTCATTTGTTTCCTTTTGGTTTACAGGATTCAATTCCACAATTCCTTGAGTTTTCACATTTTGTGTCCCTCCCTCCCCTCCCCACCATGGAGGCATATAATCAACTATAGGATCTGTAAATAATTTCAAATTATACATTAGTCAGGTTATAAGGACAGATTTTACCAGCTGGAATGAAAAAGGGTAAAGAGGATATAAAACCAAATAAGAGAAGGAAAAAGATCAGGTACTTTGCTTCCACCTGGATATAAACTTAGTTCTTTCTAGTTCTTTCTCTGGATGCACATATTTCTCTCCATCATGAGTCTTTTGGGATTGACTTATATCACTGCATTGCTGAGAAGAGTCCAGTCTATCAAAGTTGGTCATCACACATACATTGTGTCTGTAATTGTGTACAAGTTCCTCCTGGTTCTACTCTTCTCAATCAGTATAAGTTTGTATAAGCCTCTCCAGGTAAATATGAAGACCGTCTGCTACTCATTTCTTATAGAACAGTAGTAGTCTATAAAATGCATATGCCACAACTTGTTTAGCCATTCCCCAATTGATGGGTACCCCCTTAATTTCCAATTCTTTGCTACCACAAAAAAGCGCTGCTATAAACATTTTTGTAGATATGGGTCTTTCTCCTATTTCTATGATCTCTTTGGGATATAACACTAGGAGTGGTATTGCTGTATCAAAGGGTATGAAAGTATTTATAGCCCTTTGGGCATAATTCCAGATTGCTCTCCAAAAAGGCTGGATCAGTTCACAACTCCACCAGCAATGCATTAGTGTTCCAATTTGCCCACATCCTCTCCAGCATTTGTCATCTTCCTGTTTTGTCATCTTAGCCAATCTCTCTGGTGAGATGTGGTACCTCAGAGTTGTTTTGATTTTAATTTCTTTAATCAATAGTGAATTAGAGCATTTCTTCATGTCCTTATAGATATCTTTAATTTCTTTCTCTGAAAACTGCCTGTTCATATCCTTTGACCATTTATCAATCGGGGAATGATTTGTATTCTTATGATCAATTATACTGATGGTTTTCCTAATATTAAACCATCCTTGCATTCCTGGAATAAATCCTACCTGATCATAGTGTATTATTCTTGAGATAAGTTGCTGTATTCTTTTTGACAGTATTTTATTTAGAATTTTTTCATCTATATTCATGAGGGAGATTGGTCTATAATTTTCTTTCTCTGTTTTATCTCTTCCTGATTTAAGTATCGGTACCATATTTGGGTCATAAAAAGGATTTGGTAGGACTCATTCTTCACTAATTTTCCCAAATAATTTGTAGAGTAATAGAATCAAGTGTTCTTTAAATGTTTGATAGAATTCACTAGTAAATTCATTTGGCCTTGGAGATTTTTTCCTAGGAAGTTGAATGATGGCTTTTTCAATTAATTTTTTTGAGATGGGATAATTTAAGTAATTTACATCCACTTCAGTTAATCTGGGGAACTTGTATTTTTGTAAATATTCATCCATTGCACTAAGATTGTCAAATTTATGTGCATACAATTAGGAAAAATAATTCCTAATTATTGTTTTGATTTCCTCTTCATTGAAGGTAGATTCACCCTTTTCATTTTTGATACTCATAATTTTGTTTTCTTCTTTTTTTTATCATATTGACTAAGTGAATATCAAATTTGTCGTTTTTTCATAAAAACAGCTCTTAGTTTTATTTATTAATTCTATACTCTTCTTAATTTCAATTTTATTAATCTCTCCATTGGTTTTCAATATTTCTAATTTAGTATTAAATTGGAGATTTTAAATTTGGTGTTTTTCTAGGGTTTTCAATTGCATGCCCAATTCTTTGACCTCCCTTTTCTCTAATTTAATCATGTATGCACTCAGGGATATAAAACTTCCCCTAAGAACGGCCTTTAATGCATCCTACAAATTTTGATATGTTATCTCATTATTATCATTCTCTTGAATGAAATTACTGATGGTTTCTATAATTTCTTTTTGACCCACTCATTCTGTAGGATTAAATTTTTTAAATTTCCAATTAGTTTTTAGTCTGTCTTTCCATAGCCTTTTATAGCATATAATTTTTATTGCATCATGATCTGAAAAGGATGCATTTAATATTTCTGCCTTACTGCATAGAATTGTGAGCTTTTCATGCCCTGGAACATGGCCAATTTTTGATTATGTGCTCTGCACCACTGAGAAGAATGTATATTCCTCTTTATCCCCATTCAGTTTTCTCCAGAGACTATCATACCTATTCTATCTAAAATCCTGTTCACCTCCTTAACTTCTTTCTTGTTTATTTTGAGGTTAGATTTATCAATTTCAGAGAGGGGGAGGTTAAGGTCTCCCACTAGTATAGTTTTCCTATCTATTTCTTCCTCTAATTCCTTCACCTTCTCCTCTAGGAATTTGGATGCTATGCCACTTGGGAGTTAAGTAATGATATTGCTTCATTCTCGATGGTGCCTTTTAACAGAATATAATTTCGTTCCTTATCTCTTTTAATTAAGTCAAGTTTTGCTATTGTTTTACCTGAGATAAGTATTCCTCTGCCTGCTTTTTTTTTAATGTTAGCTGAGGCATGATATATTTTACCTTTTACTTTTACCCTATGTGTATCCCTCTGGTTCAGTTGTGTTTCTTGTAAACAGCATATTGTAGGATTATAATTTCTAATCCATTCTGTTATCCATCTACGTTTTATGGGAGAGTTCATTCCATTCACATTTACAGTTATTATTTTTATCTGTTTCTTTCCTTCCATCCTATTCCCACCCCTGTCAATGTTCATATTTTCCCCCCTGCTCCCTCCCCCACCTTAATATTTTTCCTTTTGACCACCGCCTCCCTCAGTATTCCCTTACCAATGCCATTCCCTTTTCCTGCCCTTTCCCTTTCTTCCCTCCCTATTAACCACCCTCCTTTTTGTAGCCCTTTCCCCCCTCCTACTGCCTGTTAGGATATTTTTATACTTAATGAAGTATGCTATTTCTTCTTCATACCAAGAATGACAGGAACAAATCTCATGTGAAGGTCCTCACCCTCTCCTGTTTCCCTCTAAAATGATACTTTTTGTGTTTCTTCTCCATAGAGTCCTAATCTTAACTGGTTGTTATTCCCTCCTTGCACCAGAACCAATGAGGGAAAAGCTCAAATGATTCCCATCTACCTCCTTTCTATATAACTCTACTATGCAGTTTTTATGCCTCTTTGTGTGGCATAATGTACCCTTTTCCACTTCATTCATTCCCTTTCTTCCATTGCAGTCCCTTTGTAGCCCTTAATAAGAAGTTTTTAATCCTCATTTTGTGTATTTTATACTCATAGCCTCTACTTGTCTATAACCAGTTTGATCTTATAAAATAGCAGCGTGTGTGTGTGTGTGTTTTCCTTGTTTTCCTTTCTATGTAACTGTTGCATCTCATAATTGGAGGTTGAATTTTCCATTGAGTTGTGGCTTTTTTTATTGGGAATGTCTGGAACTCTGTTATATCGTTGAATGACCATCTCTTTTCCTGGAAGAATATACTCAGTCTCGCTGCGTATGTGATCCTTGGTTGTAACCTGAGCTCTTTTGCCTTCCGGAAAATTGTATTCAACTGCCTCTGATCTTTCAGTGTAGAGGCTGCCTAATCCTGTGCGATCCTCACTGTGGACCCTCAATATTAGAATTGTTTATTTCTGGCTGCTTGAAATATTTTCTCTTTTATCTGGTAGTTCTGGAGCTGGGCTGCAACATTTCAAGGATTTTCAGTTTGGAATCTCTTTCAGCAGTTGTCTGGTGAATTCTCTCAATTTCTATTTTACCCTCAGGTTCTAGTATCTCAGGGCACTTTTCTTTGACCAGCTCTTGGAGAATGTTGTCCAGGCTCATTTTTTCATCATGATTTTCTGGTAGGCCTATGATTCTCAGATTATCTCTCCTGGATCTGTTTTCCAGGTCAGTTATTTTTTCTTTCAGGTATTTTTACCTCTTTTTTTCTAATCTTTTCAGTCTTCTTGTTTTGTTTGGCTAATTCTTTGTTTCAATTTGGTTGATTCTAATTTTTAGCAAATCATTTTCCTTGGTTAATTTTTGGAGCTCCTTTTCCATATCATACACTTTTCTTTTTAGAGAGATGTTTTCTTCATTATAATGTTTTTCTAATTCTGCTACTTTGGTTTTGAGAGAATTATTCATTTTGTCTTCTATCTCTCTCATTTGGTTTTCAAAGTTCCTTTGGATCTCATCTAAGAGAACCTTCTGTCCTTGGGACCCATTCCCTGTTGATGTTTAAGCTGTGGGTGTGGAGTCCACATTATCTCCCTCTGAGTATGGTTCCTCCCTCTGAGCATAGTAGGACTCCAGAATCTTTGTCTTTGTAGTCTGCTTTCTACCCACTTTGAGGCAGGGCCCTAGCCATGCCCTTCTTCTAGGGATCCCAAGCCTTTACTGTGGAGGGTTTTGCCCTGGGGCAAGAGTTACTATGTTTTCAGGGGTGGGGCGGGGGTTAGGGTCTTTGGAGGTCCTGATAGGGGCTTTTTTTTGGGGGGGGGGGTTTGAAGTGTTAGCTCCAGGAGTATTTGCTGTCCAGGACAGGGGCCCTGTATTTGGTTCTTACCTTGCTCTTTCCAGTCCAGCCCTTTGGTGATAGGCCTGGTAGTGGCCCTTGTGGTTGGTGGGATGACTTGCCCTCTGAATTGATCAGGCCCTTTCCAGGCCTGCCTCTGTTGGCCGCACCTAATTTGATTTCTTTTTAATGCAGAAACTCAACTTACCAGTATCAAAAATGAAAGGGTAAATTCACCAGCAATGAAGTGAAAATTAAAAGAAAAAGTAAGAGCTATTTTGCCCAACTATTTGAAAAAAAAAAAAAAAAACAAACCAGAAACTTGATAATCTAAGTGAAATGGATAAATACTTTAAAAAGTATAAATTATCGAGATTAACAGAAGAGGAAATAAAATACTCATATAAACTCATTTTAGAAAAAAAAATTGAACAAGACATCAAGGCCCTCCCAAAGAAAAAATATCCGAGGTCAGTTGTATTCACAAGTGAATTCTACCAGACATATAAAGAAAATTTAATTCCAATACCATATAAACTCTTTGGAGAAATAGGCAAAGTAGGAGTTCTACCATGATTCTTGCTGATATGGCACTGATACATAAACCTAGAAGAACCAAAACAGAGAAAAAATATTATAGACCAATTTCCCTAATGAATTTAAATGTAATAGTGGCAAAGGGATTAGCAAATTAACATAAGGATCATTCACTATGATCAGGTGGGATTTATACCAGGAAATGGTATTATATCAGGCTGGTTAACTATTAGGATATGTATCATCATAATCAACCACATCAATAGGAATATTAACAGAAATAATATAATTTCAATAGATGCCAAAAAAAGCTTCTGAGAAAATACAGTACCCATTGTCATTAACACTAGAGAGCAAAAGAACAATGGAATCTTCCTTAAATGATAGGTAGCATTTACCTAAAACCATCAGTAAGAATTATATGTAATGTGGATAAGTTAGAACCATTTCTGATAAGATCAGAAGTGAAACAAGGATACCTATTATCACCACTGTTATCCAATATTGTATTCAAAATGTTAGCTTTAGTAATGAGAAGAAAAAATAAATTGTAAGAATTAGAATAGGCAAAGAAGAAACAAAGTTATCACTCTTTGTAGATGATGAGATGGTATATCTAGAGAATCCTAGAGAATCAACTAAAAACTACATGAAATACTTAAAAACTTTACCAGTGTTACAAGATATAAAATAAACCCACACAAATCATCAGCATTTCTATATACTACTAACAATCGCAACAACAAGAGAAAAAAAAATTAAAAATTCCTTTTAAAATAACTGTAGACTATATAAAATACTGGGCAGTCTACTTGCCAAGACAAGCACAATTATAGGACACTTTTAAAAATTAGTTTATTTTTAGTTTTAAATATTCACATCCATGAGATTTGGGGTTCCAAATTTTCTCTGCACCTCTCCCTTTCCCCCACCCAAAGAAGGTGGGCATTCTGATTATTCCTTGCTTCAATCTGCCCTTCCTTCTATCCCCAAGCACCCTTTCTTTTATCCCCTTCCCTTCTATTTTCCTGGAGGGTAAAATAGATTTCAATACCACATTGCCTGTATATCTTATTTCCCAGTTACATTTAAAAACAATTTTCAACATTCATATTTTTTCACTTGTAGCACAAAAACGTGTTCAATATTTTAATGAATCAGTGATCTCATCAATTTGAGCAGTTCCTCCAGTAGTACAAATCATGATCTATCTCTACTTTCACATGCTCTTTAACTCTTGACTTCTTTTCTACTATAATCTTTTATAAGAAATCCACTCAATGTGCTAGAGGCCTTCCTCTGGATTTCTGATTTGTGGATATCAGTGAAGCATTCAAAATGTCCAATGGTTTCACTACATGACTGGCTGACCTCTCATAGAGCCCTAGTATGGCACATTTTATGCTATTTCTCATGATATTAATATTGATGATATCATTGTTTGGATGGTTTTCCTAGTACTACTCTTCACAAACTTCTCCATTGTGACTGACAACTTGAATAGTCCAAAAATTGTGGTATGCCATGATTTTTTACCATTCATCTTCATCAGAAGTAAATTGACGTTGTACAACTCAACTGCATATCATAATCTGGAAAAGGCATTTTTCATCCACTTGGTTTTCCCATGTGGATGGGTAGGCTGAACTTTTTTGAGTGATTACAGATCTCCTTTAAAAGTCTGCAATATTTCAGGTCTCCACAAAATCAGGACAACATTATCTCCTAGATCCATTAAGGATCTAGCCATCTATAGGGAAATATTTTTATTTGAAAACTATGCTGAGGATCCTCTATAATGGTGTCAAATGCTTTAAATTTCAACAATACACATAAAATCCAACAAATATTGGAGAGAGGGGTGTGCACATATGTGCAGATAACTATGAGCATATGCATGGGTTTACTGTATATAGTTATAGTCAAGTAATCTAGCAAGGACAAAATGCCAACTTTATTTGTTATTGCCATTATTTGCTAACTACAATTCCTGCTAAGATCTACATTGGAACTTGAATAATTTGGTTTTATTTGTCTGCATTCATCAGGCATTGTAGACTATTGTTCTACCCTGGCTACCTTATTGCCAGCTTTCTTTTTTTTTCTTTTAATTAATTTGTTTCCTTTTAGTTTACAGGATTCAATTCCACAATTCCTTGAGTTTCACATTTTGTTCCCCTCCTTCCCCTCCCCCCCAATGGTGGCATATAGTCAAATTTAGGATCTGTAGATACTTTCACATTACACATTAGTCAGGTTATAAAGATGGATTGTATCAGCTGAAATGAAAAATGGTAAAGAGGACATAAAACCAAATAAGAGAAGGAAAAAGATCAGGTATTTTGCTTCCACCTGGATATAAACTCAGTTCTTTCTACTTCTTTCTCTGGATGCACATATTTCTCTCCATCATGAGTCTTTTGGGATTGACTTATACCACCTGCATTGCTGAGAAGAGTCCAGTCTATTAAAGTTGGTCATCACACAACTTCGAGTTCCAAATTCTTTCCCTTCTTCCCTCCCCTCCCACCCTCATTGAGAAGACAGGCAATTCGATATAAATTATAAATGTGTAGTCATGCAAAACATATTCACAATAGTCATGTTGTGAAATGTTACCTTTATATCCCCCCATCCCAACCTGCTCCCCCCATTTATACTATCCTCTCAATTGACCCTGCCCCTCCTCAAAATTGTTTGCTTTTGATTACTGCCTCTCCCAATCTACCCTCCCATCTATGATTCCCTCCTCATCCCCTTCCCCCCATACTTTCCTGTAGGGTAAGATACATGTCCATACTCAATTGAGTGCATATGCTATTCCCTCCTGAAGCTGTATCTGATGAGAGTAAGGTTCACTCATTCCCTATTACCTCTCTCCTCTCCCTCTCCACTGTAAAAGCTTTTCTTTGCCTCTTTTATGTGCAATTATTTACCTCATTCTACTTCTCCCTTTATGTCTTTTTCCAGTGCATTCCTCTCTCACCCCTAAATTATATTTTTAGACATTATTTAGACAATATTTTAGACATATTACATGTATGTGTGTGTGGGGTGTGTGCATTTCTTACAACTACCCTAATACTTAGAAAGGTCTCATGAGTTGTAAATATGATCTTTCCATGTAGGAATGTAAACAGTTAAAATTTAATAATAAGTCCCTTAAAATTTCCCTTTTGTGTTTACCTTTTCATTCTTCTCTTGAGTCTTGTATTTGAAAATCAAATTTTCTATTCAGCTCTGTTATTTTCATCAAGAATGCTTGCAAGTCCTATATTTCATTGAATATCCTCTTTTCCCTGAAGCATTATACTCAATTTTGCCAGGTACGTGATTCTTGATTTTAAGCCTCACTCCTTTTATCTCTGGAATTTCATATATCAAGCCTGACGAATCCTTAATATAGAATCTGCTAAATTTCATGTCATCCTGTTTGTGTTTCCAAAATACTTGATTTGTTTCTGACTGATTACAGTATTTTCTTCTTGACCTAGGAACTCTGGAATTTGACTACAATATTCTATACGTTTTTCTTTCTCTTTAAGGAGTTGATTGGTGGATTCTTTCCATTTCTCTTTCACCCTCTGGTTCTAGAATATCAGGGAAGTTTTGCTTGATAACTTCTTGAAATATAACGTCTAGGCTGTTTGTTGATCATGGGTTTCAGGTAATCCAATAATTTCTGAATTATCACTGCTGCATATATTTTCCAGGTCAGTTATTTTTCCAGTGAGATATTTCACATTCTCTTGTATTTCTGCTTCCAGTGTGAAGGGTGTACTGACCTAAACTTCAGGGTTTTTGTGATAGTAATGGAATATAAAGATTCCCCTGTATTGGCACTGTCCTTCACCAGTGGACAGTATTCACTCTCTGTCTGCAGGACAGTCTCAGGAGCTCTTAGCCAACAGCCAGGTTCCAGGACTTCTTCAACAAAAGGACTGTCTTTCACCAGTGGACAAATCTGGCAAAACAACATCAAAATAGACAGACAAAGTACCAGCAAAACAGCCATATCTCCTCAGTCCTTGGCAGCTCCGGGGGAAGGTCTCAAAAGTCCAGGGCAATTCAAAGTGGCCCCCAGCAATTCTCTCAGTCTCTCTCTGCCTCCACGAGGTGCTGCTTCCAAAAAGTTCTTCTGCCTCTCTCTTGTCTCTCCAAATCTACGTCACCAGCTCCTCCCAGTTCAGGACTTTCTTTTCACATCAACAAGTCCATCCCACAGGTGGGATTAACAAGCTCTGGGTTTTAACACAATCAGTTTGAAAACCAAGCTAATACAGGGGAATCTTTATATTCCATTACTATCACAGTTTTGTGCAGCTTTATTCAGAGCTACTTCTAGGAACCTGTAAGTTTTTTGTTCTTCCAATGTAGCATTATCAAAGGAGAGGTGTTTACTCCTCTCCTGGACTGTACTCTGTCCTGTGAGTGACCACAAACACTCTGTTCTGCCTTGGAAATGTGAGGAGGATTCCCTCTCCACACCACTACAAGCTCTACCACACCAGCACTTCTCCTCATCCCACGATTGCCACCCATGTTTGTGACTGAGATCAAAGCATGGGCAAAGAAAGAGAATCCTGTCACAGTGCAGCAACAGAAAAGAGATCCCTGCATCTGTGGGTCAACAGTTCTGGTAGTAGCCATTGCCACTGCCACCATAACTACCCTGCAGTTTGGACCTGATCACACTCCTCTCTCACCCAGCTCTGACAGAGCATTTCTACTGACTTTCTAACATCTTTGGCATTTATGGCCATAGAAGTTACGACAGCTACCAATGACTCAGTACTGAGAACTGCTCCAGGTTTCCTGAGGCCTAGTGAGTGTCAATACTTTTTGCATTAGACTGTGCTCCTCTCTCAGGTTGGTGTGACTGACCTTTCCTGTCATGCTTCCAGGCTGTCTTGGACTAGAAATTTGTTTCACTGTCATTTTTTGGTTTCTCTTACCCCTGAATTTGTTTAGAATCCTTTTTTACAGGTATATGAAGGGATTTGGGTGAGAGCTCAATCAAATCCCTGCTTTTACTCTTCCATTTTGACTTTGTCTCCCAAAGTATTTCTTTTTTTTTTGGAGGGGAGGAAGGGCAGGACAATTGGGGTTAAGTGACTTGCCCAAGGACACATGGCTAGTAAGTGTTAAGTGTCTGAGGCCACATTTTATCTCAGGGCCTCCTGACTTCACTGTGCTACCTAACTGCCCCTCCCAAAGTATTTCTATAAATCATTTTTCAAACAATTAAGATCAGATCTAAATAATTAGAAAAATATCAGTTCATTGTGTGTAGGCCAAGCTAATATAATAAAAATGATAATTCTACATAAATAAATTTGCATATTCAGTGCCATACCAATCAAAATACCAAAAAAATATTTCATGGAGGTAGAAAAAATAATAACAAAATTCATCTGGTAGAATAAAAGGTCTAAAATGCCAACAGAATTGATCAAAAGAAATGCTATGGAATGTGGGCTAACTATACCATATCTTAAATTTTATTATAAAGAAGCAATCATCAAAACTACTTGGTACTGGCTAAGAAATAAAGTGGTGAATCAGTGGAATAGTTTTAGGTACACAAGACACAGTAGTTAATGACTATAGTAATCTACTGTTTGTTAAATGCAAAGACTTCAGGTTCTAAGATGACAACTCACTATTTAACAAAAACTGCTGGGAAAACTAGAAAGTAGCATGGCAGAAACCAACATCTTAAAACCTATATCATGATAAAGTGAAAATGGGTTTAGATATAAAGGCAAAGTTGGAGAGTAAGGAAGATTTTACCTTTCAGATCTATGGAAAATGGAAGAACTTATGATCAAACAAGAGATAGAGGACATTATGAAATGCAAAATGTATGATCTTGAGTACATTAATTTGAAAAGTTTCTTGCATAAACAAAACCCATGTAACCAAAAAATAGAAGGGAAGCAGAAAGCTTGGAAACATTTTTTTACAGCCAGTGTCTTTGATAAAGATTTCATTTAAAAATATAGAGAAGTGAGTCAAATTTATACGAATACAAGTCATTTCCCAATTTATATAAATGGTTAAAAGATATGAACAGGGGGACAGCTAGGTGGTGAAGTAAATAGAGCATTGGCCCTGGAGTCAGGGGGACCTGACTTCAAATCAAACCTCTGACACTTACTAGACATATGACCTTGGGCAAGTCACTTAACCCCAATTTCCCTGCCCTCCCCCTCCAAAACAAAAAGCAAAAGATATCAACGGATATCTTTCAGAGGAAGAAATTAAGGCAATCTATAGTCATGTGAAAAAATTCTATAAGTCACTATTGATTAGAGAAATCCAAATCAAAACAACTCTGGGGCACTATATCACACCTATTGAATCAGCTACCATATCAAAACAGGAAAATGATAAATGATGGAGAATATATGGGACAATTGGAACATTAATGCATTTTTTTTGGAGTTGTGAATTGATCTGACCCTTCTGGAGAGCAATTTGGAACTACGTCCAAAAGGGCTATAAAACTGCATACCTTTGGACCCAGGAATACTACTTCTAGGTCTGTATTCCCAAAAGATCATAAAAAAGGGGAAAAGGGACTCACATGTACAAAAATATCTAAAGCAGTTCTTTTTTTGTGGTCATCAATAATTGGAAATTGAGGGGATATCATTTAATTGGGTTATGGCTGAATAAGTTGTGGTATATGAGTTCAGTGGAATACTATTTTCCATATGACGAGTTGGAAGACTTCAGTAATATCTGGAATTACATTATCTGATGAATAGTGAATGTGAGCAAAGCCAGGAGATCATTTTTTACAGTAACTATCATTTTGTGTCATGGCAAATGCTGATAGACTTAGCTATTCCCAGCAATGTACTGATCTAAGACAATTCCAGAAGACTCATGATGAAAAATACTCTCCATAGCCAGGAAAAGAACGATAGACTCTGAATGCAGATCACATTATCTCTTGATTATGTCTATTTTTGTTTTGTTTTTATTTCTTATGCTTCCTCCCATTATTTTTTTATTCTTTACAACCTGATTAATGTGAAATATTTAATATGAATGTATAGGTAGATCATATATCAAATTGCTTTTGGGGTGTCGGGGTGGGAGGGGGGAGGTAGGGGTAGCAAATTTGTAATTCAATATCCTACCTAAGTGAATGCTTAAATCTAAAAACAAAGCAACAAATCATTACATAGATAAATAAATGAACTAAATATTTAAAAATACTCTCCTTAGTTACAGTTTGTTTTTCCTTAGGAATAATCCCTGTCAAAATATTCATATCAAGCATTTTTCTTTCTCCCTTCTCACCTCTGCCTCCTTTTTACCTGTTGAGTAAAATCTACTTCTATATACATCTGTATAAAAGGATTTTATTCTCCTTTTCCCAGTTCAGATGATTTTGAAGTTCATATGTTTCTCACTACTACCACTCTGTCCTCAGTTTTATAGCCTATTTTTTTTATAACCAATTATGTCATTTGAATTTCCACATTCTTGTCTTTCTCACCTAAAGTCTATTCTTGTTCCCATCCCTTTTAACTCTTTTAAGGTCATCAAGACACAACAAAATCAAACCCAGACTTTCTGTCTTATTTGACTATACTGAAGACCCTTAATGAAGTATTATGCTGAAATAAAAGTATCATCTACTAACATTTTTATGGGAAGAGTTTATCTTTGTTTAGTGCTCTATGATTATTCATTCGTGATTACCATTTTTTATGTTTCTCTTGGCTCCAATGTTTATATTTAGAAGCTTCTACTAAGCTCTGCCTCTTTCACCTTTGTCTTTCCCCTGCACTCTGACTTTAGAAGAGAGAGCAATATTGAAGGCTTTACACAGCTCTGCCTAACTCAAATCCAATTTAAAAAAAAAGAAATACAAGATACCTGTATCAAAAATGAAAAAGAGTCTTGGCAGTTGTATCTCTACCGAGGCACGACCTCTCAGGCCACAAGCTCCTCCTCGTCCCGCCAATGTCACCACCATGCCCTGAAAAATCGAGGAAATAAAAGACTTCTTGCTCACAGCCAGGAGAAAAGATGCCAAATCTGTCAAGATCAAGAAAAACAAGGACAATGTGAAGTTTAAGGTTCGATGCAGCAGGTACCTGTACACATTGGTTATCACAGACAAAGAGAAGGCAGAGAAACTTAAACAGTCCTTGCCTCCTGGTTTGGCTGTGAAGGAGCTGAAGTGAAGGAATCATTCATTGTTACACCATATTAAAATGTAGAAGAAAAAAATTGAAAAAAAATGAAAAAGAGTGAATTTGCCACTAAAAAGGAGGAAATTAAAATAATAATTAGGTGCTATTTTGCCAAATTGCACAGCAGTAAATCTGTAAATCTAGGTGAAAAAGATGAATATTTCCAAAAAAATATAAATTCTCAGAAGAGGAAACAGAATATTTAATCTCATTTTTGAAAAGGAAATTGAATAAATAATCAATGGACTCCCTTAGGAAAAAAATGGATACTACCTAATATTTAAAGAATAATTAACTCTAATGCTACATAAACTATTTTGAGAAAATAGTGAAAGGAATCCTACATTTTTTTTGTGATATAAATATGATGCTGATATCTAAACCAAGAATAGTCAAAACAGAGAAAGAAAACTATAGGTCAATTTTGCTAATGAATATTGATGAAAAATTAAATAAAATATTGTGAAAACAAAAGTTGGGGGTGGAGTCAAGATGGCAGAGAAGAAACAGGACCTCCAGGCAGCTCCAGCTTCCACCTTCCCCAATTCATGTAAAAGCAGACTCTGAACAAACTTTGGAGCTACAGAACCCACAAAATGACACAAAGGAGCTAACCTCCCACTGAGGACAGGCCCACAGGCCTGCAGGAATTGGCCAGCACAGCTGTCTGGGAGCTAAGCCCAGGCCCACACCTAGGTTTTAGCCTCAGAATGGGCTTGACCAGCCACCAGCTGGATGACCAGCAGCTGTGATAGTTGCCAGCTGGAGGGACTCCAGATCACCAGCAGCTGTGGCCTTCCAAAATTATCAACATATAGATGCTAAGGACAAAGTGAGAGGTCAGTGGATTGTGGGCTTTGGGACCCAGTAGTTGGGAGCACATTGGCTTTTGCCCCCAGGGTAAGAAGCCACTGAGGGTGGCTGTGCAGCAGCCCCCACTTGGCAGCTTCATATACTTGCCTGAAGAGTGTAGGGGGACCAAGCGACCAGTCTGAGGGGTATTTGCTCTTGTTTTAACCTGCTTGGATCTGGATTGCAGTCAAGGGTGGAGGTCTTGGGGTGTTTGTGCAGCTTGCCAGAGAATATGGAGGCTTTAGCAAGGGCACCCAAGAAATACCTCGGGCAGCTGAGAAATCCCGGCATTTGGTACAGAGCTTCCCTCTCTGATAGAAGAGTTCTACTGTGGCAAAAAGCCCCCAAATCAAGAAATTGAGTGGCAACATGACCAAGCAAAGGAAACAAAGCAAAGATAAGAATCCAACGTTAGACTTTTATTTTTGGGACAAAAAGGATCAAAGCATGGAAGAGGAGGAAGGCAGTGAAGGCAGAACTCCTGCACCAAAAGCTTCAAAGGAAAATACGACCAGGTGACAGGCCATAGTGGACCTTAAGAAGCAGATAAGAGAAGTGAAGGAAAAAATGGGAAGAGAAATGAGAACAATGCAAGAAAATTATTAAATGAGAGTCAACAGCCTGCTTGAGGAAGATAACACCTTAAAACATAGACTAACTCAAATGGCAAAAGAGGCTCAAAAAGGCAATGAGGAGAAGAATGCCTTAAAAAGCAAAATTTGCCAGAAGGAAAATGAATCTCAAAAGCTCACTGAGGAGAATCATTCCTTCAGAATTACATTGGAGCACATGGAAGCTAATGACTTTAAGAGAAATCAAGATGCTGTTAAACAGATCCAAACAAATGAAAGAATAGAAGGCAATGTGAAATATCTCATTGGAAAAACCACGGTCCTGGAAAATAGATTGAAAAGAGATAATTTAAAAATGATTGGACTACTTGAAAGCCATGATCAAAGAAAGAACCTAGAATTCATCATACAAGAAATTCTCAAGGAAAACTGCCCGGATGTTTTAGAACCAGAGGGCAAAATAGAGGTTGAAAGAATCTATTTATCACCTCCAGAAAAAGATCCCAAAAAGAAAACTACTGGGAATATTATAGCCAGGTTCTGAAATTCCCAGATCAAGGAAAGAATATTACAAGCAGCCAGTAAGAAACAATTTGAATATTGTAAAACACAATCAGGATAACCCAGGAACTGGTAGCTTCTACACTGAGTTTGGATCAAAGGCTTGGGATAATCTGGAGAACAAATAAGCTGGGATTAAAACCAAGAATCACCTACCCAACATAACTGAGTATTATGTTTCAGGGGAAAATATGGTCATTCAATGGAATAGAGTACTTTCAAGTGTTCTTGATGAAAAAACCAGAGTTGAATAGAAACTTTGACATTCAGATACCAGAAGCAAGAGAAGCATGAGAAGGTAAACAGGGAAAAGAAATCATAAGAACTTATCAAAGTTGAACTATTAGCATTACTACATGGAAAAACAATAATTATAACTGATGAAACATTTCTCAGTATGAAAATAGTTGAAGGGAATATATATAAACAGAGGGTATATGGCTGTACAAATACATATGTGAATGTGTGTATATTAGTTTATAGGTAGACATAGATAGAGGGCACAGCACCAATTTAATAGGAAGGGATGATACATAAAATGTGAAATTAAGAGGTGAGAGAGGAATATAATGAGAGGAGATGGTGAGAGACAGAATGGGATAAAATATCTCATATAGAAGAGGCAAGTGAAAATGGTTACAATGGAGGAGAATAGGAAGGCAAAAGGGAATTGGTCACCCTCATTCTCATTGAATTTGGCTTGGGGAGGGAATGAAATACACACTAAATAGAGTATCTCACCCTATAGGAGAGTAGGGGGGGAGTTTATTAGAGGGGAAATGATTGAAGGGATGGCCTGCTGGGGGGGATTTGGAAGCACCCACTTTTTAAAAGCTGCGGGATCAATGTAGAGACTAGAACAAGTGGGCGGTGGGATAGGAGAGAGGGAAATATTGTCAGTCTTTTACAATATATCTACTATGTTAATATTTTGCATTAGCTTCACATGTACAACCTGTATTGCTTATCTCCCCAGTAAGGGTGGGTGACAAGGGAGGAAGGGAATGAATCTGGAATTCAAAGTTTTAAAATCAAATGTTTAATAAATATATATATATATATATTATATTTATAGATAGATAGATAGATATAGATATAGATACACACACTATTCTGAATAGTATTTTACATGTAATTGGCAAATAAGATATACAGGTACTGGGGCTTAGAGATACACCATACCCTAATGGAAAAGTTGAAGGGGGTATGGGAGAAAATATGGGAGATTGCAGATTGGAGGAAGGGATAGCCTGTGGGACTGCTAATTTGGGACGGTGGGTAGGGGAAACATGGGGAGAAAATTTGTAACTCAAAATCTGTTGAAAATGAATGATGTAAATTAGAAGTTAACAAAGCATTTTACAAATGGAAAAATAAATAAATAATAATGTATTGCCAAGGACATTATAGCAGTAATGTCCAGGATCCTACATTATGATGCAGGGCTGGTTCAATATTAGGGAAACCTTCAGCATAGTTGACCATATCAACAACAACACACAAAAAAAAAAAAAAAACAGAAATCCTGTGATTATCTCAATAGATCCAGAAAAAGGTTTTGGTGAGTAGCTAGGTGGCACTGTGAATAGAGCACAGGCCCTGGAGTCAGGAAGACCTGAGTTCAAATCTGGCCTCAGACACTTAACACTTACCAACCATGTGGCCTTGGGCAAGTCACTTCACCCCAATTGTCATGCCTTCCCCCTTCAAAAAAAAAGCTTTTTGCAAAATACAACTCCTATTTCTGTTTTTAAAAAAGAGTTCAAAGGAATAGAGAGAACGTTTCTTAAAATTATAAGTAGTATCTATCTAAAATCATCAGCAAACATTTTCTGTAAAGGGGATAAGCTAGAAACCTTCCCGATTAGATCTTGGGTGAAACAAGGATGCCCATTTTCACTCTTATTCAATATTGCACCAGATTTGTTAGCTTTAGCAATAAGAGAAAAAAAGAGAAATGGAAGGAATTGGAATAAGTAATCCAGAAAGAAAATTATCACTCATTGCACATGATATGATGATATACTCAGAGAAACCTCTAAAAACTACTTGAAACATTTAACAACGTAAGCAAAATTACGGGATCCAAAATAAACCTACCAAAATTATCAGCCTTTCCATATATTGCCATTAAAGCCCAGCAGCAAGAGATAGAAAGCAAAATTACATTTAAAATAATGTAGAAAATATAAAATACTACAAAATCTACCTGTCAAGGTCAACCCAGAAACTATATGAACACAGTTACAAAACACTTTTCGCATAGTCAGATCTAAACAACCAGAAAAATATCAATTGCTCATGGACCAGCCTATATGATAAAGATGACAATCCTTTCTAAATTAATTTACTAGATTAATGTTGTGAAAACACACTGCAAAACTTATATATTTTAAAGAACTAGAAAAAATAACACAATTCATCTAGAGAACTAAAGGTCAAGAATATCACGAATAGGCAGCTCGGGCTTCCACCCTCCCCAATCCATGTAAAAGGGGACTCTAAACAAACTTTGGAGCTGCAGAACCCACATAATGACACAGAGAAGCTAACCTCCCGCTGAATACAGCCTGGAAGGCCGGCAGGAATCAGCCAGCACAGACACTCTGGGAGCTGAGCCCAGCACCATGCCAAGGCTTTAGCCCCAGGGTGGGCCTGACCAGCCGCCTGCCAGAGGGACTCCAGATCAGCAGCATCTGTGGCCACTTCCAGATTTATCAATACATAGATGTGAAGGACAAGTTGAGAGGCCAGTGCAGTCTGGACTTTGGGACCAGTAAGTGGGAGTGCATGGCTTTTACCCCCAGGGCAAGAAACTGCTGAGACGCCAGCACAGCCTTCTAGAGCCACGTGGCGGCTTCAGCTTCTGGCCTGCAGAATGTAGGGGGACCAAGCACCAGTCTGAGGGGTAATCACTCTTGCTTTAACATGCTTGGATCTGGATTGCAGTCTAGGGTGGAGGTCCTGGGGTATGGGTCCAGCTTGCCAGAGCATGTGGAGACCTCAGAGAGGGCACCCATCTAATACCTCCAGCAGCTGAGAAAACCCCAGCATTTGGGAGGAAAGCTCCCCTGTCTGGTGGCAGAGTCCTACTGTGGCAAAAAGCCCAATAGTCAAATAATTGAGTGGCAAAATGAGCAGGCAGAGGAAACAAAGCAGACAGAAGACTCCAACATTACACTCCTATTTTGGGGATAAGAAGGAGCAAGGCATGGAACAGGAGGAAAACAATAAAGTCAGTACTCCTGCACCAAAAGCTTCAAAGGAAAATACAAGCTGGATACAGGCCATAGAGGACCTTAAGAAGCAGATAAGAGAAGTGGAGGAAAAATTGGGAAGAGAAATGAGAACAATGCAAGAAAATTATGAAATGAGAGTCAACAGCCTGACTGAAGAAAATAATACCTTAAAAAACAGACTGACTCAAATGGCAAAGGAGGCTCAAAAAGGCAATGAGGAGAAGAATGCCTTAAAAAGTCGAATTTGCCAGATGGAAAAAGAATCTCAAAAGCTCACTGAGGAGAATCATTGCTTCAGAATTAGATTGGAGCAAATAGAAGCTAATGACTTTATGAAAAATCAAGATGCTGTCAAACAGATCCAAACAAATGAAAGAATAGAAGGCAATGTGAAATATCTCATGGGAAAAACCACTGACCTGGAAAATAGATCCAGGAGAGATAATTTAAAAATTATTGGACTGCCTGAAAGCCATGACCAAAGTAAGAACCCAGAAAGCATCCTCCAGGAAGCTCTCAAAGAAAACTGCCCTGATGTTTTAGAGCGAGAGGGCAAAATAGAGGTTGAAAGAATCCATGGATCACCTCCTGAAAAAGATCACAAAAATAAAACTCCTAGGAATATTATAGCCAGGTTCCGGAATTTCCAGATTAAGGAGAGAATATTACAAGCAGCCAGGAAGAAACAATTTGAATATTGTGGAAACACAATCAGGATAACCCAGGATCTGGCAGCTTCTACACTGAGGGATCGAAGAGCCTGGAATGTGATATTCTGGAGGGCACAGGAGCTGGGATTAAAACCAAGAGTCACCTACCCAGCCAAACTGAGTATCATGTTTCAGGGGAAAATATGGTCATTCAGTGGAATAGAGGACTTTCAAGCATTCTTGCTTCAAAAACCAGAGTTGAATAGAAAATTTGACATTCAGATACAAGAAGCAAGAGAAGCATGAGAAGGTAAACAGGGAAAAGAATTCATAAAGAACCTATCAAAGTTGAACTATTTTTTTTTTGAAGCACTCAAGGTTGGGTGACTTGCTAGGGGTTGCATGGCCAGTTGTTGTTTCTGGGTGTGGTGCTGAGTGTCTGGGCCTGAATTTGATCTGGGTCATCCCGGCACTGGAGCCAGTGCTCTTGCTCGCTGAGCCACCTTGCCAAAGTTGAACTATTAACATTCCTACATGGAAAAACAATAATTGTAACTTATGAAACTTTTCTCAGTAGTTGAAGGGATTAGAAATATATATATATATATATATGTGTGTGTGTGTGTGTGTGTAATATATATATATATATATGTATATATGTCTTTATATGAGGGTATGCGGGCACATGAATACATATGTGAATGTGTGTATATACTTTTACAGATATACATAGATAGAGGGCACAGGACCAATTTAACAGGAAGGGATGATACTTAAAAGGTGAAATTAAGAGGTGAGGGGAATATAATGAGAGGAGATGGGGAGAGATAGAGTGGGGCAAACTATCTCATACAGAAGAGGCAAGGGGAAATGGTTACAATGGAGGGGAAGAATAGGAAGGCAAAAGGGAATAGGTCAACCTTATTCCTATTGAATCTGGCTTGAGGAGGGAGGGAAATACACACTAAATAGGGGATCTCACCCTCCAGGAGAACAGGGGGATGTGAGGGGGGATGATGGAAGGGAGGGCAGGCTGGGGGGGAGGGAAGTTGGAAGCACCCACTTTTGAAAAGGGACAAGATCAAAGTAGAGAATAGAACAAGTGGGAGGTGGGATAGGAGGGAGGGAAATATAGTCAGTCTTTTACAATACATCTACTACATTATTGTTTTGCATTAGCTGCACATGTATAACCTATACTGAACTGCGTGTCTCCCCAGTGGGGATGGGTGGCAGGGGGGGAAGGGAATGAATCTGGAATTGAAAGTTTTAAAATCAAATATTCAAATATATATATATATATATGTGTGTGTGTGTGTGTGTGTGTGTGTGTGTGTGTGTGTGTGTGTGTGTGTGTGTATAAAAATATTAGATAAAGGGAAAAGACAACAGTCTTTTGGTGAGCTACTGTAATGGGTGGCGGTGACTTAGTACATTGGTATCATCCAAATGAATCTGATCAATGTAATCAAATGAAGAGCCCCCTATTACTAGAATATCCCTGCTTCTCAAGGTCTTAGTCCTTTGTCACCAGTTTTGGTGTTCAATACTACCTCTTTATGTAAGAATTTTTTTTTCTATAAAACCATTGTTCTAACATTGTTAATTTTCCCATCGATATAAGTTTCATTGTAATGTTTCCATTCAAAGATGCATAATAAAAAAAAGATTAGATCAGTAAAAAAAAGAATATCAAGAATATTAATGAAAAATGCAAAGACTTTTGTACTGTTCACTACCCCTTAAGGATGATTGGCTTAAGGATGATTGGAAGTCAGTCTCAAATCAAGATGAAAGACGACCTTAGATTGGTATTTTATACTGATTGACATTGTGACTTACTGAATGATATATTTTGTTAAGACTATGTCCATTTTAGTAATAAGGTATTATGTTATATTGTTGTGAATAGTTTGCTTTAGTTTCTTGAATGTTTTGCTTTAGTTTGTTGTTGAATAGAGAGTTCCCTCTATTGTGCAATTTGATTCTTAAATTTATTCACAGCAACAGTCCTCAGGAGAATTACTCTTGATTAGTTTTACAATAGTCACATAAAAATGCTCCAAATCATTATTGATTAGATAAAAGCAAATTAATATAACTCTGTAATACTACCTCACACCAGTTACAGTGGCTAATATGACAAAAAAAGGAAAACGATAAATGTTGGAGATGTGGAAAAATTGGAAAATTAATGCACTGTTGGAGTTGTGAACTTATCCAACCATTTTCAAAAGAAATATGGAACAATACCCAGAGGGAAATCAAACTGTGTATACCTTTTGATCCAGCAATACTACTACAAGGTCTGTATCCCAAAGATGTCATAAACAAGGGAAAGATATCATAAAAATATTTACAGAAGCTCTAAATCAAAGGGATGCCCATTAGTTGGGGAATGGGCAAACAAGTTATGATATATGATTTTAATGAAATATTACTATGTTATATGACATGGTGAACAGGAATATTTTAGAAAAACCTGGAAAGATTTATATGAACTGATGCAAAGTTATGTGAGCAGAACAGGAGCAAGATGTTCATAGTAACAGCAACATTATCTGATGACCAGTTTTGATAGACTTAGTTTTTCTCAGCATACAATGATCTGAGACAATTTTGAAAGACTCATGATAGAAAATGCTATCCAAATCCAGAGAAAGAACTGATAAAGTATAATGCACATTGAAGCAAATTGTTTTCACTTTCTTTTAGTTTTTCATAATTTTAGTTTTCCTTTTGTTCAGGTTATTCTTTTTCAATGTGACTAATAATGGAACTTAACATGGAAATGGTCAGCTACCGCACTGATTGTAAATTCTTCAACTTGAAAAGGCTAAAAATCAAGATCAAAATGGAGGGTTGGCACATAATTTTCTGTTTGCAGATAATTGTGTACTCAATGCAACCTCTGAAGCTGCAAAGTATGGATCAATTCTCTGATGGCTGTGCTAATTTTGGTCTAACAATTAACACCAAGATAACACAGGTGCTCTATTAGCCATCACCATCTATACATGAAACTATCAGTTTTAGTGAATGGAAAAGTTGTGAATTCTGTGGATAAGTTCATTTTTGTTGGTAGTGTACTCTCCATGGATGTACACATTGATAATGTGTTTGATGCACACATTGCCAGAGATAGATAAATGTTTGATAGGCTCTGAAGGAAAGTATGGGAGACAAGAGATATAAAAACTGAATGTCTACTGAGCCATTGTGTTGACCTCATTGTTGTATGCCTGTAAAACTTGGAGAGTACCAGTGCCATGTCAAGAAACCAAATCACTTCTATTTGAGTTATTTTAGGAGGATTCTGAACATCACCTGGCAGAATAAAATACCAGACACTAAGGTCCTTACTTGAACTTAGCAGACAGGCCTTCACTCTGCTTCAGAGAGCACAACTCTGTGGCCTGGCCACGTTGTTCAAATGCAAAACATACAATTGCCAAAAAGACAATTTTACAAAGAACTCACACAGGACAAGCATTCACATGGTGGACAGATGAAATGATCCAGGGACACTCTCAAGGTCTCTCTTAAGAACTTTAGAATTGATTGTGTGACATGAGAGACACTGGCACAGAACTGCTCAGCATGGTGTGCCCACATAAGAGAAGGTACTGTGCTCTATGAGCAAAGCATAATTGAGGCAACACCAATTTGAACAGAAGTTGGGAAATACTGATATCATAATTCCTATTTCCATTTATTGTTCTTGTTCACTTTGTCCTCTAGTTTCAATAGATTTTTTAAAATTGTCTTTTATGATTTCTTGATGTATGTTTTTAGGCTCTTTTTATTTAGGGGGTCTTGGCTTTCTGGGAATTCAGTAATTCATAAATTACCTGTCCTTGATCTATTTTCCAAGTAAGTTTCTTTTACTATGAGATACATTATATTTTCTCCTAATTTTTTTTGTCATTTTGACTTTCTGTTAATCTCTATAATTCCTTGGATTCAGTAATTTATTTTATTTTCATTCTAATTTTTAGCACACTTTTTGTTTAAGTGAGATTTTGTACTGTTCATGGGGAGATGATAATTTTATTTCCAATTATTTTTTTATACGCGTCATTTCCTTTTGTATTCATTCTTTATCTGATTTTCAGTTCATTTGTTTAAAAAGTTTTAGATGTTTTAAAACATCTATTTCATCTATTCCCATAATTCTAGCTTATTTTGAGACCGAGTTCTCTCTCTGTGGGTCTCTGTCTCTGTCTCTGTCTGTCTCTCTCTCTCCGTCTCTGTCCCTCTCTCTCTGTCTCTCTGTCTGTCTCTCTCTCTGTCTCTGTCTCTGTCTCTCTCTGTCTCTCTCTCTCTCTGTCTCTTTGTGTTTTTGTAGTTGTTTTAGAATAATTCTTTACTTTTTGCTTTGTTTCCTGAGTATCATTGTCACCACAATAGCTCCTTAGGGTGGGATTCTTTTTATGTTTGTTCATACTTGCAGCCAAGGTCCTCTTAGAGTATTCTGAGAGTATTAAGTGTTATCCTAGGATCTAAGAAACAACTTGAGTTGGGTACCTAAAAACTTTCAGTGATGCAAAAATATTCTGATCCTGGCAGGTGGAGGGAGGGGCAGTGTTTCTGGTCATATATCCATAAATTCTTGGCTTTAGATTGTATCTAAGTAGATTACCTGTCAACTTGTCCCTCATTGGAATTTCAGTAGACTTTTGCTGAACTTAGTCACTATCCATCAGTTACAAAGATTTTCTAGTTCAGAGTGAGAAGAATGGACATCTCTTTGGTCTGGTTTATTTTCTCTGGTTCTTCTGCTGCAGGATTTTACACAAACTAGAGTAAAAGTCAAATGTGTATTGCTGGATTTTGAACATGTTCTTCATTCATTTTATGTAAAGCCAATCATGAGCAGCTCTCCTGAGGACCGCTGCTGTGAATAACTTTAAGTATCTAATTGCTTTGTATGGTGAACTCTCTATTTATTCAACAATAAACTAAAGCAAACTAATAAACTAAGCAAAACATTCAAGAAACTAAAGTACAACATTCACAACAACATAACATAACAACTTATTACTAAGGTGGCCCTATAGTCTTAGACAAAACACATCACTCAGTAAGTCACAATCTCCTTAATCAATATTAGAGAACACAAGTCAAATCTTCTTTCATCTTGACTCCAGTCTGACTTCTAATCATCCTTAAACCAATCATTCTTAAGAGGTATTCATCTGTAAGCCAATCACCCTTAAGAGGTATTGGAAAGTACAAAGGCCTTCCATGAGTACCCAAGTAAAGTCTCCTTTCATTTTGACTGGAGGCTGATTTCCAAACTACATGGTTCCTCTTATATGCTCCCAGGTCTTACCTATATTCACCCAAATATCACCTGGCTTCACAGGGAAGCAGCTCTCCAAGCTCTTGCCTGTATTCACCAAACTGTTGCTTTGATTTACAGGTAGTCAGGTGTCTGCTCCTGATCCATATTATAGCTCACAGGGACTACTCCACTCCAAGCTCTTCACAGTTTCTCTTTTTAGGAAAACAAAGCTCAATAGGGATACAACATTATTTACACACATTGCCAGCACTATCATCTCCATTCACTTTCTGAGAAATCAACAGAAATCAATAGACATAATGCTTCTGTCTGACAAAGTAACCTTTTCCCATTTGAGTTAGTCTATTTTTAAAGTGGTATTTTCTTCAGTCAGGTTCTTGACTCTCATTTCATAATTTTCTAGCATCATTCTCATTTCTCTTTCCAATTTTTCCTACACTTCTCTTATTTGGTTTTCAAAATCCTTTTTAAACTCCTTGATGGCCTGAAACCAGATCATATTTTTCTTGGAATCTTTTGGTGCAGGAGTTCTGACTTCACTGTCTTCCTCATGTTACATGCTTTGATCCTTTTTTGTCCTCAAAATAGGAGTGTAAAATCAGATCACTGTGCTTGCTTTGCTTCTTTTCCTTGCTTATGTTGCCACTCAATTACTTGACTTTTGAGGTTTTTGCCACAGTAGACCTCTGCTTCCAGGGAGGAGAGCTTTATCCCAAATTTCTGAGGTTTTCACAGCTTCTGGAGCTATTAGTTGGCTTCCCTCTCTGAAGCCCCTACCAGCTCTGTCACCTGGTCACATACCCCAGCACCACCATCCTAGACAGTAATCCAGATCCAGGCAAGTTAAAGCAAGAGAGATCACCCCTCAGGATGGTTGCTTGTTCCCCCTACAATCTACAGGCCAGGAGCTCTGAGGCAGCCACAAGGCTGTCTCCATTGTGCCTCAGCTGCTTCTCCCTCTGGGGCCAGAGCCTGGACTGCACTGCCGGACCCCCTGTTTCCAAAGGCCATACTGACCTCTCACTTTGTCTTTGGCATTCATGGGTTGATAATTCTGGAAAATGCCACAGGTGCTGGTGATCCCCTCTCCTGACATCTGCTACAAGTTTGGGACCACCCTGAGGCTGAAATCATGGGCTCAGTTGGGGCTGGGCTGTGATCCCAGTGTGCTGTGATGAACCCTTGCTGTCCACCTGATGGGCTGCCTTCAGCAGGAGGTATGTTTCTTTCTGTCACTTTGTGGGTTCTGTAGCCCTAAAGTTTATTTAGAATAATTTTTATAGGTATTTGAGGTGGTTATGCTGGGAAAATATGGAGTTTTCCTGCTGCTACACTGCCATCTGGGCACCCTCCTACCAAAACCTTTTTATGATACAAATATGGTACTGATACCTAAATTTGGAAGAGTGAAAACAGAGAAAGAAAATTATAGAGCAATTTCCAAATTTTTAAATAAAATATTACCAAAATATTACAGCAACTTATCATGGCAGTGATGCACTTGGTTTATTAAGGATTTATTCCAGGAATGCAACACTAGTTCAATATTAAGAAAACTATGGGCATAATCAATTATATGAACAAAAAAACTAATAGAAGCCATATAATTTTCTCAATAGATGAAGAAAAATACTTTTGATGAAATACAGCACCCATTCTGAATAAAACCACTAGAAACCATAGTAATAAATGAAGTTTCCTTAAAATGATAAGTAGCATCTACCTTTAGCAATATTACAAGTAATGACAATAAGCTAGAAGCATTTCCAATAAGATCAGGGGTGGGGGAAAGGAAGGCTGTCCATTGTCACCACTGTTATTGAATTTTGTACTAGAAATTTTATCTTTGGCAATAAGAGAAGAAAAAGAAATTGAAGGAATTAAATTATGCAAAGAAAAGACTAAGGTATCACTCTGCAGATTGTGTGATGATATACTTAGAGAATCCTAGAAAATCAAGAAAAAAAACTACTTGAAATAATAAACAACTTTAGCAAAGTTCCAGGATATAAAATAAACTCACATAAATCCTTGACATTCTTATGTGTTTCTAACAAAGCCCAACAGAGAAAGAGAAATTCCATTTAAAGTTATTAGTGACATTATACAATATTTGGGGGTCTACCTGGCAAATCAAATTCGGGAAATTTATGAACACAATTTCACAACATATTTCTCACAAAAAAATGGATCTAAATAATTGGAAAAATGTCATTTGATCAAGGTTAGTCTGAGCTAATATAATAAAAATGACAATTTTACCTAAATTAATTTACCTCCTTAGTATCATACCCATTAAGTTGCCAAAAATTATTTTATACAACTAGAAAAAATAATAAAAAAATTATCTGTATAACAAAAGGTGCAGAATAAAGGTGCAGGCAATTAAAGAAAATTAGTTCTAGGGAAAGTGGCCTAGTCATACCAGATTTTAACCTGTGTTATAAAGCAGCAGTCATTAAAACCACTTGGTATTTGTTGAGAAAGAGAGTGGTAGATCAGTGGAATAGATTAGGTACAAAAAACACAGTAGTCAATGATTATAGTAACTTATTGTTTGATATATCCAAAGGCTTCTGGGATAAGAATTCGTTATTTCACAAAAACTGCTAGTTTAACCAGAAACTAGTGTGGCAGAACATGGGCACAAACAAATATCTTACACCATATACCAAAATAAAGTAATAAATATATTCATAATTTAGATATAAAGACTGATACTTAAGCAATCTGGGAGAGCAAGGAATAGTTTGCCTGAAAGATTTATGGAGAAGAGAAGAATTTATGACCAAAGAAGAGATGAGAGCATTACAAAATGCAAAATGGATAATTTAGATTCCATTAAATTGAAAAGATTTTGTACAACAAAGCCAATGTAACCAAAGTTAGGAGGGAAGTGGAAAATTGGAAAAGAAGTTTTACAACCAGTGTCTCTGATAAAGGCCTCATTTCTAAAACACAGAGAAAATTGATTCAAAATTATAAGAATACAAGTCTTTCCCCAATTCACAAATGGTCAAAGGATATGAAATGGCAGTTGTCAGAGGAAGAAATTAAAGATACTTGTAATCATATGGGAAAATGCCATAAATAACTATTAAAACTGTGATTCAAAACAACTCTTAGGTATCACATCTCACCAGTCAGATTGGCTAACATGACAAAACAGGAAAATGATAAATGCTAGAGAACATGTAGGAAAAATAAAACACTTAATGCATTGTTGGTGGCATTGTGAATGGATCCAACCATTCTGGAGAGAAATTTGGAGCTATGTCCAAAGGATTAAAACAATGTGCACACCCTTGCCCCAATAATACCACTTCTAGGGCTGTATCTCAAAGATATCATACAAGTGGGAGGAGGATCCATATGTACAAAAATATTTATAACAGCTCCTTTTGTGGTGGCAAAGAATTTGAAATCAAGGTGATGCCCTTCATTTGGGGAATGGCTAAACAAGCTGTGTTATATGAATGTTATGAATTACATAGAATTCCAGAGCCTGAATGAAGATGGAAACAAACTACTTTCTCCTTCTCTTTTTCTTTTTGTTTTCTGCTTCTCCCTCGTTATTCATTCCATTGGTTTTAATTCTTCTTTAAAATTTAATTAATATTTAATGTGAAGGTATATGTAAAACCTATATCATATTGTATGACACCATTGAAGGGTGGGGGGAGGAGGTGTAGGGGGAAATTTGGAACTCAAAAACTTGTGAAAATGAATGTTATAAGGTATAAGTAAATCCATTAAATAAAGAAAAGAAACACACACATACACACAACTTCAGCATATCGTAGAATCCTATTTTTTGTTCCATCCTACTATCTGCTTCCATTTTATGGGGAAGTTAATCCCATTCACATTCACAGTTTTTATTTCTATCTGAATATTGTCTTTTATTCTATTTCTGTCTGTCCTATCACTTTTTACATCCTCACCAGTGTCTTACTTCTCTCTGATGATGTCCTTGATCTTCTCTCCCTTCTGTCAGTCTTTACCATAGCTTTACTTAATCTCCTCCCCTCATACTGTGTGTCTATGTATGCATATATATGTATGCATGCACACACTATATATGTGTGTGTGTGTGTACACACACACACACACACATATGTATATATATATATATATATGTGTGTGTGTATATATATATATACACACACAAAGAGATGTATACAGACAAACGTACATAAGGTGAATTTTAGGGAATGAACTAAAAAAATAAAGGATGACAAGCCAAGTACACTGGGTACAGAAGTGAGAGGTGGGATAGAGTAAATTTTAAGATTAAGCTCTGTTACCAAGGTAGAAGGGGAATGGTCTCAGGCTTCTTGTGCATTGGCTATAGGTGCTGGCTGTATACATGTTGTTATGCTGATGTTGTCCTGATGCCCACTCGGGACCTTCATTTCTGGTGCTGCCCTGTGGGATAGGATGGAGTTTGTTTCTTGCTACTGGAGGCTGTAGGTGTCTTGCAACTTACCTGGTGCTGAACTGGAATTCTAGTCTTGGTTCCTGGCTTGTGCGGAATGAAATGGGGGTGTTTCTGTGTTTTCCCCAGGGCTACAATGAAGGACTTGGAGTCTGATCTCTGGAAGTTGCCTCCTTATCGACGTCTATGCTGGTACCTGGTGATGCCAGAGTCTGCTATTTCCCTGGCTATGCTAAGACTCATGGGTGCCCTGGTGTTGATATTTGCCTGCTCTGCTGCACTGGGCCTTAGCATCCAATGCTGCTTTCCTGAGGTGGCACTTCCTCTTGCTTGCTGGGATGCTTCCTCTTCTGGAATGTGTTCTCCTTTTCTCTGAGTGAAATGGACCTTCCCTACCCGTCTTCTAAGTGTCTTGGGCTCAAAGATTGTTTCACCCTGTATTTTTGTTGGTTCTGTTATTCCAAGATTTATTTTGAAGTGTACTTTATGGTTGTTTGGAAGTGAATATGGGAGAATTATGGCGATTTGCTACTTACTTCTCCATCTTAGCTTACTGAGCCATGTTTTTAATGTTATGATATTAGAAGAACCAGCTAAATGGATAATACATTTCATTTTTGGCAGTGATATTATTTCTCAGATGAGTTATAAAAATTAGTGATGACTTTTGAACTTCAACATGGAAATAAAATAAATATTGACCTTTACATATTGGACCATATTTCAAATTGAGTCATTATAATTTTTCTTGCATTAATTATCAAAGCAGTTCTGCTATATTTGCAAATTATTTCATCTAAGTTTTCAAAGATTTTGCTGAAAACTGGTTCTTAGGCAACCATCCACTTCAACAGAGGATTCAGAATGGAATTAAAACTCTGTAGCACATCTCAGGTACCATGAACTTAATATATGTACTTAATATTACCTATTGATGTCATATTACTATGATATTTTCCTGTATTTTAGAATGAATCTTCAAGATTAGCATGCCAGCACTTTGGATAAGGACAACATGGGTGCTGAGATCTCTGTGTTCTAGTGCCTTTGTTAGGGATAATGACAAGCTATTGGTCAGGGAATGTTAGGATTGTTTGAAGGAGCTTGGGTCATTTAGCCTAGAGAAGAGCATACTCATATATGTTGTTCATAAGAGGAAGGAAACAGATTTGACCTTAGAATGGAAAACCAGGAGCAAAGAGAAAAAGTTGAAATGAGACAAATTTAGGCTTCTTAATAATTACAGCTGTGAAATATATTGGGGCAATAGGGTTTCCTTCACTGAAGATATTTGGAGATAAAAGGATAGGTGACCATTTGTAAAGTATGTTTCAGTAAAAATCATTTTCTGAATATGAGTTGAACTAGGTACCTGAGGTCGCTTCTAATTTTGAAATTTGGGGGTTCTAAATTTTCCATAAAATCTAAAAAATTTACTTAAAATTTGTGCTAGGGCTGGAAAGATTACAGAGAGATCCAATTGATACAAGTCAGTAATATAACTCAATTGCCTCCATGTAATATGAGGCCTTTCATTCATAGCTTTTGATTATCTCTTCATTTGCTGAGAAGAAGGTCCATTCTATAAAGTAACACACATTTTTTAGGAATTGTAGCTGAAGATTCCTTGACTCAGATCCAATCAAAAAAGGGAAAGTTATGTTGTCTATGGCTATTTTTCCTGATTGTGTATTTCTCTCACAAATGCACTCTGGAAAAGAGGAATTGTACAATTATGTATAGGAAACTGTTCATTCTCAAGGTTGCTCAGATGACCTGCTTACATATCCTAGAGGCAGTGAAGTATCTCCATTATGATTTTAAAAAATAATAACATTTTAAATTACCTTATTATTTTCTTGTCCTTAATGGATGTTATTGTTTTCATTTGATTTTCTAATGATGGCTCTTGTTCATGGCATTAATTCTGTTTTAAATCTCACTATCAATAAAATATTATGGTGAAATTGTTCTTGGAGGAAGACTCCTAGAAAGAAAGTATTATTTGAATCACACCCCTGTCCCACAAGGATATTATGTGACATCCAGGGAGAACTGTGGCTGTTCTAATGGCAAAAGAGGATGTTTCACAGTCTCATAATGGTCCAGCAGAAATGAAGAAAAATAATTTAATTTGTCAGCACTACTATTGTAGGGTGCTTAGTGGTATGTGCAAGTCTGTGACTACAATCACAAAAAGAAATTCTAACAAAAGCTGGGGGGGGCACCTATAGCCATTAACAGATATGTTAGAGACAGCAATTTGGAGCTTGGCTATACTTGGAACAACACCTTCAAATATAGGTGATAAAGCAGATACTAAATAAAAATGAGAGCAAGGGGCAAAGGCCTCTGGAGAGCAAATATATTATTGTAGGAATCTAGAGACCAAGTCTGATGGGAACACTTAATATCTCCTAATATAGAAAGCCTGTAGGGATATAGAAAACTTGATTTATAATCCTGAATTACCATGTACCCGGAAAATTCATTCAACTTCCCCCATTTTCTATATGCTGATGTTTCCATGTATATTCTCATGCTGTCCGTGGGAATGAATGAATGACACTCAGGTGATGTAGAATGATAAATATGAGTTCTCAGACACAAGAAAGGCAGTAGTACTTTTTAAATTAATGAAAGGGATATTCCTTAAAAAATCAAAAATACACATCAGAGTGGAGGATGTACTTTGCCCCTCTCTGGTTATAGTATCTTTAGAATCTGAAAAATTAAGCTATTGAGTTTGGGGAAGAGAAATCAGGTCAGCACTGAACAGAATTTATGGAAAACAGAGCCATTAGCAATATAAGAACTAACTAGAAAGTGAGCACAAGAGGCAGTAATGCTTCTGTTTTTTTTTTCATATCTTAGGTGAGAATGAATCAATAAGGATTTGTTTGTATTTTTATTTAGTATTTTATTTTTTCCCAGTTATATGTAAAAAACAATTTTAACAATCATTTAAAAAACTTTGAGTTCTAAATTATCTCCTTTCTTCTATCTCCCCAACCTACTGACCCATCAAGCAATTTAATATAGGCTATATGTCTAGTCATGAAAAATATATCCATAATGGTCATGTTGGGAAAAAATCATAGATGAAAAAAACACAAGGAAAAATTTCAAAAAGTTTTTTAAAAGTTTGCTTCAATCTGTATTCAAATACCATCAATTCTTTTTCTGGAGATGAATAGCATTTTTCATCATAAATCCTTCAGAGCTTTCTTGTATCATTGTATTTCAGAGAATAGCTAAGCCATTCACAGATTATTCACCTTACAATATTGCTGTTAATTTTTACACAGTACATTTCACTTTGCATCAACCCATGCAAGAACTTCCAGGTTTTTCTGAGAGCATCCTGCTCATCATTTCTTATAGTAAGATAGTATTCAATCATAATCATATACCACAAATTATTCAGTCATTCTCCAATTGATGGGCATCCTCTCAAATTATTTTTTTCTTTGCAACTGAAATGAGCTGCTATAAATATTTTTGTACATATAGGTGTTTTTCCTATTTTTTTTCTTTTTATCAAACCGAGTAATGGTATTGCTAGGCAAAAGTGTATGCAGGATTTTATATTTGGGTACAATTCTAATTTGCTCTCCAGAATTGTTGAATCAGTTTATAACTCCACCAACAATACATTAATATCATTTTTTTCCCACAACCCATAAACTTTTTCATTTACCTTTTCTGTCCTACTAGCCAATCTAATAGTGGAAATAGTACCTCAGATTTGTTTTAATTTGTATTTCTCCAACCAGTCATGGGCTAGACTATCCATTCATATGGCTTTAAATAGCTTTGATTACTTTATATGAAAACTGAGCATATCTTTTGATCTTATATCAATTGGGGAATGGCTCTTATTTTTATAAATTTGACTCAGTTCGCTAGGTGTTTGAGAAATGGGGTCTTTTTCAGAGAAACTTGCTTCAATTTATTTTTCACAGTTACTATTGCTAGCTGTATTTCCCTCCAACCTACACATTTATTGTATTCTTTCTCCCCTTTCACCCTTTCCCTGCTCAAAAGTGTTTTGCTTCTGACTACCCCCCCATTTGCTCTCCCTTCTAATCACCCTTCCTTCTCCTTCCACTTTTACTTTCCTATAGGGTAAGATGGACTTCTATAACTGATTGTGTGTGTGTTATTCCCCCTTTGAGTCAATTTTGTTGAGAGTAAGATCATGTACTCCTCCTCAATCCCCCCTCTTCCCCTCCACTGTAAAACAGATTTTTTGCCTCTTTTATGTGAGATAATTTACCATATTCTAGCTCTCCTCCCATGACATTCCAATTGCAACCCTTAATTTTATGTTTTTACATATTATTCCTTCATATTGAATTCACACTGTGATGCATGTGTGTGTGTGTCTGTGTATGTATGACTTGTATTTCCTCCAACTACCCTAACACTGAGAAAGATCTCATTAAGTTAAAAATATCATCTACTTATGTAGAAAGGTAAGCATTTCAACTATAATAATTCCCTTATAATTTATTTTTCCTGTTTCCCTTTCCATACTTCTCTTGATTCTTGCACTTGAAAGTAAAATTTTCTGTTTAGCTCTGGTCTTTTCATCAAGAATGCTTTAAAATCCTTTTTTTCACTGAATATCCATTTGCCCCTGAAGGATTATACTCAGTTTTACTAGGTAGGTGATTCTTGATTTTAATCCCAGCTGTTTTGCCCTCTGGAATATCATATTCCAAGCCTTCTGATCCCTTAACATAGCTGCTAAATATTGTGTTATCCTGAATGGGTTTCTTCAGTACTTGAATTGGTTAAATGGAAAAAGAAGGTCCAAAAGCTCAGTGAAGAAAATAATTCCTTAAAGTTATAATAGAGCAAATTGAAGGTAATGAATTTATGAGAAATCAGGATATTATAAAACAGGCTTTTTTATCTTTTCTTGATTTCTCACTCAATCACTAAGTTCCATTTGCTCCATTTTAATTTTTAGGGAATTATTTTTAATCCAATGCTTCTAGTGAATCAAAATTTAAATCAAACTTCTAGTTTACATCATTAATTTCTACAAGATTTTGAGTTACACATTTTCTCCCCATTTTCCCCTACCCAACACCCCAAAATAGTGATCCCACTGGATATCCCCTCTTCCAATTTGCTCTTTCCAATACCTTCTTCCATACATCCTCTGATTTTCCAGTAGGTCACAGTGCACATCTATGCCCTCAGTGCCTGTATATCTTATTTCCCAGGTACATGTAAAATAATATTAATAAAGTATATTTTTTAAACATTTGATTTTAAAACTTTGAATTCCAGATTCATTCCCTTCCTCCCTTGTCACCCACCATTACAGGAAAGCTGAGCAATTCAGTATAGGTTATACTTGTGTAGCTAAGCATAACATTTCCATAGTGGATAAATTGTAAAAGACTGACTATATTTTCCTCCCTCCCATCGCACCTCCCTCTTCTTCTGTTCTCTACTTTGATCCTGTCCCTTTTCAAAAGTAGGTGCTTCCAACTTCCCTGTGCCACTGCCTGTCTTCCCTTCCATCATCCCCCCACTCATCCCCTTCCCCCCTACTCTCATGTAGGATGAGTTACCCTGTTTAGTGTGTATGTCATTCCCTCCCTAAGCCAAATTCAACGAGAATAAGGTTCAGCCATTCCCTTTTGCCTTCCTATTCTTCACCTCCATTGTAAATATTTTCCTTTGCCTCTTCTATATGAGATAGTTTACCCCATTCTGTATCTCCTGATCTCCTCTCATTATATTCCTCTATCACCTCTTAATTTCAGCTTTTACATATCATCCCTTCCTATTAAATTGGCCATGTGCCCTCTATCTATGTATACCTGTACACATATATAACCACATTCACATATGTATTCCTATGCCTATATACCCTCCTATCTAGACAGAAAGACAGACACACACACATATTTCTATTCCCTATTACTATTCTCATACTGAGAAAATTTTAATCAGTTACAGTTATCATTTTCCATGAAGGAATGTAAATTGTTCAATTTTGATAAAATCCTTATGATTTCTTTTCCATGTTTACCTTCTCATGTTTCTCTTGCTTCTTGTATCTGAATGTCAAATTTTCTATTCAACTCTGGTTTTTTAATGAAGAATGCTTGAAAACCCTCTATTCCTCTGAAAGGCCATATTTTCCGCTGAAATATGATACTCAGTTTTGTTGGGTAGGTGATTTTTGGTTTTGGTCCCAGCCTCTTTGACCTCAGGAATATCATATTCCAAACCTTTTGATCCCTCAGTGTAGAAGCTGTCAGATCCTGTGTTATCCTCCTTGTGTTTCCAAAATATTCAAATTGTTTCTTCCTCACTGTTTGTAATATTTTCTCCTTGATCTGGGGATTCCAGAACCTGCCTATAATATTCCTAGGAGTTTTATTTTTGGTATCTTTTTCAGGAGGTGATTGGTGGATTCTTTCAACCTCTATTTCACCCTCTGGTTCTAAAACACCAGGGCAGTTTTCCTTGATAATTTATTGAAGGATGATTTCTAGGTTCTTTTTTTGATCATGGCTTTCAGGTAGTCCAATAGTTTTTAAATGATCTCTCCTGGATCTATTTTCCTGGTAGTGGTTTTTCCAATGAGATATTTCACATTGCCTTCTAATTTTTTCATCTGTTTGCATCTGTTTAATAGTATCTTTATTTCTTCTAAAATCACTAGCTTCCATTTGCTCCAATCTAATTCTGAAGGAATCATTCTCTTCAGTGAGATTTTGAGATTCATTTTCCATCTGGCAAATTTGGGTTTTTAAATCATTCTTCTGCTCATTGCCTTTTTGAGACTGTTTTGCCATTTCAATTAACTTATGTTTAAGGTGTTATTTTCCTCAGTCAAGTTGTTGTTGACTCTCATTTCATCATTCTCTTCCATCATTATCATTTCTCTTCCTAATTTTTTCTCCACTTCTCTTATTTTGTTTTCAAAATCCTTCTTTAGGTCCTCTATGGCCTGCAACCAACTTGCAGTTTTCTTGAAAGATTTTGGTGCAGGCTTTCTGAACTCACTGCCTTCCTCCTGTTCCATTCTTTTATTTTTATTGTCCCCAAAATACGAGTGTAAAGTTGGGTTGCTAAGTTTGCTTTGCTTCCCTTGTTTGCTCATATTGCCACTCAATTACTTGACTTATGGGCTTTTTGCCACATTAGGACTCTGCTACCAGACAGGGGAGATTTGTCCCAGTCACTGTGGTTTTCTTAGCTGCTGAAGGTATTAGTTGGGTGCCCTCTCTGAAGCCCTAACATTCTCTGGCAAGTTGGTCACACATACCAGAACCTCCACCCTATACCACAATCCAGATCCAAGTAGGTAATGCAAGAACCATTACCCCATAGACTGGTTGCTTTGTCCCCTTACAATATGCAATCAAGGAGCTGATGCAGCCATGTGGCTGCAGCTGCATGGCTGCTGTGTGTCAGCTGCTTCTTGCCCCAGGGGCAAAGGCCGACCACACTCCTGAATTACTGGATCACAGAGAACACACTGCACTGACCTATCACTTTGTCCTTAGGATCTATATGTTGATAATTCTGGAAACTGCCACATATTTTGGTGATCTGGATTCCCCTCACCTGGCAGCTGGTCAGGCCCACCCTGAGGCTAAAATGTGTTTGTGTGTGTGTGTGTGAAAGAGAGAGAGAGAGAGAGAGAGAGAGAGAGAGAGAGAGAGAGAGAGAGAGAGAGAGAGAGAGAGAGAGATTAGGAGAGCCATTCTGGAAGTTATGTGGAGGGCATTCATATAGCTGTCTTTCCCCAGTGAATAATTACTCCATAGCTTATAACAACCAATGAGGGTCTATAGTATATGATCATGTCTCAGGTTTTTTTTTTATATCTCCAGTTGTAGAATGTGAGAAGGACTAGAACATGGATCATATTGAGAGCATCCAAAGAAAGTGTAAAATTATAGTATGAAGGAGAAAGCATACTTGATTGTGGAGTTTTGGAACCACATGCTTATTTAGAAGGAATAAGAAATATTTTAGAGTACAGATTCTGTTGTGGTAAATATATCATATTGTAGGCAGAAGCATATCTTTATCAGGACTATTGACTAGAGAGGTTTCCTATACCATATATCACACATTATTCCATAAATGATCAGCTTGTTATGCCATTTCTAGTCAGCAATTAATGAATTGAAGGGCTTGGATTATTGGTTTGATCACTGTACATTGAGAAAGAGTGGTAGGATAGAGTTGGAAGAGGCTAAATGCATGGTGGCAAAGAAGATGGTCATTCAGTCTGGATGAATGTCTAGATGAATGGTTGAGTTTTTACTCATAAATCAAGACAGCTAAGTTCCATGTAGGAATATCCAATTCTAAATGAATTAACTCCCCCAATGACTGCAGCCATGTTTTATGGAGCTCTAATCTGGTCCAGACAGTGATATTTCAGTTAAAGAGAAAAAGTACATCAGGAAAGATGGCAAAATGTCATGACATTGAGATATAAAAAAGGCAATCAAGAGGTAGAAGGTAGTTGTGATCAGGCTGCAATACATTACAATTAGGGAATTTTAAAGAAAATGTGGGGCAAAGGATGATATCAAATAATTATATGAGTGAAACATAAGATAGGCTGGTCCCATTGTGACAATGAAGGTTGGATGTTGAATATATTGTGTACTTCGCTATTATCCTCATGAAGGAAGGAATAAGAATCTATTAAGAACACCTTTGTGCCAGGTATTTTGCTAAGTGCTTTAGAAATATTAACACATTCAAACTCACAACAATGCTGTAATATAGGTCCTATTATTACCCCTGTTTTACAGTTGAAGAAACTGAGGTAGCAGAGATTAAGTGACTTTCTTCGGTAACACAAGTAGTAAGTGTCTGAGGTTTGATTTGAACTCAGGTCTTGTAAATGCGAAGCCCGATATTATATCCATTTCAACACCAGCTACCTCATGATATGAAGAGAAAAGGAAGAAGATTCCTTAGAAGACTTAGTGGAGCCCCCGTTATGAATATGTGAGAAGACATGTTCAAGCATCAAAAATCAGATGCGAATGGGTTGCAAATGACATCACTGGAGGGAACCCTCACATATGTGAGAATATATATCAGCTTCTAGCTATCTTTCTAGTCCTCACCTCCCCCACTCTTTATCTAGTTCAGGTACTTCTAGCCCATTTTATCTCAAGGACCACTTTGACAACTAGGGAACACTATGGAACCTGATTTTAAATATATAAAATCAAATATTGAAGACTGCAAGAGAAACCAATTATATTAAAATATAATTATCATTTTAAAATATTACTGACCTGAGTTCAAGAACCTCTGCTCTAATCAAAATAAAATTTGGTAAAATAAATGACAATTAATATTTGTGTCAAAAAAACTTGTGTGAACATTAATTTTCACGATCCATCTAATTCCCTTGGTCAAGGGGCAAGTAAGGTGGTCTCAAGCTTGCTGTGGTATTAGTTTTCCCTTTAACCCTTCCCCCTTCTAAAACATGATTATTCTTTTGGACATTTTTGTAAGACTGCAGATTGAAAATATCTCATTTCACAGAAGAGAATTTTGTGTGGCATTCTTTATAATTTAATTAAAGTATAATTTCTTCTTATTCACGCAGGCAACTATTATTCAGCATGGGCCCTGATGGTAGTTATTACACGATTGTAATGAATACATGTTTGTTTGGTTTTTTTAAACACTAAATATAAATGGGATTCTGATTTTACATGGGGAATTAGCAATGCCCTGATTACATTTTTATGGCTTGTCATAGTGATGCTTTATAGCCAGTGGCTAGCAAGCTTAGTTGATGTCTATTAATCCCCAGGCCAAATATTGATTTACATGCCATCAATTTAGAAAACTCAACCATTGCAGATTTATGTTTGTCTGGTATCTGAATATCTTTTTATTTCATTTTAAGTTTCTTTATCTTAAACATCCAGTACAAAATATTTACCTCAACAATAATCTTTACTTTTGAGCAAGTAATTTGCTTTCAAATACCAGCACAATATTTCATGATGTGGTAATTGGATGCAACATGAACTACCAATCTATTTCCGAATTCCTGAACTTAAAACAAAGCATGGAAACCAAACCCAATTACCCTTGGGTGGATTTTAAATACAAAGAAAATTGTGATGTTTACCCACCCCCTCTCTCAGCATAATTAACCAGTTTTAAATCAATATACAGAAATTGGTCAGCTGGACATAACATTTTATTGATAACTTTTTAAAATTATGAATTGTCTACATGTTACTGAAATGTAAATCAGTAGTTGAACTGATGACACTAAATCCACAATGACTAATTAAAATAATCACAGGATCTAGCTGAGCCCCAGAAAATGTTCTTTGTCATTTTAAAATTATTTCTTTTGTGACTCACTGAGTAACTGGGAAACTTCAATAAACCAAGAAGGTGCCAATTCTTTACAAACTCTTATAAAGTATATCAGGAAAAAAAATCACTCTGAGATTTTCTTTTAAAGACAAAAGCTTCAAAGCTTCATTATAATAGGAGTTGTTTTCCTCCATTACACATAGATAACTCCCAAAGGCTTTACTTTTTTTAAATATAACATTAAAATTCAGAATATATTCAGATAGAAAAGCTTACTGTCTTTCAAAGAGTAAAATAAAAGCCACAATTCTCAATACTTCTTGCTATAACTCATAAGGTCAATATGGACACCTATTAGTAAATCCTTTAATAGAAAAGATGAAACATTCCTGATGACCTCTTTCACCTGACCCCTCTTCCACATATCTCCATCATCCACATCATCACTGAAGTCTCTGTGTTAGGCTGGCTGGCACACTTACCTTGACTTTTCTACATTTAACAAGTCCATGGAGCTTTTAGAAAAGAGAGCCTCCAAAGTCTTCATTAATGTTTTATTCATGTTTTGCTCCATTTACTAAAGAGATGCTTGTTTTAGAGTTCACTTATATTTTGCAAATTGTGCTTATGGCATAATATATGGACTATTGATCAATAAAATAAACTCAGTGTTCTCTATTTGCAATTGAGATACTGTCTTTTTAGCTTAGTGTTAAAGAAAATATAATTTGCCCTTTCCTTTTATTTTTCCCCAAAACAATTCTAGTTTCAAAGATGATTTTCAAAACCATATTTGTTAAAGCTACATAAGAGTTATTTTCCAGTGAGAAACTTCAGTTTAAAGTTATTCAACTGTGCTGAAATGTAACTGCCAAAGTATATCCAGTTTTGAAATAGAAATCTTGAAATCAGAGTGAGGACATATGCTAAAAAGGGGAAAACATTTTCTCTTAGTCATTTGACTTAGTCATTTGCCTCCCTGGGAGATTGAGTTGGGGTAAAGGAAACAAAGTGATAAAACTCTAGAAGAACACTAAATCTGGAGTCAAAATACATGATTTCAAATCTATTCTCTGCTACTTATTGTTACCTTGATCAACTTCTCTTCATCTACCCGATTTATCAAATTACTGAATGATGAAAGTAGTCAAAGAATCATGATAACTGTTAGGCAAAGAAGTGAATAGAAGCATTTTTAAAAGTGTTGATTCTCGCATATACAACAGATATTTATTTGGGAAGAGACTGTTCAATATAGTTCATAAGTACTATATTATTATGGCATTAGTATAATCCAAACTGAAAAGATGAAAACTGGTGTTCTGTCTGTATATTTATGGATTGCTAATGCTTTTATGAAATTTATTTATTCAGTGGGCCTTTGCCTTCACTCTGAATCTGATATTTCTCTTTGTGGAATTATCAACATTCCCCTCACCCTTTCATAGAACATAGAAATCAGCATAGCCAGACTACAACTTTATTAGGCATAGCAAAAATCAAAGGGGATAAAAAGTTAAATACTTCTCACACAGTACTCTCCACTCAACCATTTCCTCCTACTCCATCAACTCAATGGTTCACTATTGTCTCCAGGAGCTAGTAATACAATTATCTGTATTTTAATCACTAGCCTCTTCTTACCTTTTCTATCTTCTTATACCTCAATCTCCTCTGTGTATACTAAGATCCAGAAACACTGACCTTACTGTTGTTCACATACAACATTCTATCTGCCATATATGCCTTTTCACCTGCTATCCTCCATTCCAGGAATGCTCTACCTCCTCACCTTCATCCCCTGGCTTTCCTGACTTCTTTCAAGACTTCTCTCCAATCTTAACTTCTTCAAGATGCTTTCCCTTGTGTTCCCCATCTCCACCTTCTCTAATGCCTTCTTTCTGAGATTACTTCTCATTCCTCCTCCTCTCTTCCACATCCTCCTCCTCTTCGTCCTTTCCTTCCTCCTTCTCCCTGTTTTTCTCATTTTCTCTTTCTATCCATGTGAGAAGTTATGTATTTACCTGTGGGTATTCTTTCCAAAATAAATATATATATTTTCATCACTTATAATTTACAAGATATCTTGTAAATTGTCATTAATGACTTCTTAAAATATAATTCTGAAAAACCAGGCATTATAAAGCCCATTGGGATTCAAATATTCAAACTTGACTATGCTTTTAAACACAAATCACTATGCTTCTCAAAGACTCATCAATAATAGGTAGCAGCCCAAGTCTCACTTGCTCATTTTTTGGGGGATTCTAATGAATGTAAATAGCGATTGTTTCTGTTGTGATCAGAAATTGTGAGTCTTCTCTTTATATATTGATTCTTTTCTTAAAGAAAATTAGTCTGTTTTTTTTTAATCAATTCTTGCCTTACCTCTATTTACTGAACGGTTGTTGCCTCAGACAAACTGAAACGTGATAAAGACCTTAGCTTAAAAAGTACAGGGTCTCCCTCTGCCTCTGGGGCTATTGCCAGTTGTCCTGACTTATGTCTTGCCGTGGAATTTTTGACTCTGATTGCTCTAGAGGAGAGAGGAAGACTGATGATTCTGTACAACTCTGTCTTACTTAAATCCAATTTAATTGGAAGTCCAGACATCATCCACCTGATACCCTTGGTCTTCTTTCAGAGGAAAAGATCAACAACAATCTATGAGTATTAGTAGCAATCCCTCCCTACCCCCAACCAGACAATTCAAGTTGGACAATGATGCTATTTCCTCCTCTTCCTTCTTCTTCCTGCCACTACTCTTCTTCCTTTGTACACATGATGAGTCATACATACCCTTAGATGTGGGTGTTCTGTACAAAGGAATATGAGTTTTGATTTATTATACTTCATAAGGTGTCTTGGGCTTTAGAGAATGAAGACTAGACATATTTGACACCCGTGCTCTAGGACATATTCTAAAGCCATAAACTAAAGAGAAGCAGCTGGCCAGCATTGTTAGAGAGAGATTCCTAATCTGGGAGTCTCCCATACCAATGAAATGACAAGTAAAGTCTTATTTGATCCTTTTTCTTGTTGTTTTATCTCCAAGGTTGAACACAACTGAAACCCACAGTATTTGATCTCACCTCAGTCATTGCATCAGCTTCTAAATGTAGTACTGTGAGTTGCCCTTAGTGTTTTGGGGTCTGTAGCAGCAAGCACCCCAAGCGTCCTCAGGGTTTGCAGCTACCACAGGTTCTTGGATCTGCTTTGTTAAAGGAAAGCAACTCAAAATGGGTTAACAAGCTTACTTTAATCAGTCAGACATATATCGTTTACCTTGTTCAGGGGAAAAAGGTCAGCACCCCAAACTTCAAAATATACAGACAGAATTATCAAGACATTAACAGATCAAGTAGACAGATTTCCAAACTGCCCAACCATTACATCCATACCCAGTCAACATCTGGGTTTCCACATTCTGGGTTTTTCAAAGCCGGGGGACTCTCAACAACGGCTTCCCAGAATTCAGATCAAATCACAGAACACTTCTCAAAGTGAGTCCCAAAAGCAGAAAGTGAAAGCCATCAGAGTAGTTATGACATTGGCACAGGTAGATAAAGTAGAAAGCACCCACATTTTAAAGCCTTTAAAACAGAACAGGCTACCTCAGGCAAAGGTCCTCCTCTCCCCACACACACAGCAACCACCCAGCATCCTGGAAGCGCGCTCCCAGCAGCTCCGGCCCCTGGCAGTCCTCAGCAGGAGTCCTTAGCAGAAAGTCCTTAGCAGTCCTAACTCAAAAAGGGCTTCGCGCTGCCACTGCCTCTGCTGCTGCCGCTGTCACCACCACCGCCAGCCGACGCAGGAACGCTAGCTTGGCTTCCGCTTCCTCTTGCTCCGCCCCTTCCTGCTACATCAGCAAGTCCAACGGGGCATGGAAGATCTTTAAATCCCATAACCCTTACAGGGTCTTGAGTTCCCAAGAAGTAATGGTCAACTCTTACACAGTTGGATCTATTCCCTACATAAAGCTCTCCCTTTTTAAATCAAGTTGCCATTATTCAGACCTTTCCCTTGGATTCACAATGTTCTAATGAGTAATAGTGTTATTTGGGGTTTATGGCTTGTCTGACTACTAAATTTTGAATTCCTTGAGGACAAAAATGTGTTCTTTTTTTTTTTGGTCTTTGTATCCCCAGGACAAGGTACAGAGCATTGCCAAAGCAATTGCTTAATACTCATATCTATTTTTTAAGTTTATTTATTTTTAATTTCAACATTAATTTCCACAAGATTTTGAGTTACAAATTTTCTCTCCACTCTTTCCCCTGCCCCCACCCAAAAATAGCAAGCCTACTGAATACCCCTTCCTCCAATGTGTTCTCTCTTTTATCCTCCCCCTTCACTCCCCCCCCTAACTTTCTAGTAGAGCAAGATGGGTTTCTATACCCTAGTAACTGTATATCTTATTTCCCAGGTGCATGGTAAAAACAACAACAAATTTTTAAACATTTGTTTTTAAAACTTTGAATTCCAGATATTTTTCCTTCTTTCCTCCTCAACCACTCCTACCAGGAAGTTAATCAATTCAATATAGATTGTACATGTGTAGTTACGCACATCATTTTTGTAGTAGTTATGTTGTGAAAGACTAACCATATTTCCCTCCACGTGATCATGCCCCTCACTTAATCTATTTTCTCCTTTGACCTTATCCCTTTTCAAAAATGTTTGCATCTAACTACCCTCTCCCACAATCTGTCCTCCCTTCTATCCTCCCCTCCCATTATTCCCTACCCCCTATTTTTCTGAAGGATAAGATAGCCTATTGAGTGTCTATTTTATTCCCTCCTTAGGTTAAAATCAATGAGAATCAGGTTGTCCTATTCCCTTTTACATTCCTGCTCTTCCTCTTCATTGTAAGAGTTTTCTCTTGCCTCTTTTATATGAGATAATTACCTTAATCTATAGTTACCTTAATTCTTCTCCCAGTAAATTCCTCTCTCATCTCTTAATTTTATTTTTTAGATATCATTGCTTCATATTCATCTCATCCTTTGCCCTCTGTCTATGTATACATGAACATACAAATGGCCGCACTCATATATGTATGTGTATATATATATATATATTTGTATATACCTTGATCCTCCCATGCATACATACATTCATACATACAAACATACACACACACATATATACATATATATATATATATATCCCCTTCAACTATCTTCATACTGAGAAAAGTCTTATGAGTTACAATGATCATTTTTCCATGTAGAAATGTAAATACATCAACTTTAATAGGTTCTTTATGATCTCATTTTCCTGTTTACCATGTCATGCTTCTCTTGCTTCTTGTATTTGAAAGTCAAATTTTGTGTTCAGCTTTCTTTGTTTAATCAAGAATGCTTGAAAGTGGGATGGATAGGTGGCACAGTTAATAGAGTGCCACACCTGGAGTCAGGAGGACCTTAGTTCACATCTGACCTCAGACACTTAATACACTTATTGGCCGTGTGACCTTGGGCAAGTCACTTAACCCCAATAGCACTGCCCTCCCCCCTCCAAATGTAATAAAAAAAGAATGCTTGAAAGTCCTCTATTTTATTGAATGTCCATAATTTTCCCTGTAGCGTTATACTCAGTTTTTCTGGATAGGTGATTCTTGGTTTTAGTCCTACCTCATTTGACCTCTGAAATATCATATTCCAAGCCCTTTGATCCCTTAATGTAGAAGCTGCTAGGTCTTGAGTTATCCTGACTGTGTTTCACAATACTCAAATTGTTTCTTCCGGATTGCTTATAGTATTTTCTACTTGACCTGGGAACTCTGGAATTTGGCTATAATACTCCTAGATGTATTCTTTTTGGGATCTTTTCAAAGAGGTGATTGATTAATTTTTTAAATTTCTATTTTGCCTTCTGGTTCTAGAATATCAGAGCAATTTTGCTTGATAATTTCTTTTTTTATGTGAAAATTTCTCATTTTTTTTTAATGAAAAACAGACTTAATGCATAATTTACACTCAGGCAGGCAGTAATCCCACAAAGAGCAGATTGTGGGGCAGGAGTTGGGTGAAGAGAGTTTAACGCAAATTAATCCTTTTATTAAATAAAAGTTGTACTTATATGGCATAAAATAAGCTCTTCAACTTTCAAATGTAGTATAAAATATTCTCCAACTGGTCTTCAAAGAGGTTTCCTCAGATCAGATCAGCAACATTCATGGGCATTTCATCAATCTGAGTTGAATAGTACTGTTCAATATCTCTGAGAATGTGGATGTCATCATTTTTTACAAAATTAATCGCAAACACCTTTTCAACCATATCGACCTGATCTCCCTATTCTGTTTATATATAATTCTCTGTTATTCGGTAGATCATAATTAATGATAAGAGAGACTTGAGGACCATCTAATCCTCTGGGCCAGACATCTGTACATATAAGTACTCAGCTTGCACCAGATCTAAGCTCTTTCATTATGGAGCCTCTCTCTTTTGGGGGTATGTCTCCGTGCATCGAAGAAACAGTGAAGTTGGCTTCTCTCATCGTCTCAGTCAGCTAGTCTACCTTCCTCTTGATATTACAAAAGATGACTGCTTGTGTGATGGTCAAGGTGTCATAAAGATCACACAAAGTGTCAAATTTCCATTCTTTCCTTTCTACTGTCACAAAAAATCCTTTGATTCCTCCAAGATTCAACTCATCACCTTTTACCAAGATGCGAATTGGATCAGTCATGAATTTATTTGTCATTTCTAAGATCTCATGTGGCAATGCGGCTCTGACGAAAGCCACCTGGGTAGCTGGAGGCAGGTATCTGAACACATCATGAATTTGTTCCTTGAGATCTTTATTAAGCATTTCATCAGCTTCATCCAAAACCAACATATCAATAGCATGGGTTCTTAAACTTCTGCGATGAATCATATCAAATACAAGACCTGGTGTACCAGCCACAACATGCTTCCCATAATCCAATTCCCTGATATCTTCACAACATTTATCCTCCCAATACAGGGATGACACTGGACATTTATGTAATCACTGAGAGCAAGAATACCCTTTTGAATCTGTACAGCTAATTTCCTGGTCGGAGCTAAGATCAAAGCCTGGGTTTCTCACACATGAATATCCAGACACTAGAGAACTGAAATGCTAAATGTTGCTGTTTTGCCTGTACCAGACTGCGACTGTGTGATGACATCTCTTCCTTTAATAATTTGTTTTATAGCATGCTGTTGGATAGCTGATGGTTTCTCAAAACCATAGGTGTAGATGCCTCACAGCAGGTCCTCTCACAGACCCATCAAGTTGAAGGTGGGTGTCACGTCTACCTCTTCACTGGTCTCGAATTCAACTTTGGTCACGTCTTCCTCCATTAGCAGCCACTTCCATGCAGAACCTGAAGTAGCCCTCATGGCTGTGGCAGCCATACTGCCCGAGAAGCCAGAAAGTGGGTGAGGGGAGAGTGGGTGAAAATTTCTTGAAAGATGATGTCTGGGCTCATTTTTTTTTATTATGGCTTCCAAGTAGTCCAATAATTTTAAAATTATCTCTCCTGGATTTATTTTCTAGGTCAATGTTTGTTTGTTTGTTTTTTTCCCCAATGAGATATTTTACATTGCCTCCTATTTTTTTCATTTTTTTGGATCTGTTTTCTAGTATCTTGATTTCTCCTAAAGCCATTAGCTTCTATTTGCTCCAATCTAATTTTGAAGGAGTTTTTCTCTTCAGTGAGTTTTTGAAATTCCTTTTCCATCTGGCAAATTCAGCTTTTTAAAACATTCTTCTACTCATTGGGTTTTTGGGCCTCTTTTGCCATTTGAGTTAGACTATTTTTAAGGTGTTATTTTCTTCAGTGTATTTTTGGGTCTCCTTTAGCAAGCTGTTGACTCCCTTTTCATTAATTTCTTGCATCATTCTCATTTCTCTTCCAAATTTTTCCTACATGTCTCTTACTTGATTCTCAAAATCCTTCTTGAATGCCTCCATGGCCTGTAACCATTTCATATTTTTCTTAGAGGCTTTTGGTTCAGGGGTTCTGACTTAGATGTCTTCCTGCTGCTCCATGCCTTAATCCTTTTTGTCCACCAAAAAGGGATTCCATCATCTGTTTGTGCTTCCATTGCTTGCTCACTTTGGCAACCAATTACTTGACTTTTGAGCTCTTTGCTGTGGTAGAACTCTGCTTCCAGAATGGAGAGAGCTATATTCCAAATCACTGGGATTTTTTCAGCTGCCAGAACTATTACATGGGTGCCCTCTCTTTAGCCCCCAAAAGCTCTGGCTCATTGGTCACATACTCCAAGACCACCACCCTATGCCACAATCCAGATCTAAGCAGGTCAATGCAAAAGTGATTACCCTCTTAATGGTTCCTTCGTCCCCCTACAGTCTGCAGGCCAGGATTCCTGGAAGCAATGACATGACAAATACAGCCACCATGGCTCCTCTGCTTTTTCTCTGGGGGTAGCAGCCAGTAGCATACTCTTCTATTTTGCCCTGGACCAAAAAAGTTCCACACTGACCTTTTACTTTGTCTTTCACATTTATGGATTGAGAAGTGTTGAAATGGCTTCAGCTGCTGGTGATTTACTCTCATAAAGTCTGCTCTAGCAGCAGCTCTTTGGGGCCTCCCTGGGGCTAAAACTGTGACTCAGGCAGGGCTGCTATCACTTCATAGAGCACTGTGATGGACCCTTTCTGCCAACCTGCCAGGCTTCCTTCAGCAGAATATTTGATACTCTCTGTCACTTTGTGGGTTCTGTAGCTCTAAGGTTGGTTTAGAGTAATTTTTTTACATGTTTTGGAGGAAGTGGAAGCCTAAACTGCATGGAAGCCCTGTTTGTACTCTGACATCTTGGCTCCACCTGCCCTCCTCCCCCTCATCTTCATTTATTGAGTTTGAAGTTGAATGAACTGAAGTTCTATATTTGGAATTCCCCTTCTTCATGGGAAATGCAAATCATAGGCTCTTTTAAGGGGATGTGAAAAGTGTTGCAAATAATAAACTATTTTAATACTAACAGATACTTCAGAAACTCCATTTACAAACTATTGCTGTTAATTTCAAATAGTCTTTTTTGTTGTTGTTATAAGCAAAGCCCTTTAGGGCAAGCCTGTATCCTAACTTTATAAGTCTAAACCAAATTGCTGAAGGTGCTTAAAAGTAATAGAATGCTTTGTGTTTCAGAGAATATTGATTTCAATTTTTTCAGCCATGAGTGACTTTCCTCTGATTAGTTTAAACTAGTGAGAATTAAAGTATTTAATACCATGTTTTGATTTAATGAAATGGCTATGATTTTGTCAGTGCTCAGTGAATTTAAGTTTCTTGGAATGTTTGCATGGTTTAGTAGATATGCAATCTTAGAGCATAACTGTCTATGTGTGAATATTCTGTCACATAAAGCCAATTTACATATGAAACCCTTTGACCTTATGTAAAGCTGGTTCTCAGAAAATAGATTGAAATCTAGTCTATCTGGCCCCTCAGAGACATTTTTTCTCTGTATCTTTGAGCCCAAGTGCCCAAACTTTTTTAAAACTAGACTAATCTAAGCATAATTGCAAAGGCAAATCATTGACAAGAATACACACACACACACACACACACACACACACACATATATATACTGTATTTTAGTTGTTATAGTTTGGCAAGCACTTTTGGAGTTAATTTTTACTGGCAAACCCTCTTAGAAACCAGGATTATATATCAATTTATTCATAAATTTTAAAATTTCCCATTTAAGGTTTGAAAAAACAAGATGGCATGACATAATTAAAATTAATCTTGAATTTGGATGGCGAGTGGTTCAAATCCAGATTTTTCCAATTAGTCAGTCTACGTGATCTAGGGCTTCTCCATCTCTTAACTTCTCCCGGACTCATATTCCTCTATGTAAAATGAAAATGAACTTGTCTTTACAATTTGCTTCAAAGAATGTTTGCAAGTATCAAATGAGAAAATATGTGCAAAGTACTTTACAACTTTATGGAACTCTAGAAAAATAAGCTAGGATTAAAGGGTAGATAAAGTTCTAAGTACCTTCTGAAACCTTGGCAAATGCATTTCAGTTTTTAACTATCATAGTATCATATTTTACAATCATTATTTCTCTAGGGAAAACGAAAATGAGGGGCAAGAGAATACATTAATAATTTTGGTGATTATCACACAACTGATACATATACAATTCATATGAATTGGCTTTATTGTAAAATTGAAGTGGATACTTACAACTCTACTAACAAAGATAACTGATTTATTCTCTGCAGGTATTGATAAGAGAATCTTCATAAAGACAGTAATGGAGGCATGTAGTGTGTGATCAAAATATTCAGTGGATCATAGAACATCTCCACATGAAAATCCTCCATGTCCAATTCCAGTATGCATCCAGACCTGGCTCTAATCAGTTAATATTTCATCCAAATTGGCAACTAATCATGGTGATTTTCTATCCCTAGGAAGCTGTTCTTAATCTTATTGGAATAATTTATTCACAGCTCTTCAATTTATGAATAATAGTCTGATAATTTATGGAGGTGCATTAACTCCTTCAGACTTTTAAATGTCATTTAATAGTACACAGTAATGAGATTGTTAGATACTCAAAAGCATTCATTCCTCACCACAATCCCCAGTTCTTTAGTCTTCATAGTTTATTTTTTGCCAGAAGGTCTTGGTTTATTGAAATACACAATGTAGTAGAAACATAATACAAAGGAAACAGCACAATTTGGGAGACCTGGGTAAGAAATCTAGATTTGCCTCAAAAAAAGGTTAGTATTTTCTTTTTGCTTTTAGGAGGGCAGTTGGGGTTAAGTGACTTGCCCAAGGTCACAGAATAGTTTTTGTGTTAAATGTCTGAGGCCGGACTTGAACTCAGCTTCTCTTGACTCCAGGGCCAGTGCTCTATTCACTCACTGCACCACCTAGCCTCCCCAAAGGTTAGTAGTTTTGAAAGTAATAAGGTGATCATAACCTGTCTGATGCTCATATTCTGGACGATGAATTTGAGGTTCAGTGTGAATGTAAATAGTTTGTTCAAAAATGACACGATTAATAAAAATGTGAGTCAGGATGTAGCTTCAAGAATTTCTCTCTCAAGAGTGGGCACTTTTGGCCAAGATTGTAGAATAAAGGTGGGGACTCATCCAAGCTTCCTGCTGAACCCTTCCAAATACTTTTAAAAATGACTCTAAACAAATGCTAGAATAGAATAATCCATAAAAAGATGGAGGGAAACAGATTTCCATCCCAAGACAACTTGGAAGGTCAGCAGAAAAGGTCTATTGCACCATAGTGAAAAAGGAACAGAGTCTATCACAAGACATACAAGCATAGAGCAGGTCCCAATAAACCCAAAAGAATTGTCAGGGTGACTGAATTACTGGCAATTTCCAGATCTCTCAGCACATAGACCACAAAGACCACATAGGTCTGTCACACCTGGGTGAGACTGGAGTGCCATAGACCATAGACTGCACCAGCAAATACCACCCCCAGCAAACCAGGAGCAGGTCTTGGGAATAACTGAATCAGTATAGGCAGTGGCAGCAACTCTTTCCAGAACTTTCAAGCCACAGAAAGTAAAGGGGGGGGGGGTGTACCACTGGTCAAAAGAGGTACAGACATCTCTTTGCTAGTACTGAGGCAGGACTCTGTTATTTTGCCTATACTTTGAACTGGGTTGCAGTCCCGGGTGGTAGGCCAAGGGAGAGGAGGAGCAATAGCATAGCAGAATTTGCAGCAGCAGTGCAAGAGTGCTTGTGGTCATTTTCAGACCAGAATACATACCAGCAGAGGAGTAAACATGTATCCTTAGACCACACTACATTGGAAGAACTGAAAACTTACAGGTCCATAGAACAGTCTATGAAAATAGTGGCACGAGGGGCGGCCAGGTAGCACAGTGAGTAAGAGCACTAGCCCCAGTGTTGGGATGACCTGGGATTCGAATCCAGGCTCAGACACTTAGCACCCACCCAGAAACACCTGGCCATGTAACCTTGAGCAAGTTACTTAACCCCAATTGCTTAAAAAAATAATTGCACAAAACCTCTGAAGCTTGAGATAATGTGCCATCCACATTGGAAGCAGAGTCCTACTTTAACAAAGGCTCAAAAGTCAAATAATAGTTTGGAAAAATAAGCAAACAATGGGAAAAACAAACAAACTTCTGTCTCTAGAGTTATTATGATGACAAAGAAGATCAAAAGATACACTCAAAAGAAAGCAACAAAATCAAATTTGCTTTGTCCAAAATTTCCAGGAAAAATATGAATTGGCCTCAGGCCTTAGAAGAGCTCAGAAACAATTTTGAAAATCAAGTAAGTAAGAGAGGTACAGGAAAAATTGAGAAGAAAAATGAGAGTAATGTAAGAAAATCATGAAAACAGATACAACAACTTGGCAAAGGAGACACAAAAAATACTGAACAAAATAACACCTTAAAAAACAGATAATGCCAAATGGGAAAGAGTACCAAAAACTTGAGGAGAAAAATTCCATAAAAAGCAGACTTGATCAAAATGAAAAGAAGGTCCAAAATCTCACTGAAGAAAAAAAAATTCCTCAAAATGAGAATGGAAGCTAATGAGTTTATGAGAAATCAAGAAACAATAAAACAAAACCAAAAGAATAAAAATAAAGTCATTATGAAATTTCTCATTGGAAAAACAACTGACCTGGAAAATAGATCCAGCAGAGATCATTTAAAAATTATTAGATTACATGAAAACAAGGATCAAAAAAAGGGGGCATGGAAATCATCTTTCAAGAAATTATCAAGTTAAATTTTCCAGATATTCTAGAACGAGATGATAAAATAGAAATTGAAAAACCCAATCAATCACCTTCTGAAAGATACCAAAATGAAAACTCATAGTAATATTAGGGTCAAATTCCAGAGTTTCGAAGTCAAGGAGAAAATTTTGCAACAAACTAGAAAGAAAAAATTCAAACATGATGGAGCCATGGTGAGTAAAACAGAAGATTTACAGCTTCTAAAATAAAAGATCTTGGCTTGGAATGTGACATTATAGAGGGTAAAAGAGCTAGTATTGCAAGCTAGAATGACCTACTCAGAAAAATTGAGCAAAATCCTTCAAGGAGGAAAATGGACATTCAACTATATAGAAGAATTTCGAATATTCTTTTTAAAATTAAATTGTAAGTTTATTTTTATTTTACATCATTCATTTCCTCAAGATTTTCAATTACAAGTTTTCTCCCCTTCTTTCCCCTACCCACCACCCCCAAACAGTGATCTGACTGTATACCTCCTCCCCCAATCTGCTCTCTCCTATATCCTCCCCCATACTCCCTCTCACTTTCCAGTAGGGTATTTCAAGTATTCTTGATGAAAAGAACAGAGCTGAATAGAAAATTTGACTTTCCAATAAAAGACTCAAGAGAAGCATAAAAAGGTAAACAGGAAAGGGAAATAATAAAGAACTTCACAAGTATAAACTATTTACATTTCCACATGGGAAATACTTAGAAGAACTATACATATATATATATATATGTATATATATATATGTATATATATAGAGAGAGAGAGACAGACAGACAGACAGACAGACAGAGACAGAGAGACAGAGAGAGACAGAGACAGACAGACAGAGAGACAGAGACAGAGAGACAGAAACAGAGAGACAGAGAGAGAGAGAGAGAGAGAGAGAGAGAGAGAGAGAGAGAGAGAGA
>NW_027186473.1:64495211-64533547 GCF_028583685.1 Petaurus breviceps papuanus
GAGAGAGAGAGAGAGAGAGAGAGAGAGAGAGAGAGAGAGAGAGAGAGTGTACAGGTGTGAATTGATTATGAAGGAATGATATCTTAAAAAATTAAAGAATGAATAAAATGAAGAGAAATAGAATAAAGAGAAATGTACTGATAGAATGAGAAAGGGAGAGGTAGAATAGGGACAAGTTATTGCACATGAAAGAGGCAAGAAAAAGCTTTTACACTGGGGAGTAAGAGAAGGGAAGTGGGGAGTAAGTGAATCTTACTCTCATCAGAATTGACTCATGGAAGGAATAACATACACAGACTACTGGGCATAGAACTTTTTCTTAGCTATCAGAAAATAAGAGGGGAAGGGGATAAGAAAATGGGTGGGTAATAAAAGGGAGGGCAGATTGGGAAGAGCTGGTTAGAAACAAAACCATTTTGAAGGGGGACAAGGTGAAAGGAAGAGAGAATAGAATAACCAGGGGGAGAGAGTAAGAGGTTGCAGAGAAATACAGTTAGCAATAGTAATTGTGAAAAAAATATTTGAAGTAGGTCTCCCTGATAAAGACTAGTTTCTCAAACATAAAAAAAACAAGTCAAATTTATAAAAACAAGAGCCCATTGATAAATTAAAATTAAAATGCGGGCATTTTCCATACTGCCTTCCCCTCATATGCTACCACTATGGCTATCACAATTTCTTCACTGATCTGGGTCTCAGATTCTTAAAAGGTAAAATGAATGTGTTGGACAAAAACATCTCAAAGATTGCTTCAATTTCTAAATCTACTATCCTAATCTTAAAAAAAAAAAAAAGGATATACATAATTTCACTGTTTAGGCTTCATGTGGAGACAAGTTTTTAAGCCTTAAACTCCTGAATATTCCAAAAGTCTTAATGAATTTTAAAACTTTAAATTTAGATAAAACATCACTATTGATACACCTCTAGAATATAAATGCAAATTTTTTATTATCCATATTATGACCTGTATAAAGACAGAATCAGTTTAACATCATGCATGGAGAGGTTTCCTCTAAACAATGGAAATGTGGGGAGGTGGAGTCAAGATGGCAAAGAGAAGCCAGGAAATTTCCTGAGCTCTCACCAGTTTCTCTGAGAAACAACATCATAGTAAACTTCTAAATAGATTCTGGAGTGGCAGAACCTACAAAAAGATGGAGAGAAGCAATTTTCCAGTTTAATATAACTTAGAAGGACTTCAGTAAAGATGTGTCTAACTTGGGTAAAGCATAAAAAGACAAATAGCAAAGAAAAAATATTATTCAATAAGGTGAATCTATTTACTTCCATACATGAGAAAAAGGATACTTGATACTCTTGAGAACTCAATATTTATTAGGGCGCTAAGAAGTGGTATACAGAGGAAAAGGGTATGGGTGTAATGTGTTTTTGATGTGATAATAAAATAAGTTTAAATGGGGGTTGAAAAAAAAGATTGTATTTGGAGAAGAGGAAAGGAAGTAGCAGAATATTGCCAATTACATTACATAAAGAAGAACAAAAGACCTATTATAGTAGAGGAAAAGAAAGGAGTGGGGTGAGCATTGCTTGAACCTTATTCTTATCATATTTGGCTAAAAGAAGTATTAAGATTCCTATTTATTTGGGTATAAAAATCTATCTTAAGCTGTTGGGAAATAGGAAGAGAAAGGGAAAAGAAGAGGGAGGACTGGATAGGAAGAAGGGCTGAAGTAGTACAGGAAAGGGGAAAGAAAAGGGAGATGGGCTGATAGAAGGGAAGGCAGATTGAGGAAGGCAGTGGTCAGAAACAAAACACTGGTGAGGAGCGAAGTGTGAAAAAGGGGAGAAAAATGCAAATGGGGTGTGAAGAAGATAGTTAGTGATACAACTCTAAATGTGAATGGGATGAACTCTCCCATAAAATGGAATTGAATAGTGGATTAAAAACCAGATCCTGTAATACATTGTTTACAAGAAACTTATTTTAAGCAGAAACATACACAGAGTAAAGGTACAAGACAATATTACTTTTCAGCTGATGAAAGAAAAAAAAAAGGAGTTGCAATCCTGACCTCAAACAAAGGAAAAGCCAAAGTGGATATATTTGAAAGAGACAAGGAAAGGAAACTGCATCTTGGTAAAAGCTACAATAGACAATGAAGTGATGTCAGTACTAAACATATATGTACCAGGTGGCATAGCATCCAAATTCTTGGAGGAGAAGTTAAGCGAGTTACAAGAAGAAATAGTTAGCAAAGCTATACTAGTGGGGGACCTTAACATCCCCTTCCCAGAACTATATATATATCCACAAAATAAACAAGAAAGAAGTTAAGGAGGTGAATAGAATTTTAGAAAAGTTAGACATGGTAGACCTCTGTGGAAAAGTGGATGAAGATAGAAAGAAATATCCATTTTTCTCAGCAGTATATGGCACCTACAGAAAAATTAACAATTTCCTAGGGCATAAAATTGTGAGAGTATACCTCACAATCCAATGAAAAAAGGCAGAAATATCAAGTTAATTATTTTCAGATCATGATGCAATAAAAATAAACCTAACAAAAGGCCATAGAAAGATGAGCTAAAATTAATTGGAAACTAAATAATTTATCCTAAAGAATGACTGGTTTCAAGAAAAAATCATATAAACAGTCAATAACTTCATCCAAGAGAATAACAATAATGAACAAGCATACTAAAACTTATGTGATACAACGAAAACAGTGCTTTGGAGAAATTTTATATCCCTAAATTCTTACATGAGCGAAATAGAGAAAGAGAAGACCAATGAATTAGACATGCAACTAAAAAAAGCTAGCAAAAGTACAATTAATTCCCAATTTAATACCAAATTAGAAATTTTGAAAATCAAAGGAGAGATTAATAGAATTGAAATTAAGAAAATTCTTGAACTAATAAATAAAACTGAGCTATTTTTTTAAATAAAAAAGTAGATAAAACTTATGGTTGATTTGATTTAAAAAAAGAAAAGAAACCAAAATTACCCATACCAAAAATGAAAAGGTGAATTCACCATCGATGAGAATGAAAACAAAAAGAACAATTAGCAACCACTTTGACTAATGGTGTGCCAATAAATCTTACAATCTAAGTGAAATGAATGTTTTAATTTCCAAGATAAACAAAGGAGAAAATAAAATTTTTGTTATGTGTAATTTTATTGCATCATGATCTGAAAATAATTAATTTAATATTTCTGCCTTTCTGCATTGGATTGTAAGGTATGCTCTCACAATTTTATGCCCTAGTATATTGTTAATTTTTCTGTAGGTGCCATGTACTGCTGAGAAAAATGAATATTTCTTTTTATCCTCATCCACTTTTCCACAGAGGTCTACCATAACAAAATTTTCTAAAATTCTATTCACCTCCTTAACTTCTTTCTTGCTTATTTTGTGGTTAGATGCATCTAGTTCTGAGAAGGGGATGTTGAGGTTCCCCACTAGTATAGTTTTGCTGACAATTTCTTCTTTAGGAAAAGGAAATTTATTAAGCCATTAATGAGCTCACTAAGACAAAACTCTCCAAGTCTGCATATATTTCCAAGTGAATTCTACCAAACATTTAAATGACAATTGATAAGGGTGGCCAGGCGGGTCAGCAAGTAAGAGCACTGGCTCCAGTATTGGGATGACCTGAAGATAGAATATGGGCTCCTACACATAGCACCACACCCAGAAATAGCTGGCCATGTAACCTTAAGTAAGTTACTTAACCCCGATTGCTCATAAAAATAATAATAAAAAAGATAATTGATTCCACAATTAAATAAATTAACTTGAAAAATAGGCAAAAAGAAAGCATGCCACCAAATTTTTTTTATGATACAAATTCTGTGGGGATACCTAAAACAGGAAGAGACAAAACAGAGAAAAAACTATAAACCACTTTTACTGTTGAATATTTATGTGACAATTTTCAACAAAATATTAGTAAAGAGATTGCAGCAACTTATCTAGATGATAATGCACTATGATTAGGTGGAATTTTTTGCTAGAAATGCAGGGCTGGAAAACTATTGACTGAGTCAATAGCAAAACTAACAGATATCATATAATTATCTCTATAAATGCATAAAAAGATATCAACAAAACACAGCATCCATTCCTATTAAAAACATTAGAAAGCATAGGAATCAATGGAGTTCTTAAAATGTTAAGTATCATCTATCTACAACTATTAGCAAGCATTGTATTTAGTGGGGATAAAGTAGAAACTTTGCCAATACAATCAAGGATGAAACAGGAATGTCCAGTATCTACTGTTATTCAAAATTGTACGAGAAATGCTAGTTTTAGATAAAGACAAGTCAAAAATAAATTGAAGGAATTAGAATAGGCATTGAGGAAACAAGGCCATCACTTTTTGCAGATGATATAATGATATAATCAGAGTGTCCTCAAGAATCAAGTAAAAAGCTACTTTAGATAATTGACAACTTCATTGTTAATTAATGATTGTAAATTAATTAATTGCTAAATAATTAACAACTAAGTTGCAGGATATAAAATAAACACACATGAAACATTGAAAAGTCTGTATATTACAAATAACACCCAGCAGTAAGAGAAAAAAAGAGAAATTCCACTTAAAATAGCTGTAGACAATACAAATATTTGGGAGTCTATCTACCAAGACAAATCCAGGAACTACAGGAACACAATTACAAAACACTTTTCACACAAATAAAGTCAGATCTAAATAACTGGAAAAATGCCAGTTATTTAGGCCAACTAATTCAATAAAACTGGCAATTCTACCTAAATTGATTTACTTATTCTATGCCATGCCAAACAAACTAGGAAAAAATTTACAGAGCCAGAAGAAACAATTATACACAATCAACTGGAAGAATAAATGGCCAAGAATGTCAAGGGAATTAATGAAAAAAATAATGCAAAAGGATTTGGTCTAGGTGTACCAGATGTAAAACTATATTATAAAGCAACAATTATCAGATTTGTTTGGTACTGGCTAAGAAATAGAACGGTGGGCTCAGCTAGATGGTTCATTGAATAGAGCACCAACTCTGAAGTCAGAAGGACCTGAGTTCAAATCCAGTCTCACACACTTAACACTTACTAGCCATGTGACCTTGGGTAAATCACTTAACCCCAACTGCCCTCTAAAAAGAAAAAAAAAAGAAATAGAATTGTGAATCAATGGAATAGGTTAGGTACCAAAGGCCTATTATTCAATGAGTATAGTAAACTACTGCTATATAAACCCAAAGTCTCTTGCTTAAGAGATAAAAACTCAATATTTGACAAAAATTCCTGGGAAAATAGAATGGCAGAAGTTATACATAACCAATATCTTATTCTGTACAGCAAGACAAGGTCAAACAGTGTATTTCATTTAGAGATATAATTAAATCAGGAAAGCAAGAGGTAGTTTATCTGTTAGATCTGTGGAGAAGGGGAAGAATTTATGACCAAACAAGGAATAGAGAACATTATTAAATGCAAAATGGATAGTCATGACTACAGTAGATTCAAAAGGTTTTGCATAAACAAAGTCAAGATTAGAAGGGAAGCAGAAAGCTTGGATACAATTTTTACAACCTTTGTCTCTAACAAAGGCCTCATATCTAAAATATGTGGAGAACTGAGTTGAATTTATAATACAAGTAATTCCTCAATTGATAAATCATCAAATGACATGAAAAGCTAGTTTTAAGAGGAAGAAATTAAAACTACCTACAGCCATATGAAAAAAAATTCTCTAAATCACTATTGATTAAAAAGATGCAAATCAAAACAAAATCAAAACCTTGACAAAAGAGAAAAATGATAACTGTTGGAGAGGGTGTGGGAAAATTGGATCACTAATATGTTATTGGTGAGGTTGTGAACTGATCCAATCATTCTGGAGAGCAATTTGGAACTATGCGCAAAGGACTATAAAAATATGCATATACTTTGACTCAACAATACCACTTCTCAGGTCTATATGCCAAAGAGATCATAAAAATGGGAAAAGGAGACATGTACAAAAATATTTATAGTAGCTCTTTTTGTGGTGGTCAAGAATTAGAAATTGAAGAGATGCCCATGAATTGGGGAATGGCTGAACAAATTATTGTATATGAGTGTAAAGTTCCATAAGAACTGATGAGTAGGCAGACTTCAGAAAAACCTGGAAAGACTTGCATGAACTGATTTTGAGTGAGAGGAGAAGAACCAGGAGAACATTCTGTACAGTAAACATCAACATTGTGTGATGACTAACTGTGATAGACTTCGCTATTATCAGCAATATAAGGATCTAAGACAACTCCAAAAATACTCATAATGAGAAATGGTGTCCATATCTACAGAAAGAAGAGCTGAATCTCAGTGCAGATCGAAGTATACACTTTGCTCTTTGTTATTATCTATTTCTTCTTTCTCATGGTTTCTCCCAATGCTTCTAATTCTTCCTTACAACAAGACTAATGTGAAAATATGTTTAAAATGAATGTATATGTAGACGCTACATCTGATTGCATACTATTTTGGGGAGAGGGAGAAAATTTAAAACTCAAAGTTTGTGGAGGTGAATGCTGAAAATTAAAAATAAACAAATGAGTTAATGGATTTTTTTAAAAAAAGACTCATAATGGAAAATGATTTCCACATCCAAGAGAATAGAACTATGTAGTCTGAATATGGATCAAGGCATACTATTTTCTATGTTTTTTCTTTTTTTTTCTTTCTCATGATTTTTCCCAGTTCTAATTCTTCTGTCACAACATGACTAATGTGGTATTAAATTTAATGTGATTGTGCATGTACAGTCTACATGAGATTGCTTGTTGTCTTGGAGAAGGGTTAGGGGAGGGTGGAGAGAGAATTCAAAATCTTATAAAAGTGAAAGTTTAAAACTATCTTTACACATATTTTGAAAAAAAATAAAATACTATTCACTGGGGAAAAAGTCACAAAGTCACAAAGGAAACTTGGGTGGAAATTTCACTTTTGACTAATTTTGGCTATGTGACCCTTGGTAAGTCATTCAACTCTTCACTGCTACAGGTAACTTTCTAAGGATTTACATTTTTAAAAATTTATTTATTTACTTTTAGTTTACAATGTTCAGTTCCACAATCCTTTGAGTATCAAATTTTCTCCTCCCTTCCTCTTTTGGTCCCTTCCCCCAATGGCATCATGTAATCAAATATAAGATCTAAAAATACCTACATATTAAACATTAGTCAAGTTGTAAAGAGGGATTATAACCAATGGAGTGAACAATGAGAAAGAAGAAGCAAGAGAGAAAGACAAAGAGAGAGAGAGAGAGAGAGAGAGAGAGAGAGAGAGAGAGAGAGAGAGAGAGAGAGAGAGAGAGAGAGAGAGAGAGAGAGAGAGAGAGGAAGTAGTTTGCTTCAGTCTGCATTCAGACTCTGAAATTCTTTCTCTGAATGTGGATATACCTGTCCATCATGAGTTTTTTGGAGTTGTCTTATGACCTTGCATTGTTAAGAGGAGCCTAGTCTACCAAAGTTAGTCATCACACATAAAATGTGTCTTTAATTGCATACATACTTCTCCTTGTTTTGCTCTCCTCACTCAGCATCAGTTTACATATCTCTCCACGTTTTTATGGTCTGTCTGCTGCTCATTTCTTATAGCACAATAGTATTCATTTACATTCATATACCACAACTTGTTTAGCCATTCCCAATTGATGGGCATGCCCAAGGCTTTAAATATTTAAAATAGTGATTAATTGCTTTGGTAAAGGTAGTAAGCTTCTCGGGCAGTTTCCTAAACCAAGGAAATGAAAGGCTCTATCTCTATCAGCAAACTCTTGAATTAAGAAGTAAAAGAGATTTCCCACAATCCAGAGAATAATGAATCATCAAGATAAGATTGGAGAGGTAAAATTAAAATTGAACTGGATTTGTTGAAGTTGACACATAGACTATTCTGAGAAGTTGAAGCAACTGTCAGTCATAAGGAGTGACGTTTTAGATATTGTAGGATGACATAAACTTCTTAATGTATAGAAAGAAAAAGAATAACATATGGATCTTAGTGTCTTGATTTTTCAAAATTTTGCAGTACAAGTTACTAGGATAATTTTCCATTTTTAATTTATTTTATTTTCTGATGGAAATGATTTGATCCCTCAGTTATCTTTTCTGCATATTTCAATTACCTTCATAAATTAGATGAAACCCTCCTGTCTATTTCGAAACTCCAACTTTTTCCAACTCTAGCCCTATATTACCAAATGGCCTTCTGGGCATCCCCAACTGTATGTCCTCTTAGGAACCACTTAGATGGCATAGTGGATAGGGCTTTAAGTCAGAAAGAACTGAGATAAAATTTGCCCTTAGACATTTACTAGCTCTGTAACCCAGGACAAGTCACTTAACTTCTATTTGCCTCAGTTTTATCAAGTGTAGCATGGGAATAATAATAGTTTCTGCCTCTCTGGGTTGTTATAAAGTTCACATGATATAACATTTGTTAAAATATTTAGCACAGTCCCTGGCACATAGTGGATACTTAATAAATGCTTGTTAAAGGAATGAATGAACTGCTGTATTTCCCTCCCCCAGAAAAGTAATTTTAATTTCCCTTTGTTTTTGTTTAAATTTTAGTGAAAATATCAAAATTGATTTGACTTTTGAAAAGTGTAATTTTGCAGACTGTTAGATAAGTGTTTAATTGTAGTGAGTATACTAATTCAATTAGTATTTAAAGGTCTACTAAATATTATGTTATTCTTAGCATCCTCCATGCCTACTCTGCCATTGTTGCTGAGGAAATAGATGATGGCTGCACAAGATAGTATTCTTCTATTTTCACGTGCTTCTGTGTCCAGATAATCCATGACTCAATGGTCCTCCTTTTGGTGATGAGATTATGTGTACTTAGGCTGATCTTCATAAAGCTGACTTTGTCATTCAAAGCAGACATAAAATGTTTCCATAATTTTGCAGTACAACAAACACTTATTAAACCTTTACTATGAATATAAGATCTTTACTAAAAGAGTTTCAAATTTTAAATAAGGAAAGATTCTTAGCATACAAACCTTTCAGTCTACTAGAACAGAGTAGGTAGAATATAAGTTTCCTGATAATTGCATTAAAGATAATTATTATTCTAATCAAAACTGAAAAATGTTGATTATTTTAATCTTATAAAAAAAAAAAGAAAACAACAACCAAAACCTAGCATGCTATGATGTTTATGTGACACAGGCATCACAAAGCTTCATTTTTTCTTTAGATTTAGTTCAAGTAAATTGAGAATCAAAATTCTTTTAAGTATATTCAGAAAAACCCTATTTGAAGAGTGGTGTTATATTACTAAATGGCACCAAAGAAAGATCAATATGTCTTTTTTGGGGGGTGGGGGATTATTTTGTATATGGGTATTCAGTCATTTGATAAATATTCCTAGGAAAGCACTAAGGGTCACAGCATTGTGCTAGATGTGTGGCTGGCTGTATAGAATGACTCACCTCTGCAAAAAGTCTTTGTATATCTTTAGTTCTTCTTGAACTTAGTGTGTTAATTTCTGGCCATTATACAGTGGAATAAAGATATTGTTTTGCAAGTGAAATGTTGAATCTCCAAGGAAGGATTTAAAGTAAAGGTCATATGAACTAAGAAGAAAGACTAAAATGTCAAAAACTCAGATTCAGGGTGAGTCTCATGGATTAGGTAGAGTGAGTGATTTTAAGAGCAGTGAAGAACGTTTCTTCCTAAAAGAAAGTTTCCTAAACCCTTATCTATTATTGCCTCATGATGAATGTAAATAGCAAATATTTCTGTTTTGGATCTGGGTCTTCCCTTACAATTCAGTTTTTTTTGTTTTGATTTTTGACTAGGTAAAAGGCCATTTCCTGCCTTATTTCTTATTTAACCTGCAACCTGGAATATCTCCAGTTGTCCTGATCTATATTTGGCCGCTGGACCAAAATGGCACAGGAGGAGAAAGTGAGGTTGGTGACTTTGCACAGCCCTCCCTCACTTAAATCCAATTCCCTTGTATGAAATAGCATCACCTCTCTGATGCCCTGGTCCTCTTTGAGAACTAAGGACAAAGGACAGCAAGAATAGCAACAACAGTAACAATAATTCCTATCCACTGGCAGTCTAGTTAAATTATGTTATCACTGATTTGATTATTTAACCTTTATTGGATAATAGGATTTAGCTTTAGAAAGGACATTAGAAATCATCTTGCCTCATGCCCTTATACTTCAAGATGAAGAAACTGAGATAAAAGGATTTTGCCTAGGTTAAACAGGTGGCAATTAACAATCTAAATCCTACAATTCACAATCCAGTGATTTGTCATTGTAAAAATATGAATATCTCTGAGAACTTAAACTTTACTATCCATTTATTATAAATGAATTCATCATGTAATCCTTTGTTTAAGGGTCAGAAACATTTCATTTATAATAGTGGGACAAAGAGTGAGATATTAGAGCGGTTAATTAGGTTCCTTATCCTTCTGGTGAGGAAGGAGCTAGCCAATAATTTAGGGTAGTGATTCTCAAACACTGAAAAATATAAAACTCTTTCCTATTAGGTGGGTAGTGATCCAGGAGGCAGCCTATGCCACAAGTTGGGTTCATAGTCATGAGGAAACACTGGAAGTGGATGTCTATGAACAGGCTGCGTGGAACCAGAAAGCCTGAGAAGTTCTGTGTACAGAGAAAGGATAGAAAGGAAGTTGTAGCACCATGCATGAGCAACTTTCCAGAAGAATGTTACTGTGAACAGTTTTTAAGATTCTGATTACACAGTATAGTGAAAATTCTATTTATTCAGCAACAAATAAAGGAAAACATACACAGAAAATCAAGGTACAGCATTCACATTACTACAACTTATCACAAAAAAATCAAAATACAGCATCCCCAATGACTTATCACTAAAATGGCCACATAGCTTTCACCAATGTGGTCACAATAGTTTTCAACAAAGTACACTCATTTAGTAACTCAATCATTCAATCATCCTTAAGGAGACTTCCCTCCTTAAGGGTCACAAAATACAAGAGTCAAAGTTCTCTATGCATGGGGCACACTAAGTTACAAAGCAGTCACTATTCAGTCATCAATCACTACTCAGTCATTAGTCACTACTCAATACCCTATTAAGGGGTAGTGTAAAATACACAGTCCATCTGCCCCTTGGTCATAAGTAAATCACAATTTTCTCAGTCAGTACACAATAACCAAGTAAAGTCTTCTTTCAGCTTGACTTGAGACTGGCTCTCAGCTTTCATGTTTTCTCTTCCACAGTCCCAGCTCCAACTGTCACCTGGGTTGAAAGGCAGGCAGGTGCCAGTTCCTTGTCCAGATCCTTGTCAACTTCTTTGTCCAGTTCCCATTCAGTATTGAAGCTCACAGTGTCCAGTCCACCATTCCTTCACAGTTCCTGTTTCTGGGAAATCAAAGCTTAACAGAGCCACAATAATATTCATGTGCATTGCCAGCACCATCATCAATTCACTATCTGCCTGTGAAATCAACTAAGATACACCAACAAAGGCTGAGAATTCAACACAAATCATCAACATATAAATAAACACTGACCCACAAACAAGGTTCAAGAGGTCAGCACAAATCACCAGTAAAGTCTCAGGATCTCAAAGACTCTCCTCCAGGACTTTTGTAAACATACACAGAAAGTCCTCTTGCAGGGCTCCCAGTAAAGTCTTGGGCTTCTGTTTTGATTTATTTTGTGTCATTATGAGAATGACTGTCAAAGTCTTCAATATATAGAGTGAGGGGTCTGAAGTGAATACCAATACAGGAAATCAATAATCCCTGAAGAATAGAACTTCATAGAGAAAAAGTAAGTGTGCTCTAGGCTGTGAACCAAGATAGTACACCAGTTTCCTGTTCTAATTCAACGTTATCTGGAGTTTAATATCCATAATGGTTAAGTGGGCCAGATTTCTCTAGCATCAATCCCATCAGTTCAAACTGGTGATTATTTAAGGGTCTGAGAAATAGTAGGTGTTTAATAAATTTTATTGACTGTCTGACTGACTTTGTCAAGGTCTTACTTTGTTGGTTAGCTTTAAAAAGATTTTGGTTTATTCTTATATAGCCTGCTTATCTAAACTTTTCATCTATAGCCTGAGATGCTAGCTGTCCCCTCTCTGTTGTCTGCTGTTGGCACATCAAATACCATTAAGGAGGGAGGAAGGAAAGCATAGGAAGAAAATTATGAAAACCAGGAGATAAAATTTGCCTAGAAATCAGTTTTTTTTCCAGAATCAGGTCTGCCCCTATACAAAATTTAGGCTAAAAATAAAGTCCTGTTATCTTTTTTTCAGCATGTTTTCTCAGGGTTTTTTTTTCTGGAAGAAATTTAAATCTGAACATCTACTAAAGGAAAAGAAAAAAACTAGCTTTTTTCTTCCTCTCCTCACTAATTCCTGTCTACAGACACACTCAAGTTTTCCTTACCCTATAATAGCCTTCCAAAATTTTACTCTGATACCCTCTTAACTGCAATATTACTGCTTCCTTTTGCCAGGAAACCAACCATAAATCATCTCCATTAGCCTTTCATTTTCCCATCATTGATTCTCTCCTTAATCCTTTGCTATCTAGTTTCCACTAAATTTTTGTACAGAATTAGATCTCCTTCAACTTATTTATCACCAAATACAATTATTTTTGGAGTCAACACTCTACTTCTTTTCTCTTAAAAAAATTTATAAGATTTACCATTCCTTGCTTCTTGAAATCCTGTTATCCATTGGATCACATGGTTATTTCATTTTTGTAGCCACTTTTACATCTTTTTCCAAGTTATCTTACCAAAGCATCATAAACAGAAACTTTTAGTGTAATTCTGAGTTTTTTCCCCTTTGGTGTTTTCTTCCACTCCCACAACATCAATTTGATTCAAAACATGTTCAGTACCTACCATGTTAAAGGGTGTATGTTAGGTTCTGGGGATCTGGGGAGAGATGGTGATTATTTTTCATGTAGGTGATAAAATTTATGCAGTCTTAAACTCTCTCCAAACATTCTACCCCATATTTCCAAATATTTTATTGACATTTCCATCTTTTTGTCTTTGGCAATCTAAGTAATTTCTTAAAGGCAACACATCTAGCAAATTTATTATCTCTCCCTCTATCTTCCCAAAGCAACTTCCCTCCTCACTTTTCTGTTTCTGTTAGTTGTACTACCATTCTGTATGGCTTGGAACCTTGGAGACATCTTTGCCTTCCTCCTTTCATTCCTTTACATAAAAAAATATCCAACCACTCTCTTATATTCAATCAATCAGTCCTTTTCTATTTTCTCTTTCATGATGTTACTGACAATCAATCCATCCTTTCCATATGCAGCAATACAATCCTAGTATAGATGATCATTATCCTGTGCCTAGATTATATCAATGGATCCAATAAAATTATCACTTTTCTAGTCTTTTCCATACCCTTGCTTTAATGCCATGCATATAATGCCAACATATAATGTTACTAAATATGTCCCCATGGTACAGAGTATGAGTTATGTTACTCCACTGATTAACTCCCCCCTCCCACAATGGCCTTTAATTACCCTCTGGATTATTTCATATTTATCTTGGAAGCTTTTGATGCAGGAGTTTTGATTCTGTTTTCTTCTTCTAGTTCCATGTTTGATACTTTTTGTCCCCCAAAAAAGTTTCTATAGTCTGATTGTACTTGCTCTGTCCGCTCATTTTAATAGCCAATTACTAGACTTTTGAAATCTTTATCATGGTAGAATTCTGCTTCCAAAGTAGAGAGTTGTGTTCCAAATTACTGGGGTTTACACAGCTGCTTCCAGAGCTATTGTCAGAGCTATGAGGATGGCGCCCTCTCCAAAGCTACCAGAAGCTCTGGCACACTAGCTTTCCTCACACCAGGATCACCACATAAGACTGCAACCCATATCCAAGCAGGTCAAAGCAATTGTGATTACCCTCTGAATGGTCATTTGGTCCCCCTACAATCTCCATGCCAGGAGCTTTGGAGGCAGCCACACAGCATGGCAGGGGCCAGACCATGCTCTTTTCTCACCTAGTTCCAACAGAGTTCCCCACTGACCATTTACTATCTCTTAAGCATTCATGGATTGAGAAATCTGGAAACTGTCATAGCTGCCAGTGATTCACTTTTCTGAAGTTTGCCCTGGCTAGTCTGGGCCACAAGGATAGGCCAGCACAGCTTATGCAGGATGATGCTCCACTCCTAGATCAGTGGGATAGAGCCTTCCTGTCAGCCTGAAGGGCTACCTTCAGTGGGAGATGTGTTTCTCTCTGTCACTTTGTGGGTTCTATAGCTCTAAAATTTGTTTAGAGTCATTTTTTTACAGGTATTTTAGATGGTTGGACTGGGAGCTTAAGCAAGTTCCTTGTTTTACTCTGGCATCTGGGATCCCCACCCAAGACATCTATTTATGGAGTGTCTAGGTGGTGCAGTGAGTAAAGTGCCAGCCCCAGAATTAGGAGGACCTGAGTTTGGTTCCAGCCTCAGATACTTAGTAACCACACAAAGCAACTAGCCATGTAACCTTGGGCAAGTTTCTTAACCACAATTGCCCTCCAAAAAGCAAAAAAAAAAAGACTATAATTTATGTATGAATTATTGAATGCATCAATGGAATGTATTTCTACAGTGGGAATTCATTACACTGATGGCATCACAAGTCTGACCCAAATATATAAATATTCCCTTACAACTACAGGTCTATGACTATCCATATGGGAACCCAGATCTAACCTGTTCTATTATGACAAACTTTTGTCATTGAAAAATAGGAAATGGATAAATTAGAAAACATTGATTCTGATTATCATCAATTAAGCTAATCACAATAGTGTAGTAGCCACAATAAAGAATCCCTGACATCATATAACCCAGTAAACACTTGTTATCCTTCTGAATTCTAAATATGTAGCACCAAAGGACAACAGTGATTTAGCTTATAAGCTCATCTGAAAAATTTTACAAAGAAGAATGATAGACACAAATAATGATGCAACTGAAGATGCAAATGAGACAGCATTAATCTCAGCATGATACACTATTAAGCCAGATCTTGCTAAGGACAATTCCAGATAATTAGGGAATGAAGACAACAAAGAGAAGATAAACAGAACAGATCAGCATTTTCCCATTGTTATAATTAATGAAAGTTTCATCTCAGTCTACAACTGAGTCCCTTCCATGCTATATCATGAAGTAGAAATAGCAATAAAGAAGAAAAAAAACCCAGAAACATCAAACTAAGGAAAAACAGAATTAATCTTTGTTGATGCTGAAAAAAATGTGAAAGACTTCAAACAGAAAAAAATTAAATGATTCTTTTTGCTTGGATAAAAGTCAAAGTGTTTTGAATCCACAAAAATATTTGAATAGTAACTCAATCAAGACAGGATTTCATGTAATAAATATAAAAGAGGAAGTTATAGTGTGTCCATTTTTAAAGGCAAGTGTTAACAACCTCTATCATAAATACATTTCACAATGTTCTCTGATCAATGGCTGTTAATTTTTGCTCTATTTTTATGTCACACCAAAATAACTGAGTGAATTAGGCTGTTGGCTATTTGGAACTTATCGGTTTTCTACTTAAAAGTTGAAAGGCAGGGTAGTCCAGTAAAGAAAGGACCTGCCTTTAATAAGTGGTCAGTGTAGTGTGGATTTTGGAATCCAGTAGTTGGGAGTGCATTGACTTTTGCCCCTGGGGTGAGAAGGCACTGAGGAGCATCTGCCATGCAGCCACCTCCACATGGCAGCTTCAGCTCCTAGCCTGCAGAGTGTAGGGGGACCAAGCAACCAGTATGAGGGGAATTGCTCTTGCTTTAACCTGCTTGGATCTGGAATGTGGTCTAGGGTAGAGGTCCTGGCTTGAGTGACCAGCTTCCCAGAGTACATAGAGGCTTCAAACAGGGCACCCTACTAATTGCTTTGGCAACTGAGAAAACCTCAGCATTTGGGATAGTGTATCAGCAATGCTATATTCACAATGCCTATGGAGATTACAGATATGCTGATATAATTATCCATCACAAAATACATCATGTTTGCCATATGGGGGAATAAACTAGAAAATGTATTAAGATACCAAAAGACTGAGTCCCAAAACCAGAAAGTGAAAGCCATCAGAGTAGTTATGACATTGGCACAGGTAGATAAAGTAGAAAGCACCCACATTTTCAAGCCTTTAAAACAGAACAGGCCACCTCAGGCAAAGGTCCTCCTCTCCCAGTGTCCGGGAAGCACGCTCCCAGCAGCTCCGGCCCCTGGCAGTCCTCAGCAGGAGTCCTTAGCAGAAATTCTGGCTAACTTTAAAAGGGCTTCGCGCTGCTGCTGCCTCTGCTGCTGCTGCCGCCGTCGCCACCACAGCCAGCCATCGCAGGAACTCTAGTTTGGCTTCCACTTCCTCTTGCTCCGCCCCTTCCTGCTACGTCAGTAAGTCCAATGGGGCATGGAAGATCTTTAAATCCCATAACCCTTACAGATAGAAGCTCACCTGTCTAGTGTGAGAGTTCTACTGTGGCAAAAAGCCCAGGGGTCAAGTGACTGAGTGGCAACATGAGCAGGGAAATGAAGCAAAATAAACAGGGTTCCCCAAATTTACACTCCATTTTGATGACAAAAAGGATCAAATCGTGGAACAGGTGGAAGACAGTGAAGTCAGAACTCCTGCATAAAAAGCTTCAAAGGAAAATATGAACTGGTTACAGGCCATCAAGGACTTAAGAAGCAAATAAGAAAAGTGGAGGAAAAGTTGGGAAGAGAAATGAGAACAATGAAGGAAAATTATGAAATTTGAGTCAATAGCCTGACTGAGGAAAATAGCACCTTAAAAAATAGACTAACTCAAATGGCAAAAGAGGCTCAAAAAAGCAATGAGGAGAAGAATGCCTTAAAAAGCCAAATTTGCCAGATGGAAAAAGAATCTCAAAAGCTCAATGAGGAGAATTATTGCTTCAGAATTAGATTGAGCAAATGGAAGCTAGTGACTTTATAAGGAATCAAGATGCTGTTAAACAGATCCAAACAAATGAAAGAATAGAAGGCAATGTGAAATCTCATGGGAAAAACCACTGACCTGGAAAACAGATCGAGGAGAGATAATTTAAAAATTATTGGACTACCTGAAAGCCATGATGAAAGAAACAACCTAGAAATCATCCTCCAAGAAATTCTCTACAAAAACTGCCCTGATGTTTTAGAACCAGAGGGCAAAATAGAGGTTGAAAGAATCCACTGATCACCTCCTGAAAAAGATCCCCAAAAGAAAACTACTAGGAATATTATATCCAGCTTCTGAAATTCACTAATATTACAAGCAGCCAGGAAGGAACAATTTCAATATCATTGAAACATAATCAGGATAACAGTATCAGGTAACTTCTACACAGAGGGATTGAAGGGCTTGGAATATCTGCAGGGCAAAGGAGCTGGGATTAAAAGACAAGAATCAGCAAAACTGAGGATCATGTTTCAGGGAAAATATGGTCATTCAGTGCAATAAAGTATTCTTGATGAAAAAACCAAAGGTGAATAGAAAATTTGACATGCAGATACAAGAAGCAAGAGTAGCATGAGAAGGTAAACAGGGAAAAGGAATTATAAGGAAATTATCAAGGTTGAACTATTTATATTCCTACATGGAAAAATGATAATTGTAACTAATGAAACTTTTCTCAGTAAAAACATAGTTTAAGGGAATACATACATACATATATATGAACATATGAATACATATGTGAACGTCTGCATATATGTTTACAGGTACACATAGATAAAGGGCACAGGACCAATTTAATAGGAAGGGATGATATTTAAAAGGAGAATTTAATAGGTGAGAGAGGAATATAATAAGAGGAGATTGGGAGAGACAGAATGGGGTAAACTGTCCCATATAGAAGAGGCAAGGGAAAATGGTCAAAATGAAGGGGAAAAACAGGATGGCAAAAAGTGAAAACCTTATTCTCATTGAATTTGGCTCAGGAAGGGAATGATATACACACTAAATAGGGTATCTCACTCTACAAGAGAGTAGGGGGGAAGGGGATGAAAGGGGAGATGATGGAAGGGACGTCAGGCTAGGGCGTGGAGGGAAGTTGAAGCACGCACTTTTGGAAAGGAACAAGATCAAAGTAGAGAACAGAAAAAGTTGAAGGTAGGATAGGAGGGAGGGAAATATAGTCAGTCTTTTACAATATATCTACTATGGTAATCTTTTGCATAGCTTCACATGTACAACCTATACTAATCCTTTTTTTCCCAGTAAGGGTGGGTGACAAGGGGGTAAGGGAATGAATCTGGAATTCAAAGTTTTAAAATAAAATATTTAAAAATATTATTACTAATTTAATGATTAATTCTATTTTACATGTAATTGGGAAATAAGATATACAGACATTGGGGTATAGAGATCCACAATTCCCTACTGGATAAGTCAATGGGGGTATGGGAGGAGATATTGTAGAGAGCAGTTTGAACGAGGGGATATACTGTGGGACTGCTAATTTGGGGTGGTAGGTAGGGGAAAAACGGGGAAAAAATTTGCAACTCAAAATCTGGCAAAAATGAGTCATGTAAACCAGAATGTAATAAAGCATTTAAAAAAAAGATAATAAAAAAAGAAAATCCAAATATAGCATACACAATGTTACAACTTATCACATAAAATCAAAATACAACATTCACCATTTCACAACTCAAAAACTTTTCACTAAGATGGCCATATAGTTTTCACCAAAATGGTCACATAGTTTTAAACAATGTCCATTCATTTAGCTAATCACAAAATCCTTAATTCAATCACAAAATTCAAAAGTCAATTTTCTCCACCCCTAGGTCATAGTATATCATAATCTCAGCCATTAAACATTATCCAAATAAAGTCTTTCAACTTGACTCAAGGCTGGCTCTCAGCTTCCATGGTTCCTTTTCCATGGTCCTAGCTCCAACTGACACCTGGGTCCAAAGGTAGGCAGCTCCCAGTTTCTTGTCCAGCTCCTTGTCCAGTTCCCATTTCATATTGAAGGTCACAGTGTCCAGTCCACCTCCAGTCCTTCATAGTTCCTGTTTCTTGGAAGACAAAGCTTGACAGAGCCACAATAATATTCATTCACATTGCCACATCATAATCAATTCACTGTCTACCTGGAAAATAAACTCAGATCCACCAACAAGGTGTGAGAACTCAACACAAATTATCAACAAAGAAATCAACAAGGACCCACAAACAAGGCCCAAGAGATCAGCGCAAATCATCAGTAAAGTCTCTGGACCACCAAGACCCTACTCCAGGAATTCTGCAAGCATACAACCTGAAAATCATCTTTCAGGTCTTCCAGTAAGATCCCAGGGCTTCTGTACAATGTATCAAAAAATCAACACAGGCAGAACACACAGAGTTCTGGTATACCACAAGTTTTCTCTTTCTTGACTCTGCCACCACAATCATCCTCTTCTCAGTTCTGTTGTCTCTCCTTATATATTGTCATTAGTTCCTCCCCTTCCTGTTGCAGGAGTTCATGATTTCTAGGGTTCACAACTTGTGGAGTTCACATGTTATTTTTTTTTAACAGACTTGATACAAGGCTCAAAAGAAACTTGAACTGAAATAAGGTGTTAATTCAATAGCTGAAACAAGGTGTGAATTACTTCTATGTTTGGCATTACACTTGGCAAAGAAGGACAAAAATTGACTGAAGAAAACAATTTCTTAAAAAGCACAATTGGCCAAAAGGAAAAGAATATCAATTGAAGAAAACAACTATCTAAAAATTAGAATTCCCCATGTGGAAAAGTTAATACAAAAGCTTATTGAAGAAAATAATTCATTAAAAATTAGAATTTGGCAAGTTGAAGCTAATAACTCTATGAGACATCAAGAAATAGTCAAACAAAATCAAAAGAATAAAAAACAACAACAGAAGAACATGTAAAATACCTCAATGGAAAAACTACTGAAATGGAGAATAGATCCAGGTGAGATAATTTAAGAAATACTAACCTACCTGAAAGCCATGATGAAAAAAAATGGCCTGGAAGGCATTGTTCAAGAAATTTTCAAGGAAAACTGCCCTTGAAAAATTCTAGAACCAGAGAGTAAAAGAGTTATTTAAAGAATCCACTGATCATCTCCTGAAAGAGATCCCAAAATGAAAACTTGAAGGAATATTGTGATGAAATTTCCTAATTATCAGGTCAAGGAAAAAATACTGCCAGTAGCTAAGGGAAAAAATCACATATTGTAGAGCTACAGTCAGGATTTCAAAGGATCTAGAAATTTCTACATTAAATTATCAAAGGGCTTGGAATATGACATAATGAAACCACATAAAGCAAAGGAGATTGGTTTACAACTAAGAATAAACCACCCAGAAGAAATGAAGGCATTATTTCAGGGAAAAGATGAACATTCAATGAAATAGGAAATTTTAATCATTCCTGATGAAAAGGCCAGAGGTAAACAGAAAATTTGAACATCAAATGGAAGAATCAAAAGAAACTTAAAAAATTTAAATAGGAAATAAAATGCATCTTATAAAACGAGGTTAAACTGTATATCTGTACAAGGGAAGATGACTCTTTAGACCTGCATTTTTATTATGGCATGTAGAAGGGATATTCATAGACAGAGATTATGGGTATGAGGTGACTTTGATGTGATGATAAAATAATTAATTAAAGGGTGAAAATGGAGATTGTACAGGGAGAAGAGCTAAATGAGAGGCAAAATTTAATAAATTGTATTACATGAAGGGGTGCAAGCCCCAAATACAGTGAAGGGAAAGAAGGGAGAAGGGTGAACATTGTTTGAATCTTACTCTCTCATCTTGGCTTGGCTCCGGTAGTGAATAATATAAACATTCAGTTGAATATAGAAATGTATTATTTGCCTATAAGAAATTAGGAGAAAAAGGGAAAATAAAAGGTAGGGGAAGAGATAGATGGGAGGGCAAATTGAGAGAGGAGGTGGTCAGAGGCAAATCACTTGTGAGAAAGTAAAGGGTTAAAGGACAGTGAAATGTATGAGATAGGAAAAGAGGATAGAGAGAAACAGTAACCATGGCTGTGAATATGAGTGGGGTGTACTATCTCAAAAAGTTGAAGCCCATAGCAGAGTGGATTAAAAACCATATCTTACAATATGGTGTTTACAAGAAACACATTTGAAGCAGGGAGATGCATATGGAATAATGGTAAAGACTGGAGCAGAATGTATTATGCTTCAGATGAAGATAAAAAAAAATATGGGGTAGCAATCCTGACCTCAGACAAAGTAAAAGCAAAAACAGGACCAATTAAAAGAGATATGAAAGGAAACTATATCTTTCTAAAAGGTATATACAATGAAGAATTATTAATATTTAACACATATGCATCAAGGGATACAGCATCGAAATTCTTAGAGAACTTAAGTGAGTTATAGGAAAAAATAGAAAGCAAAACTGTACTATTGGGAGACCTCAAACTCCAGCTCTCAGAACTAGATAAATCTAATCACAAAAAAGAAGAGAGAGAGAGACAGAGAGACAGAGAAAGAGAGACAGACACACAGACAGAGACAGAGAGAGAAAGAGAGACAGAGAGAAACAGAGACAAAGAGAGAGAATATGCTTTCATCTGCATCCAGACTGCATAGATCTTTCTCAGAATATGCATGGTATTTTCTATCATGACCCTTTCACTTTTGGTGTTTTCTTAGAACTTTGCATTGCTGAGAAGAGCTAAGTCAATCGAAGTTATTCATTGAACAATGTGACTGTAATTGTGTGCAATGTTCTCCTGGTTCTGCTCACCTCAGTATCAGTTCATATAAGTTTTTCTCGGGTTTATCTGAAATATACCTGCTCATCATTTCTTATACCACAATAGTATTCCATTGCATTCATATATCACAAACTCTTCAGCCATTATTTGATTGAGGGACATCCCCTCAATTTACAATTCTTGGCCACCACAAACAGCTGCTATAAATATTTTTGTATGTGTGGGTCCCTTTCCCATTCTTATGATCTCTGGAATATAGAACTAGGAGTGGTAGGCTCAAGTTTTATAGTCTTTTGGGCATAGTTCCAAATTGTTCTACAAAATGGTTGAATCCATTCTGAGCATCAGTGTTCCAATTTTCCCAAATTTTCTCCAACATTAATCATTTTCCTGTTTTGTCATGTTAGCCCATCTGATAGGTGTGAAGTGGTGATTCAGAGTTGCTTTGATTTGCATTTTTCTAATCAATAGTGATTTAGAACATTTTTTCTTATGACTAGACATAATTTTATTTTTTTCTAAACTGAAAACTGTCTGTTCATATCCTTTGACCATTTATCAATTGGGCAATGACTTGTATTTTTATAAATTTGATGCAGTCTTCTATGTATTGTAGAAATGAAACCTTTATTGGAGATACTTGTAAAAGTTGTTTCCCAGCTTTCTGCTTCCCTCCTAATCTTGGTTGTGTTGGTTTCACTTGTACAAAACTTTTTTTTTCAATTAAAGGTAATCAAAATTATCCATTTTACATTTCATAATGATCTCTGTTCATTCTTTGGTCATGAATTCTTCTGTTGTCCATAGATCAGAGAGGCAAACTATTCTTTTTTTCTCAAAATTGCTTACGCTATCATACTTTATGTCTAAATCGTCTACCCATTTTGACCTTATCTTTGTATACAGTAAGATATTGATGTCTAGTTTCTGTCATGAAATTTTCCAGTTTTCCAAGCAGTTTTTGCTAAATAGTAATTTCTTATTTTAGTAGCTGAAGTCTTTGGGTTTATCAAACAATAGATAACTACGGTCATTGAGTGTTGTGTCCACTGTTCCACCACACTGTTTCTTAGCCAGTACCGAATAGCTTTTATGATTGCTGCTTTATAATGCAGTTTTAGATTAAGTAAGGCTAGGCCACCATCCCTTGCATTTTTTTTCATTAATTCCCTTTATATTCTTGACCTTTTGTTTTTCCAGATGAATTTTGTCATAATTTTTTATAACTCTATAAAATATTTTTGGTAGTTTGATTGATATGACACTTAATAAGTAAATTATTTTAAATAGAAATGTCATTTTTATATTAACTTGGCCTACCCATAGGAAATTGCTATTTGCCAATCATTTGGATCTGACTTTATTCATGTGAAATGTTTTTTTTAATTGTGTTCATATAGTTCCTGGGTTTCTCTAAAATTCTCTAATTATATCATCATCTTATATGCAAAGAGTTATAGTTTTATTTCTTCTTTACATATACTAATTCCTTCAATTGCTTTTTTCTTCTCTTATTTATAAAACTAATATTTCTTTTACAACATTGAATAAGAGTAGTAATAATGGACATTTTTGGTTCACTCTGATATTACTAGGAATACTTCTAGCTTATTCCCATTACATATAAAGCTTGCTGATAGTTTTAGACAGATGTTAATTATCATTTTAAGAAACACTGGAGAATATCAAGGGAATTCATGAAAAAAAAATACTAGGCAAAGTGGTCTAGCCATACTAAATTTTAAATTGTATTATAAAGCAGCAGTCATCAAAAATAATTAGTGGTGAATCAGTGGAATAAGTTACATACACAAGACATAGTACTCAATGAGTATAGTAATCTAATATTTGTTAAAACCCCAAACCCTAATTTTCGGGATAAGAACCATTTATTTAACCAAAAGTACTGTGAAAAGTGGAAAATAATATGGCAGATACTGGGCATAGACAAACTTCTTACACTGTATATCAAAATAAAGTCAAAATAAGTACAAAATGTGTCAAAATTGTAAAATTCTTGGTGGAGTTGTGTAGCAGCAAGCACCCCAGCGTTCCCAGGGTGGCTGCTAGCACAGGTTCTTGGATCTGCTTTGTTAAAGGAAAGCAACTCAAAATCGGTTAACAAGCTTACTTTAATCAGTCAGACATATATCATTTACCTTATGTCTGAAAAGGGGAAAAAGGTCAGCACCCCGAACTTCAAAATACACAGACAGAATTATCAAGACAGAAACAGATCAAGTAGACAGCTTTCCAAACTGTCCAACCATTACATCCATACCCAGTCAACATCTGGGTTTCCACATCTGGGTTTTTCAAAGCTGGGGGACTCTCAACGACGGCTTCCCAGAATTCAGATCAAATCACAGAACACTTCTCAAAATGAGTCCCAAAACAAAGCTACACATCAGGGCTTATATAGCCTTTTCCTGGCTCAGAGAATGTAACAACCTTTAGGACCCACTGACCAATCAAAAAGTATCTACTGAAAAACAAGCCTCCCACCCCTGGCTTCAGGTGCACTTTAGCCTAGGGGCAGGGAAGATCTTCCAAATTTGCATTCCCATTACATTCGGCCCCAAGATCTTTCATGCCCATAGCATAGACAATTTACTTTTGAATTAGCACTAAATATCTCTTAGGTCACATTTTCAAGGTACAGAACTAAAGCTACCAAAGTGGCCACTGGGCCTTAAACAAACACAAAGTACATAGATAGCATTATTACTTCAATTCAAAACAAGAGTTCAAATAAAGTTCTCTGGGGGGGGGGCAGTGTCCTTCCCCTCACACAGCTCCAGCCCCTGCTTTAAGTACAGAGAGGGGGCTGGGCAACAACACCAACAAGGTGGGGTCCCTGGGGATCCAAGGCACTTCATCCCACCCACCATAGTCACAAGTCCATCCTCCCCCTGGGTCCCAAACTGTGGGATGCAGCCAGGAAACACACTCAGTGCCCCTGCTTTGCTGCTCAGTTCTTATCTTTTCCTGTGGCTGAATTCCGAACTCCTGGGTTCCTTCTCCTCCCGCAGGCGGCAGCCACTCCTGGCTTCTGCCCAGGTCCCGATGCAGGCAGCTCACCATTTCCGCTCTCAGCTCAGCGAAGTCTGCATGCAGGCCATTCTTCTCTCCTGCTCCATGGCTCCACAGAATCACAGCTACCACAACTGGGAAACAAACAATTATCCCAGTCCCCATACTTTCCTTTTAGTCTGCAGATCCTGTTTGTGATGCCATTTTGTAGCAGCAAGCACCCCAGCGTTCCCAGGGTGGCTGCTAGCACAGGTTCTTGGATCTGCTTTGTTAAAGGAAAGCAACTCAAAATGGGTTAACAAGCTTACTTTAATCAGTCAGACATATATCATTTACCTTGTTCAGGGGAAAAAGGTCAGCACCCCAAACTTCAAAATACACAGACAGAATTATCAAGACAGAAACAGATCAAGTAGACAGCTTTCCAAACTGTCCAGCCATTACATCCATACCCAGTCAACATCTGGGTTTTTCAAAGCTGGGGGACTCTCAACAACGGCTTCCCAGAATTCAGATCAAATCATAGAACACTTCTCAAAGTGAGTCCCAAAACAAAGCTACACATCAGGGCTTATATAGCATTCTCCTGGCTCAGAGAATGTAACAACCTTTTGGACCCACTGGCCAATCAAAAAGTATCTACGGAAAAACAAGCCTCCCACCCCAAGTTTCAGGTGCACTTTAGCCTAGGGGCAGGGAAGATCTTCCAAATTTGCATTCCCATTACAAGTTGTGAACTGATGAAACCATTTTGGAGAGCAATTTGGAACTCTCCCCAAAGGACAATAAAAGTGTGCATACCCTTTGATCCAGCAATAACACTTTTGGGTCTATATCCCAGAGATCATAAAAATGGGAAAAGTACCCACATGCACAAAAATATTTAGAGCAGCTCTGTTTGTGGTGGCAAAGAATTGGAAATGGAGGGAATGTACATCAATTGGGTAATGGCTGAACAAGTTGTGGTATATGAATGTAATGGAATGCTAATACAGTTTAAGATAATGTGAGCAGGCAGATTTAAGAAAAACCTAAGTGAGGTGAAAAGAATCAGGAGATCATTGTACACATTAATGACCACATTGTTTTGATGACCAGCTTTGACACACATAGCTCTTCCCAACAATGGAATGAACTAAGATAACTCCAAAAGACTCATGATGGAAAATGTTATTCACATCCAGAAAAAGAATTATGGAGTATGAATACTGATATGAGCATACTATTTTCTGTATTTTTTTCTTTCTTATGTTTTTTTTCCCTTTTTTATGATTTTTCTTTCACAAGATGACTAATGTGGAAATTTTTTTTAAAAAGTTAGCAAGATTAATCAAGAAGTGCTGCAAGGAATAAAACAAGGAGAAAAAATACTTAAAGCACTAAGACCACTTAGGAGTTTGCTAGAATAATTTACTTAAGGGGAAAGGGAGAGGAGTGATCAGATTCAAGATTATAGAAGACAGTAGAAATCAGAATTGACAACTGATTGAATAAGTGGCATGAGTAAAAAGACAAAGTCAAAAGGGACTTTGAGAGGATGAATTGAAATTTGTTATACTGATGCCATCAACAGAATGTTAGAGATTAAGAGAAGGATCAAGTTTGGGAGGAAGTTGATGATTTCAATTTTAGAGTGTGAGCTGTCCATGGCACACCCAAGGATACCATATATCAGTCAGTAAGAGACATTGGACTAGAATTTTATGGAAGGTGAAAAATTGGATGCATTTATTTAGAGTGAAGCTGTAAGAATGGAAAGTATGCATAAGGGAAAATGTGTAAAGAGAGAATTGAAGAGAATAAAGAACAGCAGCTTGAAGAAAACTCATGATTTCAAGAAAGGTAGAGAATGATGAGCAAATTAAATGCATAAATAAATAAGATATTCAGAGGTGGAGCAAACAAAATTCAGTAATGGAAACCATAAGATAATAGGTTAGGGATGGAGGATTACTTCCCTGTAGTAAATAATGAAGGAAATATTGACAACAATATGGCATTTACATAGAGCTTTAAAGTTTACAACATGCATTTCAAATATTATCTCATTTTTAACTACACCATAATCTTCTGAGGGATTAATTACCCGTACCAATTTCATTTTCAAGATGAAGAAATCGAGATTTACCCACACTCACTGAACTAGTAAGGTTAAAACGCAACATTTGAACATATTCTGACAACAAGTCTAACACTGTTCTCTTTTTAGCAGAATCAAAGAATTTCATGATAATGGTTCTTAGGAACATTAGTTCTATTTCAGTAGAATGGTGGGGGAAAAAACGCCAGATTGGAAGAGGTAAAGGAATGAATGGAGGGAGATGGCTAGGTGGCACAGTGAATATATCACTGGCCTTGGAGTCAGGAGGACCTGAGTTAAAATCCAGCCCCAGACAAACTCAAAACTAGCCATGTGACCTAGGTGTAGCAGCAAGCACCCCAAGCATCCTCAGGGTTTGCGGCCAACACAGGTTCTTGGATCTGCTTTGATAAAGGAAAGCAACTCAAAATGGGTTAACAAGCTTACTTTAATCAGTCAAACATATATCGTTTACCTAGTTCAGGGGAAAAAGGTAAGCACCCTGAACTTCAGAATACACAGACAGAATTATCAAGTCAGAGAAAGAGATCAAGTAGACAGATTTCTAAACTGTCCAACCATTACATACATACCAAATCAACATCTGGGTTTTTCAAAGCCGGGGGGGGGGGGGGGGCGCGGCCGCTCTGGACAATGGCTTCCCAGAATCCACGTCAAATCACAGAATACTTATCAAAGTGAGCCCCAAAATAAAGCCTCTCATTAGGGGTTATATAGCCTTCTCCTGACTCAGAGAATCTAACAACCTTATTGACCCACTGGCTAATCAAAAAGTTTCTACTGAAAAACAAGCCTCCCACCCCAGGCTCCAGGTGCACTTTAGCCTGGGGCAGGGAAGATCTTTAAAATTTACATTCCCATTACACTTGGGCAAGTCACTTAATGCCAACTTAAACTGCCCTCCAAAAAGCAAAAAAAAAAAAATAATTAATGGAAGGTGAAGGAAACAGAGGGAAAATGCATTCTATTCTTCCTATATGGTTAGTAGTAAAGGAAAAAAAAAATTTCAGGCATAGAAACCAGAATGATAATTTGAAGTTTATGCAGGGACTAGTGAAGTGTTTTTCTTTTTTTTTTTAATATTTTTTTTCCGCAATTGTAATGTTGAGATCAAGAAATGTTTGTAAGCTTTAGGTAAGAACCAATAGAAGGGAGAATTTTCATGAGAATTGGAGGGCAATGGACAGAGCCTGGAGAAATTGAAGAGAATGTGATCAAGGCACCAAAAGAAAGCTTTATTTGAAAATGAATAAAGACACTTTTTTCCCCTGAAAATGGAGCAAAGGATTAGAAATATAGTGAGGATACTATAAATTTAAGACTAGAAGATGGGAGTTAAGGGAACTGATGATGGCCTATGGTCTCATTTTTCTCTACAAGTAGGAGTCCAGATCATGTGTTAAATGTTAAGTACTAAACTTTGGGAAAAGAGATTTAGAAAACAGAAGGAAATAATCATTTATAAAACACTGTGTGCCAGGCACTCTATTAAGAGAAGGACTGGAACAACAATTCAGAGTTTGTAATTCTATTAATTAGAAATTTGCATAAATTAATTGATATGCATTGATAGTAGTGAAGTTGAGGTTAGATAGCTTCAATTTCTAGCCATTTATCTTTGTCAAGAGTAGCTAGTTGGCATAGTGGAGAACATGTCAGACTTGGAACCAAGAAGACTCATCTTCCTGAGTTCAAATTTGACCTGAGATTTTGTGACCCTAAGCAAATCCTAACTTGCTGTTAATTCTGTTTGCCACAGTTTCCTCATCTGTAAAATAAACATTAAGGAAATGGAGTAAAGAAAGTTGGACATCGAGGAATCCATTGAATAACAGCTTGGTAAAGAAATTAAATTATTTAGCACTATTGTATAGCTGTTTCATAGACTATGCCTAAATATTCTAATTACTAATGTGTGTGTGTGTGTGTGCGTGCGTGCGTGTGTGTGTGTGTGTGTGTGTGTGTGTGTGTGTGTATATATATATTCATTTTATAACCTCTGCATTATTTGTATGGAGTTGGCATATTTTGTAATTTCTTTTAAAATATGTAGTTTCTTAGGAATGAAAATGAAGAAGGGATATAACAAAAAAAATTTCCTTAGACTGTATGTTAGCACGTAGTAGATGGTGAAAGATTACCAGGTATCTGGTAATCACAAGGTATAAGTGATTCAAATGGGAAGAAAGGGACATTGAAAGTTGGGCCAGTCCAGAATTGGTTGACAGGAAAAACAAACAAGGATAAAGCAACCTAAGTGAAATTCTTTTACTTGCTAATAATTTTTTTCTTTTTTTATGCAATAATAACTTCTGATTTACATCAATCATTTCCTCCAGATTTTGAATTACAAATTTTCTCCCCATATTTCCCCTACCCACTGCCCCAAAATAGCAGTCCCACAGGATATCCACTCTCCCAATCTCCTCTCTCCCATATATTCTCCCATAAACCTTTCGAATTTTTCAGTAGGGTATGGTGGATCTCTGTGCCCCAGTGCCTGTATATCTTATTTCCCAATTAAAAGTAAAATAGTATTAATAATAGTATATATATATATATATATATATATATAAACATTTGATTTTAAAACTTTGAATTCCTGATTCATTCCTTTCCTCCTTTGTCACCCACCCTTACTGAGAAGATAAGCAGTTCAGTATAGGTTTTACATGTGTAGCTAATGCAAAACAATAACATAATAGATATATTGTAAAAGATTGACTATATTTCCCTCCCTCCAGTCCCACCTCCCACTTGTTCTATTTTCTACTTTGATCCCGTCCCTTTTCAAAAGTGGGTGTTTCCAACTTCCCTCTGCCCCCCAGCCTGCCCTCCCTTCCATCATCCTCCATCTCATCCCCTTCCTCCATACTGTCCTGTAGGGTGAGATACCCTATTTAGTGTGTATTTCATTTCCTCCCCAAGGCAAATTCAATGAAAATAAGGTTAACCCATTCACTTTTGCCTTCCTCTTCTTCCCCTCCATTGTAACCATTTTCACTTGCCTCTTCGATAAGTTAGTTTACCCCCATTCTGTCTCTCATCATCTCCTCTTATTATATTCTTCTCTCACCTCTTAATTTCACCTTTTAAGTATAATCCCTTCCTAATAAATTGGTCCTGTGTCCTGTATCTATGTATATATGTAAACATATATACACACATTCACATGTGTATTCATATGACCACATACCCTTAAAATATATATACACATATATGTATCTATATATCTATCTATCTATATATAGAGAGAGAGATAGATATATAGATATTTCTATTCCCTTCAACTATTTTCATACTGACAAAAGTTTCCTCAGGTACCATTATTGTTTTTCCATGTAGGAATGTTAATAGTTCAACTTTGATAAGATCCTTATGATTCCTTTTCCCTGTTTACCTTCTCATCCTTCTCTTGCTTCTTATATCTGAATGTCAAAATTTCTATTCAACTCTGTTTTTATCATCAGGAATACTTAAAAGTCCTCTATTCCACTGAATGACCAAATTTTCCCTGAAACATGATACTCAGTTTTGCTGGATAGGTGATTATTGGTTTTAATCCCAAATCCTTTGACCTTCGGAATATCATATTACAAGTCCTTCGATCCCTCAGTGTAGAAGCTGCCAGATCCTGGGTTATACTGATTGTGTTACCACAATATTCAAATTGTTTCTTCCTGTTTGCTTTTAATATTCTTTCCTTAATCTGGGAATTCTGGAACCTGGCTACAATATTCCTAGAAGTTGTTTTTTTTTTTTTTTTGACAGATGTACAATTCATCCCTGATGCCTCACTGGCTTGGCAGGTAAGACTTGACTAGACTAAGAAGTAAACCTCAATTAAGCACAATTAAGCACTAGTGTGGAGCTTTATCCAACATTTGGGGGAGTGATGTCTGACATAAAGCTGTAACTTTTTCTTTTTTTAATGCTTTATTAACTTCTGATTTACATCATTCGTTTCCGCCATATTTTGAGTTACAATTTTTCTCGCTATTTTTTCCCCTACCCACTGCCCCAAAATAGCAGTCCCATAGGATATCCCTTTCTCCAATCTGCTCTCTCCCAAATTTTCTCCCATACCCTTTTCGACTTTTCCAGTGGATCTCTATGCCTCAGTGCGTGTATATTTTATTTCAAAATTACATGTAAGATAGTATTAAGAATATATATATGAATATTTGATTTTAAAACTTTTAGTTCCACATTCATTCCCTTCCTTCCTTGTCACCCACCCTTACTGGGAAGATAAGCAGTTCAGTATAGGTTGTACATGTGTGGCTAATGCAAAACTATAACATATTAGATATAGTGTAAAAGATTGACTATATTTCCCTCCCTCTTATCCCACCTCCCACTTGTTCTATTTTGTCTCTACTTTGATTCTGACCCTTTTCAAAAGTGGGTGCTTCCAAATTCCCTCCCCGCCCCAGCATGCCCTCCCTTCCATCATAACGCCTCTCATCCCCTTCTCCCCTACTCTCCTGAAGGGTGGGATACCGTATTTAGTGTGTATTTCATTCCCTGCTCAAGCAAAATTCAATGTGAATAAGGTTGACCCATTCCCTTAGGCCTTCTTATTCTTCCCCTCCATTGTAACCATTTTCCCTTGCCTCTTCTGTATGAGATCGTTTACCCCAATCTGTCTTTCCCCATCTTATCTCATTATATTCCTGTCACCTCTTAATTTCACCTTTTAAGTATCACCCCTTCCTGTTAAATTGGTCCTGTGCCATCTATTTATGTATGCATGTAAACATATACACACATTCACATATGTATTCATATGCCCATATACACCCATATATATATATATATATATATATATATATATATTTCTAAACCCCTCAACTACTGAGAAAAGTTTCATCAGTTACAATTATTGTTTTTCCATGTAGAAATGTTAATAGTTCAGCTTTGATAAGTTCCTTATGATTTCTTTTCCATGTTTACCTTCTCATGCTTCTCTTGCTTCCTTTATCTGAATGTCAAATTTTCTATTCAGTTCTGGTTTTTTCAGCAAGAATGCTTGAATGGGGGTGGCCAGGTAGCACAGCAAGTAAGAGCACAGGCTCCAGTGTTGAGAAGACCTGGAGATCGAATCCCGGGCTCAGACACTTAGCACCCACTCAGAAACACCTGGCCGTGTAACCTTGAGCAAGTTACTTAACCCCAATTGCTTAGGGGTGGCCAGGTGGCTCAGCGAGTAAGAGCACCGGCTCCAGTGTTGGGATGACCTGGAGATACCTGGAGATCGAATCCCGGGCTCAGACACTCAGCACCACACCCAGAAATAACTGGCCGTGTAACCTTGAGCAAGTTACTTATCCCCAATTGCTTAAAAAAAAAAAAAATGATTGAATGTCCTCTATTCCACTGAATGATGATATTTTCCCCTGAAACATGATACTCAGTATTGCTGGGTAGGTGACTCTTGGTTTTAATCCCAGCTCCTTTTTCCTCCATAATATCATATTCCAAGCCCTTCGATCCCTCAGTGTAGAAGTTGCCAGATTCTGGGTTATCCTGATTGTGTTTCAACAATATTCACATTGTTTCTTCCTGGCTGCTTGTAATATTCTCTCCTTCATCTGGGAATTCTGGAACCTGGCTATAATATTCCTAGGAGTTTTCTTTTTAGGGTGTTTTTCAGGAGGTGATCAGTGGATTCTTTCAACCTCTATTTTGCCCCTTGGTACAAAAATATCAGGGCAGTTTTCTTTGAGAACTTCCTGGAGGATGATTACTAGGTTCTTACTTTGGTCATGGCTTTCAGGTACTCCAATAATTTTTAAATTATGTCTCCTGGAATTATTTTCCAAGTCAGTGGTTTTTCCCATTCGATATTTACATTGCCTTCTATTCTTTCATTTGTTTGGAACCGTTTAACAGCATCTTGATTTCTCATAAGGTCGCTAGCTTCCATTTGCTCAAATCTAATTCTGAAGCAATGATTATCCTCAGTGAGCTTTTGAGATTCTTTTTCCTTCTGGTAAATTCGACATTTTAAGCCATTCTTCTCCTCATTGCCTTTTTGAGCCTCTTTTGCCCATTGTGTTAGTCTGTTTTCAAGGTGTTATTTTCCTCAGTCATTCTGTTGACTCTCATTTTGTAATTTTCTTGCTTTGTTCTCATTTCTCTTCCCAATTTTTCCTCCACTTCTCTTATCTGCTTCTTAAGGTCCTCTATGGCCTGTAACCAGCTTGTATTTTCCTTTGAAGCTTTTGTGCAGGAGTTCTGATTTCATTGTTTTCCTCCTGTTCCATGCTTTGCTCCTTTTTGTCCCCAAAATAGGAATGTAATGTTGGAATCTTCTGTCTGCTTTGTTTTCTTTGCCTGGTCATGTTGCCCCTCAGTCAATTGACCCCTGGGCTTTTTGCCACAGTAGGACTCTGCCACCAGGGGAGCTTTCATCCCAAACACTGGGGTTTTCTCAGCTGTTGGAGGTATTAGATGGGTGCCCTCTCTGAGGTCTCCACATGCTCTGGCACAATACACACCCCAGGACCTCCACCCTAGATTGCAATAGAGATCCCAGCAGGTTAAAGCAAGAGCGAATACCCCTCAGACTGGTCTCTTGGCCCCCTACACACTGCAGGCCAGGAGCTGAAGCTGCCGAGTGTTTCTGGCTGACTGTGCCAGGCATCTCAGTGTCTTCTCACCCTGGGGACAAAAGCCAAGGCACTCCCACTTACTGTGTCCCAAAGTCCAGACTGCACTGACCTCTCACTTTGTCCTTTGCATCTATGTGTTGCTTATTCTTGAAACGGCCATAGCTGCTGCTGATCTGGAGTCCCTCCAGCTGGAGGTTGGTCAGACCCTGTAGCAGCAAGCACCCCAAGCGTCCTCAGGGTTTGCTTCCAACACAGGTTCTTGGATCTGGTTTGATGAAGGAAAGCAACTCAAAATGGGTTAACAAGCTTACTTTAATTAGTCAAACATGTATCATTTACCTAGTTTATAGGGGAAAGAGGTCAGCACCCCGAACTTCAGAATATACAGACAGAATTATAAAGACAGAAATAGATCATGTAGACAGATTTCCAAACTGTCCAACCATTACATCCATACCCAATCAACATCTGGGTTTCAACATCTTGGTTTTTCAAAGCCGGGGGTCTCTGGACAATGGCTTCCCAGAATCCAGATCAAATCACAGAACACTTCTCAAAGTGAGCCCTGAAACAAAGCCTCACATCAAGGCTTATATAGCCTTCTCCTGGCTCAGAGAATGTAACAACCTTTTGGACCCACTGGCCAATCAAAAAGTATCTACTGAAAAACAAGCCACCTACCCCAGGCTCCAGGTGTACTTTAGCCTAGGGGCAGGGAAGATCTTTAAAATTTACATTCCCATTACACACCCACCCTGGGGCTAAAAGGGTATGATAGATTTCTATCCACCATTTCCTGTATATCTTATTACCTAATTGCATGTAAAAACAATTTTTAACATTTGTTTTTAAAGCTTTGAGTAGTACATTCTCTCCTTTCCTCCCACCCCACTCACCCTCATTGAAAAGGGAGCAATTTGCTGCAGGTTAGACATGCATAGTCAAGCAAGACCCTTCAATAATAGTCACATTGTGAATGACTAACTATATTTCCCTCCTACCCTGCCTTCAATTTATTTATTTCTCTCCTTTGACATTCTCCCACCTCAAAAGTGTTTGGTCCTGATTATCTCTCCTCTATTTTCCCTTCCTTCTCCCTTTCCCCTTTCTTCTATCATCCACCCCCCCCCCCCTTGACCCATTCCCCCTACTTTCCTGTGGGGTAAGATAGATTTCCATATCCAATTGAGTGTGTATGTTATTACCTACTTCAATCAAATCTGATGGGAGTAAGGTTCATTTATTCCCTCTCACCTCCCCCCTCTTTCCATCACTCTAAAAGCTTTTTCTTGACTCTTTTATGTGACATAATTTATTCCATTCTACCTCTCCCTTTCTCCTACTCCCAGCAAATTCTTCTCTCATCCCTTAATTTTATTTTCATCCCTTCATATTCAACTCACCCTGTCCCCCTTTTCTTTGTATGTGTGTATGAGTGTGTGTATATGTGAGTGTATGTTGTTGTCCTTCATTCTCAAAGAGGACCAAAATAACACAACTATGCTAAAGTCAATCTTCAATGTGTCCAACTGTGACTGATCACACCAATGAGATATACTCTATGACAGGTCAGGCACAAATAGTCCATGTGAACATTTGGGGTGGATTCTCCAAATTAGCACAGTCTGCATTTCCTTCAACTTGCCTCAATTCGGTTTTGCTCATAAAGCACAACACCTTCTCTGATGTGGGCATGCCATGCTGAGTGGTCTTGTGCCAGTGTCACCCATGTCACACAATCAGTTTCAAAATTCTTGAGAGAGACCTTGAGTGTGTCCTTGTATCACTTCTTCTGACCCCTATGTGAATGCTTGCAAGTGTGAGTCCTTCATAAAACAGATTTTGTGTCAATCATACCTTTTGCATTTGAACAACATGACCAGCCCATTAGCATTGCACTCTGAAGCAGAGTTTGAATGCTTGGCAGTTTATATCATGTAAGGATCTCAGTGTGTGGTACCTTATCCTGAAAAATGATTTTCAGAATCCCCCTACGACAAATCAAATGGAAACAATTCCGTTTCCTGGCATGGCACTGAGAGACTGTCTAGATTTCACAGGCATCCAACAATGAGATTAAACCAACAACTCTGTAGACCTTCAATTTGGTTGTCAGTCTTATACCTCTTTTCCCCAAACTTTTCTTTGGAGCCTCCAAAATGATGACCTATATGTGGCAGTGCATGTGTCAACCTCATTATCATTTGTACATCCCTGGCAAGTATACTACCAAAGTAAGGGAACTTATCCATAGCATCAAAAATTTCTCCATTTGGGGGTGTGGAGCCAAGATGGTAGAGTAGAAGCCCAAGCTTCCCACTGCTCCGGCATCCACCTTCCCCAATCCAGGTAAAAAGGGGACTCTAAACAAAAACTCTGGAGTTGCAGAACCCACAAAATGACACAAAAAAGCTAACCACCCACTGAGGAGAGCCCGGCAGGCCAGCAGGAATCCAGAACAGTGCTCTGGGAGCCAAGACCAGCCCCATGCCAAGGCTTTAGCCCCAGGGTGGACCTGACCAGCCGCCAGCCAGAGGGAACAAGATCAGCAGCAGCTGTGGGCGTTTCCAGATTTATCAACACATAGATGCGAAGGACAATTTGAGAGGTCACTGCAGTCTGGACTTTGGGACCAGTAAGTGGGAGTGTGTGGCTTTTACCCCTCACCCCCAGGCAAGAAGCCACTGAGATGCTTGCACAGCCAGCCAGTGCCAAGTGGCAGCTTCAGCTCCTGGCCTACGGAGGATAAGGGGACCAAGTACCAGTCTGAGGGGTAATCGCTCTTGCTTTAACCTGCTTGGATCTGGATTGCAGTCTAGGTTGGAGGTCCTGGTGTCCAGCTTGCCAGAGCATGTGAAGACCTCAGAGAGGGCACCCATCTAATACCTCCAACAGCTGAGAAAACCCCAAGGTTTGGATCAAAAGCTCCCCTGTCTGGTGGCAGAGTCCTACTGTTGCAAAAAGCCCAGGGGTCAAATGACTGAGCGGCAACATGACCAGGCAAAGGAAACAAAGCAGACAGAAGATTCCAACATTACATTCCTATTTTGGGGACAAAAAGAAGCAAAGCATGTAACAGGAGGAAAACAGTGAAGTCAGAACTCCTGCACCAAAAGCCTCAAAGGAAAATACAAGCTGGTAATAGGTCACAGAGGATCTTAAGAAGCAGATAGAGAAGTGGAGGAATAATTGGGAAGAAAAACAAGAGCAATGCAAGAAAATTATGAAATGAGAGTCAACAGGCTGACTGAGGAAAATAATACATTACAAAACAGACTGACTCAAATGGCAAAGGAGGCTCAAAAAGGCAATGAGGAGAAGAATGCCTTAAAAAGCTGAATTTGTCAGATGGAAAAAGAATCTCAAAAGCTCAATGAGAAGAATCATTGCTTCAGAATTAGATTGGCACAAATGAAAGCTAATGACCTTATGAGAAATCAAGATGCTCTTAAACAGATCCAAACAAATGAAAGAACAGAAGGCAATGTGAAATATCTAATGGGAAAAACCACTGACCTGGAAAATAGATCCAGGAGAAATAATTTAAAAATTATTGGACTACCTGAAATCCATGACCAAAGTAAGAACCTAGAAATCATGCTCCAGGAAGTTCTCAAGGAAAACTGCCCTGATATTTTAGTACCAGGGGGCAAAATAGAGGTTGAAAGAATCCACCGATCACCTCCTGAAAAATACCCCCAAAATAAAACTCCTATGAATATTATAGCCAGGTTCCAGAATTCCCAGATTAAGGAGAGAATATTACAAGTAGCCAGGAAGAAACAATTTTAATATTGTGGAAAAACAATCAGGATAACCCAGGATCTGGAAGCTTCTACACTGAGGGATCGAAGGCCTTGGAATGATATTCCGGATATCAAAGGAGCTGGGATTAAAAGCAAGAGTCATCTACCCTGCAAAACTGAGTATCATGTTTCAGGGGAAAATGTGGTCATTCAGTGGAATAGAGGACTTTCAAGCATTCTTACTAAAAAAACCAGAGTTGAATAGAAAATTTGACATTCAGATACAAGAAGCAAGAGAAGCATGAGAAGGTAAACAGGGCAAAGAAATCATAAGGAACTTATAGATTTAAACTATTAACATTCCTACATGGAAAAAGCAATAATTGTAACTTACATAAATTACTTACAGTAGATGAAGAGATTAGAAATATATATATATATATATATATATATGTACATATAGGTATATGAATACATATGTGAATGTGTGTATATATGTTTATAGGTATACATAGATAGAGGGCACAGGACCAATTTAACAGAAAGGGATGATGCTTAAAAGGTGAAATTAAGAAGTGAGAGGAACATAATGAGAGGAGATGGGGAGAGACAGATTGGGGTAAACTATCTCATACAGAAGAGGCAAGGGAAAATGGTTTCAATGAAGGGGAAGAATAGGAAGGCATAGCGGAATGGCTCAACCTTATTCCCATTGAATCTGGCTTGAGGAGGGAGTGAAATACACACTATATAGGGTATCTCACCCTCCAGGGGAATAGTGGGGTTAGGGGATGAGAGGGGGTATGATGGAAGGGAGGGCAGGCTGGGGGGGAGGGAAGTTGGAAGCACCCACTTTTGAAAAGGAATGGGATCAAAATAGAGAATAGAACTAGTGGGAGGTGGGATAGGAGGGAGGGAAATATAGTCAGTCTTTTACAATGTATCTACTATGTTATTGTTTTGCATTAGCCACACATGTACAACCTATACTGAACTGGTTATCTTCCCAGTAAGGACAGGTGACAAGGAAGGAAGGGAATGAATATGGAATTGAAAGTTTTAAAATCAAATATTCAAATATGTATATATATATATATAT
>NW_027186473.1:64533947-64537432 GCF_028583685.1 Petaurus breviceps papuanus
TATATATATATATATATATATATACTATTATTAATGCCATCTTACATGTAATTGGGATATAAGGTATACAGGCATAGAGATCCACTGGAAAAGTCGAAAGGATTATGGGAGAAAATATGGGAGAGAGTAGATTGGAGGAGGGGATATCCTGTGGGACTGCTATTTTGGGGCGGTGGATAGGGAAAAAATGGGGAGAAAATTTGTTACTCAAAATCTGGCAGAAACGAATGATGAAAATCAGAAGTTAATGAAGCATTAAAAAAAAAAAAACTTCTCCATTTGAGCCAACTAATGGTTCCATGTATGAATAGTGTGGTGGTGGCTGACAGAGCACCTGTGTTTTCTTATTAATTAGCGTTTCCACAGTTGCCAGAGCTATTAGTTGTGTGCCCTCTCTGAAACCCCCACAAGCTCTGGCACTCTAGCCACACACCCCAGTACCTCCACCCAAGATGATCCAGATCTAACAAGGTTAAACCAATAGCAATTACCCTCTGAATGGTCTCTTGTTCCCCTATTATGTACAGGACAGGAGCTCTGAAGAAGCCATATGGTGGGGCTACATAGCTGCCACACCTCCCCTGTTTCTCACCCTGGAGAGAAGGGGCTTGACCACACTGCTCCATCCCCCTTAGCCCCAGATGAATTCCACACTGATCTGTTACTTGCTCTTTGGCATTTATGGGTTTATAAGTCTGAAAACGGCCGCAGCTGCTGGTACTTCATTCTCCTGAAATCTGCACTTTTTTTTTTTGGCGGGAAGATTCCCAAATATTTTATAATGTCTGCAGGAACTACAGTAACTTTTAATGGGATTTCTCTTTCTATCTCTTGTTGTTGTGTTTTGTTAGAAATATACAGGAATGCCAGGGATTTATGTGGGTTTATTTTATATCCTGCAACTTTGCCAAATTTATTTATTGTCTCAAGTAGTTTTTTACTTGATTCTCTAGTATTCTCTAAGTATATCATCATATCATCTGCCAAGAATGATAGCTTACTCCCTTTGCCTAATTTGATTCCTTCAGTTTCTTTTCCTTCTCTAATTGCTACTGCTAACTTTTCTAATACAAGATTGAATTAGAGGGGTGATAGTGGACATCCTAGTTTCACCCCTGATCTTATTGGAAATGCTTCTAGTTTATCTCATTACATATAATACTTGTTGATGGCTTTAAGTAGGTGCTCCCTATTATTTTAAGTAAGACTCCATTTATGCCTATGCTTTCTAGTGTTTTTAATAGGAAGTGATGTTGTATTTTGTCAAAAGCATTTTCTGCATCTATTGAGATAAGCATATGTTTTCTTATAGGTTTATTGTTGATGTGATTAATTATACTGATGGTTTTCCTAATGTTGAATGATCCTTGCATTTCTGGAATAACCTACCTGATCAAAGTGCATTAGTTTTGTGATAAGTTGCTGTAGTCTTTTTGCTAATATTTTATTTAAAATTTTGGCATCTATAGTCACAAGGAAAATTAGTCAATAATTTTCTTTCTCTGCTTTGTCTCTTCATCATTTAGGTATAAGTATTTTATTTGTGAAATAAAAAAGAATTTGGAAGGTGTTATTCACTAATTTTCCAAATAGTTTGTATAGTATTGGAATCATTTGTTCTTTGAATGTTTGAGAGAATTTGCTAGCAAATCCATCTGGCCCTGAAGATTTTCTCCTAGGGAGTTCATTGATGACTTGTTCAATTTCTTTTCAGAGAAAGAGTTATTTAAGTAGTTTATTTCCTCTTCACTTAATCTGGACACTTTATGTTTTTGTAAATATGCATCCATCTTACTGTGATTATCAAATTTATGTGCATACAATTGGGCAAGATAATTCCTAATTATTTTTTTAATTTCCGTTTCATTGGAGGTAGTAAGCCTTTTCATTTTTGATACTTGTCATTTGGTTTTCTTCTTTTTTATCATATTCACTAAAGGTCTATCAATTTTATTGTTTTTTATAATACCAGCTCTTATTTTTTTTATTAATTCATTAGTATTCTAAATACAATTTTATTAGTCTCTCCTTTGGTTTTCATTATTTCTAATTTAGTATATAATGGAGGGTTTTCAATTTGTATTTGAAATGGCTGCTAATCGCCATTGGGTTGGCTGAGTCCACTGGCTGGGGCTCCTTCTCATTCTGCTCTCCATTATAATTTTTAAGAAATTATTGTCTTCAATTAGGTTTTAGACCTCCTTTTCCAATTGGTCATTTCTGCTTTTTAAATAATTCTCCTCATTGATTTTTTGGACATGTTTTTCCATTTGGGTTAGTCTATTTTTTTAAGGTGTTATTTTAGTCAGTATTTCTTGGGTCTCCTTTAGCAAGCTATTGACTTGTGTTTCATGATTTTCTTGCCTCACTCTCATTTCTTTACCCAATTTTCCCTTTACACCTCTTACCTGATTTTCAAAATCCTTTTTAAGCTCTTCCACAGACTGTGACCAATTCATATTTTTCTTGGAGTCTTTGGTTGTGGGAGTTTTGACCTTGTCTTTTTTGCTTGTATGTTTTGATCTTCCTTGTAACCAAAGTAAGATTCTATAGCCTGATTTTTCCCCTCTGTTAGCTTATTTTGCCAGCCAATTTCTTGACTTTTTAGGTTTTTGTCAAGGTAGTACTCTGCTTCTACAGTACTGAGTGCATTGTTCCAAGCTTCAGGGACTTTGTGGAGCTGTTTTCATTGATATATTTGTAATCTTTAAATTTTTAGTCCTTTCAAGGTTATATGATAAAAAGGATAGGTCTTTTCTCTCTCTTTGTTTGTGCTGTGGTGTGTTATTGAACACCTGCACTCTTCTCTGCCTTGGAACTGTGAGGAAAATACCTTCTCAAACACTACCTCCAGCTCTGCCATGCCAGTGCTCCTCCTTACCCCAGGACAGTGAACTAGATCCAAGTACAGGTAAAGCAAGATATTTGTGCCTCAGTGCCAGCATAAAACATATACCTGCAATCCTCCTCTGTTCAATCACTCAATCCCCTCCGCCCTCACATCTATGGGTCAAGAGCTCTGGATGCAGCAGCTGCTGCTGCTGACACTGCTTTTTAGCTGTTTCCAGGAGCAGGTCTTGCTCCTCTATCACACAGGTCCCACAGACCTTTCCTACTGACCTTCTAAATTGTCTTTGGTGCTTGTGGGTTGAGAAGTTTGGAAAGTGCCAGAGCTGCCAGTGATTCAGTCCCCTGAGGCCAAATCCAGATTATACTTAAAAGGTGATATTTAGAGGAGAGACAGGAATACAATGAGAGGAGATGGGGAGCAACAGAATGGGGTAAATTATTTTATATGGAAGAAGCAAAGGGAAATGGTTACAATGGAGGGGAAGAAAAGGAAGGCTGAAGGAAATGGATTTACCTTATTCTCGTTGAATTTGCCTTAGGGTGGGAATGACATACACACTAAATAGGGTATCTCACCCTACAGGAGTTTAGGGCAGAAGCAGGTGAGAGAGGAGATGATGGAGAGGAAAACAGGC
>NW_027186473.1:64537532-64537818 GCF_028583685.1 Petaurus breviceps papuanus
GGGAGGGAAGTTGGAGCAACACACTTTTGATAAGGGACAGGATCAAAGTAGAGAATAGAACAAGTGGGTGGTTGGATAGGAGGGAGGGAAATATAGTCATTCTTTTACAATATATCCACTATGGAAATGTTTTGCATAGCTACGCATGTACAACCTATACTGAATTGCTTATCTTCCCAGTAAGGGTAGGAGACAAGGGAGGAAGGGAATGAATCTGGAATTCAAACTTTTAAAATCAAATGTATATATATATATATATATATATATATATATATATATATATATA
>NW_027186473.1:64537918-64555508 GCF_028583685.1 Petaurus breviceps papuanus
ATATATACACACACACACACATATACATATATATGTATATGTACACTATTATTAATATTATTTTACATCTACCTGGAAAATGAGAAATACAGGCACTGAAGCATAAAGATCAACCATACCCTACTGGAAAGTTGGAGGGGATATGCAAGAAGATATGGAAGAGAGCAGATTGGAGGAGGGGATATCCAATAGGATCGCTATTTTGGGGTTTTGTGTAAGGGAAAAATGGGAAAAAAATTTGTAACTCAAAGTCTTGCAGAAATGAGTGATGCAAACTAGTAATAAAGTATTTGATTAAAATATAAAAATAAAATAAAATAAAAACAAAATATCTATTCTGAGCTTGAAGAAAAAAAACAAAAATTTAAATAAAAAAACAAAATACTAAGACAAGGAATATTCAGTTCATTTTGGATTTTGATTCACTACTTCCATTAGTATGCTGCTTTTTATTCTGTTTAGGTGATTTTTACAGTAAACATTATATATATCAGATTCGCTAACATGACAGAAAAGGAAAAGGACAATTGCTACAAGGGATGTGTAAAAATTTTTAAACTAATTCACTGTTTATGCAGTTGGTAAGTTGGTCTAACCATTTTGGTGTACAATTTGAAACTTTGCCCAAATGGCTATAAAACTGGATATATTTTTACTTAGTAATAGTACTAACAGGTCTATACCTTAAAGGGATAAAGGAAAAGGAAAAATAAAAGAACCTATATGTACATAGATTATTTTAGCAGTTTTTTTTGTGGTGGTAAAGACTTGAAAATTTTGGCAATGCCCATCAATTGAAGAATGATTAAACAAGTTGTGGTATGTGATTGTGATGTAGTATTATTGTGCTATAAGAAATGAAGAGCTTGGCAAGACTTAGTTTACCTTATGCAAAGTAAAGTGAGCAGAACCAGAAAAGCATTCTGTTCAGTAACAACCATATTGTAATGATGATCAATTATGAAAGACTTACCTACTCTGATCAATACAATGATCTATGACAATTCCAAAAGACCCATCGTGAAAATAATATCCACCTCAGGAGAAAGAACTGATGAATTCTGAGGGCAAATTGAAGAATGATGTTTTGGTACTTTCTCTATTTTACTTTTTTTTGCAACATGGCTAATATTCAGACATGTTTTGCATGAATTTACATATATAATTGATATCATACTGCTTGTCTTCTAAAGGGATGGGGAGGTATGAGATGTCAGGAATGAATTTGGACTTTAACAATTTTTAAATAAATTTTTAAAACAAAATAAAAAAATAAAGCATAATTTTAAAGTCAGGCCCATTATTTCTCCAGTTTAACTTTGTCCAAATGGATTTTTCCATCTCTATATTTTGCTTCTTAATGAATTGCCATGTGTGGGCCTAGGCACTTGTTACTTAATATAACTATATTCTGAATTTTGCACCTGCCTCTTAAGAAAACCTTTTTCCCTTCACAGTTCATAGTATCATAGCAAAAAAAAAAGTTGAACATGACCTGAGGGGTCATCTGGTCCAACTTAATTTTACTTAAAATAGTGCTAACACCCAAAGAATAAATGTGACTTCCGAGGGCCAAATAGGTCCAGGAATTGAACACATTTTTTTTTTGTTTTACCTACATAGCAACTTTTCTTTCTACTATATTGTTCTGTATAGTTAATTTTTCTAAAATAAGAAATTCCCAGTTTTTCTCCTTTTATGTCCTCCTTTATGCAAAATTTCAGTGTGTATATGCCATAAGGCTATGAAAAATCTTCAGTGGTGCCAAATTGCACTAGTTCGTCACTAATGTGAGTAGATTTTCATTTCTAGGAGCAGAAAACATTTGTCAGACTCCCCCTTTAAAAATAAATTCCATCTACTTGCATTTTTATGTCAGCAGGAAAAAATGTAAAAAGGAGAACATCACCTCAGGGAGCAAAAGAGAAACAAATAATTATTTTATTTTGTGTGCTTGTTGTGGGGTTTCCTTTTATATTCTTCCTAAAATAGCTTTGTTTTCTTTTACTGAAATAATGAATCCCAAATTATCTGGTCAGCTAAAACTGCTGACAGCATATTCCAGTATGATTTTTTTTCATTTTCTCTCAGGAAAAAAACAAAAAAAAAGTAAATAAAAATAAAATACCAAGGCAAGAAATATTCAGTTCATTTGGGATTTTGATTCACTGCTTCCATTGATGTGCTCCTTTTCACTATGTTTAGGTGATATTTACAGCAAACATCACATATTTGTAATTGAACATTTCGTATTTTCATTTCTAAACATGGTGCCAGTAAAGTGCAAGAAACCAAATAATGGTCCTAAAAAAGTCACTTGGATTATTATATATAAATATTGTTTAGAGACTGAGAATGTCCATAAGAATATATTTTATTAGAAACTTTGCTATTAAAGTAGTTTAAGAGAAAGTATGTGTTGGATATCTTTGAAATTTCAAATGTACATTTTTTTTTCATATCTGGGGCAATGTATTAGATGGTTCATAAAGATTTTCTCTTAACATTCTTTTGACAGGTATTGTTCGTGTGAATCTAGGGAAATTCCTTAATGCCAAGTTGCCCCCAGAAAATTCCTTTAGAGTATAAATTAAAGAGGAATGGTCTATGAAGATATTCAAATACTACCATCATTTAGTTAAGAAACAACATGGTTCATTCCTATTTGCATTTTTTCTGGATTCTACAAAAGTTCCCTTGTCTGAAAGAAGTGTTTGGAATTAGGTTTTACTTCTTGCTATTAAATATGCATTTCTGAACATTTCACTTCCCCAGTTAGATATTTGATGTGAAGTCTGATATCCTCTTTGAGGGCTGTGACTCCCTGAACAGGGTATTAAGCCAGATGGTGAACTAAAAGAACTGAAATCCATTTGTCTTCTATGGCAGTAGTTTCCAGTCTGTGTGTTATAGACCCACGGGAACTGAAAATCTTTACAAATGGTCCTTAATTCCATATGCTCATCAAGCTTTGTAATTTTGAACTTTTTTTTTTTAAATGTGCAGTGTGAATTATCAATTCTGTGCTATTGGTTTTATATTATCACTGCCTTATTTGTATCTAAATTGATTTTTTCCTTTCATCTTTTCAGAATGAAGCATGACTTTATCTTTTGACAATATGGCTCCCTGGATGGGTTAATAAGTGGTGCTTTCACTTGGATTGTGTGGTAGGCCAAATTGTGACTGTTTAATAGTAATACAACAATTACAATTGTCTAAATACATGGGAAAGAGAGAGTCTTCATATTTGAAGAGGATGAGAAAAGCTGATTTAGATTGAAATCTAGCCTTGTCTGGTGGAATGGTCTTGAAAACTTGTATTCACTTATGAAGTCTATCCGTCATTAGATAATATCAGTGATTGCATACATGAAATGGTTTGCATGGATCATTGAAATTAACTCAGCATTGGTGAAGCAACATGGTGGTGAACTTGAATTAGAGTCAAAAGACTTGGCTTATTTTTTTATCTCCCTCAGCTTACTAATGATGAAACTAAGGGCAAGTGCCTCCCTAGAGGTTAGTTTCTTCATTGATAAAACTGGGATAATAGTATTTGTCCTACCCATCTACCTGGCGTTCTGTTAGACAAGTTCTTTGAAGACTGTACATATATTACATACTTAATTCTAAATATAGATATTAATCACAAATCAGTCATTATAGTAATATTTTAGGCATTATATTATATGGTCTTATACCTATCAATTAATTGTATTGTGACTTTTTCATTTATAAAAGAGAAATTATAGGCATATATTCTCTTCTAAAAAGGTAAGTAAAATTTCAGAGAAGGTGACTTATTACTGAGACAATGGTTGCTCAAAATAATACCAACTTATTGTGCTTTAGTTTATTTGCTTGTTCATTTGCCCAGAAAATATTGATTAAATACCTTCTGTGTTCAAGGGACTGTTCTAATTCCTGATGATACAATGTTAGCTAGAAGATAGATCCTGCTCTTTAGGAGATGTCTATCTAAAAGGAGGCATCTGGTGTGAATATAAATAGCTTATGTGTTTAGAAAATGGCAAAGATAAAAGAGAAAGTCAAAATTATCTAAGAAAATTTGAAGGGGGAAATTATTTGTGGAAGAGATAGGAAGTACCTAATCTGGAATTTGGATGGAAGGAAATAGAATTTAGTATGAAAGGAGAAGAAAATATTCTATGTAAGGTCAAGTGCACAGAGATGAGAGAGTTAGAATGTAAAGCAGGGGGCACATAGCATACATTAGATGAAGAAAATATAAGTGAAGATTGGAACTTTAGTGGGGAGTCAGACTGTAAAGGTCCTTGAATTCTAGGGTGAGGAAGTTTGTACTTTGTTTATTAGGCAAGGTTAAGCCACAAGAGAACTTTGAGAAGAGAAGTCACAGAGTAATGGCTTAGCAAAATTATTCAGGCAATGGTCTGAGAATTGATTGTAAACTAGAGATTCAAGTCAAGGAAACCCTGTTTGAAGACATAATTATTATCATAGATTCAACCAAATGAGTTATATGCTTTAATATGAGTTAGACAAGAATAAAGAGAACAGGGCAGAACTAACTGAGGCTATGGAAGTAACATTGACAGGATTTGGCTGCTAATTGGAAGTGAGGGGAAGAAAGTAAAGGGCCATGCTTTTGCTAGGTGGTTTCAATTTTTTTTTCTCTTTTATTGCTAAAATTTAAATACAGAATATAAAAAGAAAAAGAAATGTCACAAACTTAAATATTGAAACAAATACAAATAAGGAATGAAAAAAAGCATGTCATGTGCACATTAGAAGGCAAGAGGGAATTCAAAGTATATAGCAACAAATTTCCATTTCAAGAAAGCCTATATAATAAATATTATGTGGTTCTCTTGAGAGGTGTCCATCTTTTATTTGCTTCCTTGTGAGTTTTCTTTTGTTCTCTGTTCGCAATATTTACTTTGTTCTTTTCTCCCCATACTCTACTCCCACCAAGCTACAATTAAATTGTGGATATGTTTATATGCAGCCATAGATACATACATTCACTCATACACACACACATTCATACATGAATACGTATACAGACATATGCTTCCCCTAACAAATTCCTCTTCTCTTTATTTTAATATTTGTAGGTATCTTTTATTTCCTCTCCCTCCTAACTCCTCTACTTTACTTCTACCCACTACTTTGCCTCCTATTACTAAACCTACACCAAACCCTTAGAATCCCTCCTTTATCCTTACCTTATTATAAAACTAAATACCCTTCTATACCCACTTTAACCTTTAACCTATTCTCTCCTCCTCCCTTCTAAAGATCCCTTCCCTTATCTTCCCAGGGATTCCTCCCTTATCCTCCCATTCCTATTGATCTAAGCATGCTTCTATATTACTCTTTACACTATTCCCTCACCTTCTAGAGATCCCTACATTATCCTCTCCGCCCTCTCTATCCCCTTGGAATTTTATTTATTTTTGAGTTTAGATTATATGTATTGTTATCTTCCTGAACCCATTCCCAATGAAAGTGGGTTTCCAGAACTAAGAGCCCTTTCCCCCCATCTAATTCCTCTCCATTTGTTCTTCCTCTCACACCTCATTTGTATAAGATAATTACTCTTTTTGACTGTTCCTAAGTAGTTTTGCTTTTTAAAGTCATATCATCCTCCTGTCACATCCAAAAACTGTCCTATCACTAAAAATAATCTTAGACATATGTTTTATATTTTACATACATAAAAGGTAAGCAGTCTTTCCTTATTTTAGTCCCATTTGATTAGTCTTTGGTACATACATTATACTTCTCTTGGCTCTCATATGTCAAATCTTGGATTAATTTCAGGTGTTGCTTTTGTTATTTTTATTTCTTTGTTTGCTTGACAAGGTCCTGAAAGTCTGACAATTCATTAAATGTTTGTTTTGTTTGTTTGTTTGTTTTTCATTCAGTATTATAACTTTGCTGGATATATTTTTTGACCAGAACCTCAGTTCTTTTAGTCATTGATATATAGTGCTCTAAGACTTGTGCTCTTCTAGTGTTGGCACTGATAGGTCTTGTTTGAATCTAATTATGGAAACTCCAATATTTAATTGTTCTCTTGTTGCTTGCAATATCGTATCCTTGAGCTGGGAATTTCAGAATGTGACTATGATATTTTTGTCAGTTTCCCTCATAGAATCAGGTGGTGATAAGTGTTTTTTTCTTTATGCTTTCCCCTCTTGCTCTAATAGTTCAAGACAATTAAAAAATATTTCTTGTATTATTGTATCATGATTCTTTTTTATCCTAGCTTTCAGGTAGTTTGATTATTCTTATTTTTCTCTGTTTGATATGTTCTTGAGATCAGTGGTTTTTATGAAATCTCATATACTCTACTATTTTTTCATTCTTTATATTTTGTTTTATTATTTCTTGACCTTTTATAACTTTTCTGGCTTCCCCTTGCCCAATTCTGTTTTTCAAGGAGTCAATTTTTCTTTAGGATTGTGGATCTTTTCTACTTGGTTGTCTTTCTTTTCATAATGGTCTTGTTTTTCTTGGATTTTTTTTCTTTAAATATTTCCTCAATCTCTTTAATTTGATTTTTTTTTGCTTTTTGGAGGGCAACTGGTGTTAAGTGACTTGCCCAAGGACACATGGCTAGTTTTTGTGTTAAGGGTCTGAGGCCGAATTTGAACTTAGGTCCTCCTGGATCCAGGGCTGGTGCTCTATTCACTGAGCCACCTAGCCACCCTGTCTTTCATTTGATTTTTAAAGCCTTTTTAAAAAATTCTTCTATGAATTATTTTCATGCAGGTGATAATTTGATGTTACCCTTTGGGATAGAATACAGTTCCTTTACTTCAGTATCCTCCTCTGAAGATGAAGCCTGGTCTTCTATAGTCCCATAATAGCTCTCTGTCATTGGATTCTTTCTCCTTTACCTGTGTGTTTTTTAAAAAAAATTATTTGTAATAGCTTAGCTTTTTAAATCACCTCTAGTCCTGGGGTATGGCACCCAGATGGAGTGCCTCTGGCCTCAGATCCTCCTTCAGTTCTCCCCTCTGACTTGGAATCTAAAGCAATACCTCTCCAGCCTCTTGCAAGTGCCCACAGGCAGCAATGTCCCTGCCCCTCTGCTTTTGCACTCACCAGGTGTCTGCTGGTTCCTTCTCACCCCTGTTCACATCTCTACATCACAGCTAGGTCTGGCATTTATTGTCAGCACAGGTTCCCTAGATATTTCTGGCTCAGATGTCCAACTCCCCTTCATGCCCCAGGGGCAAAAGTTTCTGTGACTGGGGCTAAGGAAACTTCCCAATGTATCTAATCCCAGGGCTTGCTGCTTGTTGTTTAAGTGGAACCCAGCCCACAGGTGTTTATTCTTCATAAGGACCAAACCTCATTCTGGCATTTATCTTCAGATATTAAATTGTCCAAGGGTGACCCTTGTCTAACCTTATTTATTTATTTTTAGCACTCTATATTTTTCCTGAGGTGCTGTTTCATCTCTTTTTTTGGAGGGGGGAATCTTGAGAGCTTGAAATTTTCTGATATCCTCTGCCATTTTCCCAGAAGTGTCTCCCAATTTCTTTTTTTTCTATACAAACACCCCACCTACCAACTGTCATATAAAATGTAAGTATTCCAGTGGAATAGTTCAGAAAGATAGGTTTCCAGTGTTATGGGAAAAGAACAATTTACAAGAGTAAGACATCAGTACCAACGTGCAATTGGAGGTATTGAATTCATATTGCATGGAGACAGCCTCTGTCATCCACCAAAGAGCACAAGTTCATGCTGTACCATAATGAGCTCCCTATCTTGAAGGTGTTGAATTGTTGACATCATAAACTGATCTGGGTTTAGATGAAGAAAAGATAAGAGTAAAAAAATGTGCAACCTATACAGAACTGTTATTTACACCATGGAACATGGCTGTGTGACAAAGAGAGAACCATATACTGATGGACATGAGAAGTATAGGATGTAAACCTAAGAAGATAGAGACTAAATAATGTTTTTATGCCAGACAGCCCCAAAGGAAAATCTCAATGACCTTGGCTTATCAAATGAGAATGGGATCAAGGCATGTAAATCCTGTATACTTCAATTATTTTTCCATCCTTCCACAAAACATGTAAGTAACTTTCACTGTTTCTTTTCTCTTTTTAAAAACCAGAATGTCAACCCTAGGCCTTTTAGCAGTAGGAGGTAGATAGCTTAAGTGGACATTGAGATTTGGTGTGAGATGAATAATATAAGGTGAAGGCTCAATTCGAATTATTTTTCAAAATATATATTTTATTTCTTTACATATTTCCAAATAATGTAAATATATATACATATATATATATATATATAAATTTTAATTTTGAATTCCAAATTCTCTCCACCTTCCTTGAGAGGGCAAGTAATTTAATATCTGTTATGCATATGAAATCATGCAAAACATATATATTGACCTTGTCGCAAAAGAAAACAAAGACAAAAACAAAGAAAGTTTTTTTTTTTTCAAGTAGGCTTTAGTCTTCATTCAGAGTTCACTAATTTTCTCTCTGCATGTGGACAGTGGATAATATTTTCAGCATGGGTCCTTTTGATTTTGTCTTTTCATGTTTAACTAACCTTACCAAATGGCTATTAGTGTGTACAATGTTCTCCTGCTTCTGCTCACTTGATTTTGTATTAATTCATATGTTCCCAGGGTTTTCTGAAGCCACCCCCTCATAATTTCCTGTAGCAGCATAGTGTTCTGCCACAATTATATACCATAATTTTTCATCCATTCTCCAAGTGATATGCATCTTTAAAATTTACAATTCTTTTCCACCATAAAAAAGATATATTTTGTCCATGTAAGTCATTTTCCTTTTGGAACTCTTTAGTATATAGACCTATATTTGTTATATGATTGATTTCTGAGTCAAAGCATAGAAGTTTTATGGTCCTTTGGGTTTTTTTCAAAATTAATCTCTAAAATGGTTTCTTTAGTTCACAGCACCAGCATTTAGTGTCCAAATTTTTCCACATCTCATCTAGCACATATCACTTTCCTGTTCATATTAGCCAGTTTTGTAGGTGTGAGGTAGTATCTCAGAGTTGTTTTTATTAATTAAATTATTTGATTTTAGTTTTCAACAATCACTTCCACAAATTTTACATCTTCTCCACCTACCTCCCTAAGATGATTTGCAATCTGATATGAACTCTATACATACATTTCTGTTAAATATGTTTTCACATTAGTCATGCTGCGTAGAAGAATTATGAATGGGAAAAACCATGAAAAAGAGAAAACAAAAGAAAACAGTCTGCTTTAATCTGCATTCTGACTCCATAGTTCTTTCTCTGAATGTGACTAGCATTTTCCATCAGTTATTCTTTGGAATTATTTTAGATCCTTGCATTACTGACAAGGGCTAAATCTATCAAAAATCAGTCCTTGCACACTATGGCTGTTGCTGTGTACAATATTGTCCTGGTTCTGCTCCCCTCACTCGGCATCAGTTCATATAAGTCTTTCCAGATTTCTCTGAAGTCTACCTATTCTTCATTTCTCATTGCACAATAGTATTCTGTAGAGAGCTTTCAGGGGTTCCCCAGCCCTGCTAACAGAATGTTCCCCTCCCCTGTACAATTATCTGAAAGGTTACAGGGCAGATAAGCTGGGGGGGCGGGGCATGTAATTTGTTTATGCCTCCTGACATGGTCCTATGATAAAGCCCTAATACATAATTAAACTTAATCAAGGGTAAATAGTAAACCAGGACAAAGGAGATTCCTTGTACATTTTCTGCATTCTTTTGGATCATGTAGACCTTCTTCTGGGGGCCTTATAAACTCTGTGAGCTCCTTGTATCTTGGGCTCTGTATAAAATGGTCCTGTAATAAACATACTATTGATTATACCCCCATCTCATTATTCTCACAGATTGCTAGCCCACCAACTTCACTGGTTGCAGTAGTATTCCATTACATTCATATACCACAACTTGTTTAGTCTTTCCCCAATTGATGGGCATCCCCTCAATTTCCAGTTCTTGGCCACCACAAAAAGAGCTGCCATAATCAGAGTTGTTTTAATGAACATTTTTCTTACTAGTAGTAGATCAGAACATAATTTCACATGACTATTAATAGCTTTTACAGGTCAGAATAGATGAGTACTGGGCCTGGAGTTAGGAAGACTCATCTTCTTGAGTTCAAAGCTGACCTGAATTATTTACTAATTATGTGACCAAGGGCAACTTACTTAAACCTGATTGCCTCAGTTTCCTCATCTGTAAAATGAACTGGAGAAGTAAATGGCAAACCACTCCTGTATATTTACCAAAGCCAAAACAAAGCAGTCACAAATTTTCAGGCATGACTGACCAACAAATTTATTATTTTGATTTCTTTTTCTGAAAACTTATGGGAATGGAAATCTAAAATCTTCCCTGCCCCTAGGACCTTTGATAGGCTTAAGTGACTATCATAACCTTCCTTGATTTGAAAATATACTCTGCCCCTAATAGGCTGAATGTGGTCACCGAGAGACTGTGAGGGGAGGCTTTTTTTTTTTTCAGGAATGTCCACACATTGATACTTTGTGATTGGGCAGTGTGTCAAGAGGGCTGTGATATTCATATACCCTGATGTGAGGTTTTGTTTTGGGGATCACTTTGAGTAGAGTTATGTGATTTGACCAGATGAGAATCTGGGCAGCCTTTGAGCCCCCTGGCTTTTAAAAACCAGAATTTGGTGCTTTCCTTTCTGGTAACTGACTAGGTATGGATGTAATGGTGAAACAGTTAGAAGCCTGTCTGTTGATGTTTCTCTGTATTTGTTGTCTGCTTGTAACTTGTTTTTATTCTCTGAAGTTCAGGGTGCTGACTTTTTCCCCCTGAACTAGGTAAATGACATACATTTGATGAAAGCAAGATTGTTAAGCAATTTTGACTTGCTTTCCTTTAGAAAAGCAGATCTAAAAACGTGTGTTGGCAGCCAACCTGGGTATGCTAAGGTGCTTGCTGCTATAAGTTCAATTCATACTTTTGACTATTTATTATCTAAGGATGCATTCTTTTTTTTTATAAATACATCTCGATTCCATATATGTTGGAAAAATAAGACTTTTATTAGAGAAACTTTCTGTAAAAATGTATTCCCAATTTTTCTTTTCCTTCTAATTTTGGTTGCATTGATTATCCTTGTACAAAAGCAATTTTAATTTCATGTATTCATAACTACCCATTTCATTTACCCTGATGCTCTCTATCTCTTCTTTGGTCATAAAATCTTCCCTTATTCATAGATCTAACAGGTAAATTTTTTCTATGCTCCCCTAATTTACTTAGAATATCATCCTTTATGTCTACATCATTTATCTATTTTGAATTTATCTTGTTATATGGCAGGAAATATTGATTTATGCCTAGATTCTGCCAAACTGCTTTCCTGTTTTTTTTTAACTTTTTCTTAAATGTTGAATTATTACCCCAAAAGCATGAATCTTGGGTTCATCAAACTTTGCATTACTAGGGCAGCTAGATATTGCAGTTGATAGAGCACTGACCCTGGGGTCTGGAGGACCTAAGTTCAAATCTGGCCTCAGACACTTACTAGCTATGTGAGCCTGGATAATTCATGTAACCCTCTTTGTCTCAATTCATCTTTATTATGAGCTAGATAAGGAAATGCCATACAACTTTAGTATCTGCCAAGAAAATTCCAAATGGGATTGTGGAGAATCAGACATGATTGAAATGACACAAAAAACTCACTATGACATTTACTACTGTATATTGGGTTTACTATGACTATTAATCTATTACTGTTATTATTAATCTATTAAACTAATACAGCACTCTATTTCTTAGCTAATACCAAATTATTTTGATGGTTACTGCTTTGTGATATTGTTTAAGATCTAGAACTGATAGGCCACTTTCCTTCAAAATATTTTTCCCCTTGATGTTCTTTACCTTCTGTTCTTCCAAATAAACTTTGTTATGATTTTTTTTCTCTGCTCCATTAAATGATTTTTGGTAGTTTTGTATGGCACTGAATAATTGCTATATATAAAACATACATAAATGTATGTTATATAAAACACATGATATGAAATTTTATAACTATACACACATATTAAAAAGACACTCAGATAAAGTCATACTGAAAGGAGGAATAATGATAAACTCAATGTTTTGTTCTTCTCTTCTCACCTCCCTGTGATTATAAAATTTATTACTTGATTCCCATAAATGAGGACTTTTACCTTATTAGGGCCATTGTCACATGAGAGCATATTTACATTTTGTAAAGGTTTTTATTTTAATATCATGCCAAGGATCATCATTTAAAAATAAAATATATAATAAAATATAATAAGTTAAATAAAATGAAAATAATAAAAATATAAGAATAGAATAATATAAAACACAAATAATGAAAATAATGAAAAGAGGATCAATACAAATAAAAACACAATGCAAAAAATTATAAAACTTACAACCACTCACATAGCACTTTTTATGTGGAATTATAGAATGTACTTGTTTTATTGTTTTCTCTCTTTTTTTGGTAAATATTATTTTATTTTCTCAAATGACATATGAAGATAATCAACTTTTTTTATGAGTTTGAGTTCCAATTTTTTCTCCCTCTTTCCCTTCTTTCTCCTCTTCCCAAGAAGGCAAGCAAAAATAAAGTTTTACATGTTTGTATTAGCAAGCATGCTAGCACACCCAGGATGGCTTGCTAGCACAGGTTCTTTGATCTTTGCTACAGGAAAGATAACTTTAAAAGAGGTCAGCAATATCACTTTAATTCCAGATAAGTAGAAAATATATGCAGAGAAAATAGCACAGATATTCAACAGACAGACCTTCTAGTGTCTAAACAAAGAAATACAACCACTTGTATACATCACAAGATTGGGAGAGCACAAAACTCTGAGTAGTTAGGGGGTCTTAACAAATGAGTACTTAGAGTCCTGTCCAGGGAATCAAAAGATCCTTCTCATAAGCAAACCCTCAAAGTTAAATGCCAACCACCCAGAATATATAGTGCTCAATTAGTAGGCTCAGAGCCAGAAGGCATTATAGTCCATATGACTCAGTGCCTATTTGACTAAGTACCAAAAGGTGTGAAAGCATTGCTGCAAGCAAGACTTCCTGAAAGCAAGTTCATCCTTAGGTAAGTTCCTCGACCAATGGACTCTATATGACTCTGGATGCATCACAGCTGTGAAAGCAGCAGACATCCATATGGTCACATAGGCCTATTGAAGGGCAGGGGAAATCTTCCTATTCCATTAATGCTACAATATGCAAACATGTCAAGCGTAGTTTCACATTAGTCCTCAGTGCTCCTGCCTTGCTGTAAAATTTTCATCTTGTGAAAGAGTCATAGCAAAAGGAAAAAAAAAATGGTGAAAATCATATGCTTCCATCTTCATTCAGACTCCATAGTTCTTTCTCTGGGTGTGGATAGCATTTTCCATCATGAGTCTTTTGCAATAGACTTGGGTCATTATATTTCTGAGAAGAGTAAGTCTTTATCATAGCTAACTATCACAAAATATTAGTTTTACTGTGCACAATATTCTGCTAGTTCTGTTTACTTCACTCAGCTTCGGTTTGTGAGAGTCCAGGTTTTTCTGAAATTTACCTGCTCTTTATTTCTTGTAGTACAATAATGTTCTATTACATTCACATACCACACGTTGCTTTTAGCCACTTCCCAATCGATGGATTTTGCCTCAATTTCCAACTTTTTGCCTCCACAAAAAGACACACAATAAATATGTTATACATACAGGACTTTTCCTTTTTTTATGATCTTTTTTGGGATACAAATCTAGCAGCGCTATCATTGGATCAAAGAGCATATAATCTATAACACTTTAGATTTAACATTTCAGTTTTTCAAGAAAAGCATGTTAGTGTTAATATTATTTCGATGGAGGGTGTGCTCTGGAAAGACTAGTGGGAGAGCTGCTTAGCCCTTTTCAGGTCTGCTTTCTACCTTTGACGTCTACATGTTCCACATAACTCTCATAGCAAGCACAGTGGCCAAACCCTGGTGAATCATTTCAGCAGATGACCTATACCAGATTGAGTGTAATCAATGGTCTCAAACCCATTGGTGAGTTAGAAGGGTATCTACCACAAGCATGTGAAGACTTCTCCTGCTGCAATGGGCAGATAAGGATAGTTTGTTCCAGGAACCATTAATGAAGGAGAAGTAAGTGCTGTAGAGTGCTTAGAGATTGATTTGACATTGAAGACACTGAGGTCATCCACTACATCTTGAGCCATCACCAGTCTTCTTGACTCTGCCTTGCCACTGGACTGTGATGACTCTGGAGGAGAGAGTGAGGCCAATGATTTCATGTGACTTTGCCTCAACGAAATCCAACTTACTTGTTAATCAGAACACATTACTTTTACCATTTTATAATTTTTACCTATCTCACAGTCCTGTGGTGACAGACAAGTGATAAAGTAGCAAGTGTGGATGCACTGGAAGCTATAGTCACAATCCTGCCCAAGGCAGCCCAGGCCATAGGGTTGTCTTCTCATTGGAAGCAGCAGTGGGATTTGTAGTCCTCTGGGTATCTGAAGAGCCTTTTAAGGATCCTGCTGCTCACTTTCTGCTTATCCAACCTTGTGAGAAATGCATCCCAGCTTGTGGTCAAAACATATGCAAAAAACAATGTACAAAAACAGATGTAAAGATGATTCCATTCACTATTGCTACATGAATGTATGCACACTTACAGACAGCACAAAATCCAGTAGACCTGAAAGATGAAGAGTTCTTGTCTCAAGTGAACTCAGCAGGTATTACATCTAAAGAGCAGCCCTGAGTGAAACAAGACTTACAAATGAAGGCCAGATAACTGAAGTTGGAGCTGGATACATATTTTTTTTCTGGAGTTGCCACAGTGAAAGGGTTCACCATGAAGCTAGTGTAGCTTTTGCACTCAAACCTAATCTAGTCTACAAGCTTGTATGTCTTCAGTCAAAAAGACTGAATGACAATGTCATGACAATATGATTACCACTTGCAGAAAAATGTCATACTATTTTACAAAAACTATTGGGAAAACAGGAAAATAGTATGACAGAAAGTATACATAGACCTTACACGCTACACCAAGATAAAGTCAAAATGGGTACATGATTTAGACATAATGATTGATACTATAAGAAAACTATGAAAGTGAGGAATCATTTATCTTTCAAATTTATGGAGAATGAAGGAATTTTTGACTAGACAAGAGATAGAGAGTATTATGAATTTCAAAATGAATAGTTTTCGTTACATTAAATTGAAAAGCTTTGGCACAAATAAAACGAATGCAACCAAGATTAGAAGAGAAGCAGAAAGCTGGGAAAACATTTTACCAACCAGTGTCTCTGATAAAGGCCTCATTTCTAAAATAGAGAACTGAGTCAAATTTATAAGAATACAAGTCATTCCCCAATTGATAAATGGTCAAACAATATGAACAGGCAATTTTCAGATGAAGAAATTAAAGCTATCTGTACTCATATAAAATGCTCTAAATCACTATTAATTAGAGAAAGGCAAATCAAAATAAATCTGAAGTATCACATCACACCTATCAGATTGACTAACATGACAAAAGAGGAAAATGATAAATATTGGGGAAGATGTGGGGAAATTGTATCAATAATACATTATTGATGGAATTATGAACTGATTCAAACATTCTGGCAAGTAATTTGTAACTATGCCCAAAGGGCTATAAAACTGTTGCTACCCTTTGACCCAAAAATATTACTTCTAGGGCTATATCCCAAAGAGGTAATAAGAATGGGGAAAAATACAAATATATACAATAAATATTTATAGCAAGTTATTTTGTGGTGGCCAAGAATTGGAAATTGAGGGAATGCCCATAAACTGGGGAATGCCTGAACAAGTTGTGGTGTGTGAATGTATTGTGCAATAAGAAACACTGAGCAGGTAGACTGCATAAAAAACATGGAAAAACTTATTTGAACTAATGCTGAATGAAATGAGTAGAAACAGAATAGTATTGTACATATTAATATTCAATTTGTGTGATGACTAATTTTCATAGACTTGACTACTCTCAGCAATGCAAGAATCTAAGAAAACTCCAAAAGGCTCATGATGGAAAATGTTGTCCACATTCAAAGAAAATCTATGGAGTCCAAATGCAGATCAAAACATACTATTTGTTCTCTTTTTTGTTGTTGTTGTTGTTTTTTTTCTTCTTTCTCATGGATCCTCCCACTGTTTGTAATTCTTCTTTACAATATTACTCATGTGAACATGTTTAATATGAATGTATATAGAGAATTTATATCCGATTGCACACTATCTTGGGGAGGAGAAGGAGGGAGCTCAGAAAATTGAAAACGTGACAGCTTTTGGAAGTGAATTTTGAAAACTAACAATAAATAAATACCCTCACAGCAAAAACTGGCATGTAATAGACTATGTGATTGTAAGGAGACAGACAGGAGGTGAGAGTGATGAAGGCAATGTGTGTCTCAGAATGCTGGGCTGATCATATACTTATCACCTCCAAGCTAAATATGCACATTCAACAAAAGCAGTAGCCCCAAGGTAAAATGACTGCCAGAAGAATTAATGTCAACAGGTTAGAGCACTATTCTGAGTGGGAACAGTTTGTTACTAACTTAGAAGGAAAGTTGAAGCAACACAGCAACAGTGGAAAGGAGAGGGTAGCTTTCAGAGTATAGTACTGCATTTGCTCATCTGAATCACAACACTAACGAACATCAAGACTGATTTGATGAAAATATTAAAAAAATTCAGAAGCTGCTAAATTAAAAACAAGATCTCCACAGAGAGAGATCTATCCAGTAGGATAGTTCTTCCATCTCTAAAAAGGAAACCCTTAATTCTATCAAAAGTAAAGTACAGATGAAGCTTAGAAAGATACAGGATTCTAGATTCAGTAACAAGGAAGTTAAAATTCAGTTCTATGATGATAGTAACAATCCTAACAAAAAAACTTTTATGTTGCCTCAGAGGTTATTTATGGAAAAAAAGGTCTATGGTGCTTTTTGACTACTCAGTGCCAGATTGATCACATTGATTAGTGATAAGGACATGATCCTAGGGAGATGGGCTGAAGAATTCCATATTGTTCGCAACAGTCAATAATCAATGCTGAAGCGATTGACCATTCACATAAGGTTGAAGTCAATCCCTCCCTAGTTGAAGTTTCAACTGCAGAAGGGGTTTTTGATGTCATTAGACACCTTTTATATGACAAAGCACTTGGTCCTGATTTTATTCCAGTAGATATTTACAAGTTAGGGGGTCCATTGCTCATACAAAAGCTGACCAAAATTTTCTGGGTTATATGGCAAGAGAAAATTATGCCCCAGTTATTCAAGGATGCCTCGATTGTCCATCCCTATAAAAGTAAAGCGTATTGTTCTGAGACAATCACAGGGGAGTCTGTCTGTCTGTCTGTCTGTCTCTCTCTGTCTGTCTGTCTGTCTCTGTCTGTCTCTCTGTCTCTGTCTCTCTCTGTCTGTCTCTGTCTGTCTCTGTCTGTCTGTCTGTCTGTCTGTCTGTCTCTCTCTCTCTCTCTCTCTCTCTCTCTCTCTCTCTCTCTCTCTCT
>NW_027186473.1:64555518-64567732 GCF_028583685.1 Petaurus breviceps papuanus
CTCTCTCTCTCTCTCTCTCTCTCTCTCTCTCTCTCTCTCTCTCTCTCAGTCATTACTGGCAATATTCTTGCCAGAGTTCTCCTTAATAGTCTAATCCTTTACCTGAAAGATGGTCATCTACCTGAGAGCTATTGTGGCTTTAGAAAGGATGGAGGAATGTTCAATATGGTATCTACATCCTGACAACTCCAGGAGAAATATCAGGAGCAAAAGAGAGGTCTATACACAATGTTTATAGGTCTGACCAAGGCCCTTAATACTGTCAGTATTGAGGGCTTATAGAAAATTATATCAAAATTTGGTTTCCCAGAGAAATTAATCATCTGTGTACGTGAATTTCATGATGGCATGCTTGTCTGGGTTCTGGATAATGGACAATGCTTTCATATTTTTCCAGTTAGCAATGGAATGAAAAAGAGCCTTGTGCTTGCTCCCAGGCTTTTTATCATGGTGTTTTCAGCCATGTTGTCCAATGCCTTTAATGAGAATAAACATGGCATCAAGGTCAGTTACTGTACTGATGGCAAAATTTTCAACTTGTAAAGACTACAAGCCAAGGTTAAAGTGGAGGGATTGTTGATGCGTGGTTTTCTGTTTGCAGATGATTTTGCACTCAATGCAGCCTCTGAAGCTGAGATGCAACAAAGTATGGATCGACTCTGCTGCTTATGCAAATTTTGAACTAACAATCAACAACACAAAAACACAGCTACTCCATCAACTACCACCATACCATCCATATGTGGAAGCATTAGTTACACCAAATGGGGAAGTTTTGAGTGCTGTGGATAAGTTCGTTTAACTCAATAGTGTACTTTGATGAATGTACTCATTGATAATTAGGTTTGAAGCATGCATTGCCAGAACTTCCTGAGTATTTGAGGGGCTCTGAAGGAAGGTATGGGAGAGAAGAGACTGATTACCAAACTCAAAGTCTACTAAGCCATTGTGCTAACCTCATTCTTATAACCCTATGAAATCTGAAAAGTACAATAGCACCATGCCAAGAAACTGAATTGCTTCCATTTGAATTATCTTAAAAATATTCTGAAGTTCACCTGACATGATAAGATACCAGACACTTTCTTGAACTAAACTACTATTCCTTTCTTGAACAACTGCCAAGAATTCAACCTCCAATCCAGAGAGCACAACTCTGATGGACTGCCCAAGTTGTTTGAATGCAAAACATACATAAGCTTGCCTAAAAGACGATTTTATGGAGAACTCACACATGGGGGTAAGATTGAAATAGCTCAAAAAAAATGTGAAATGAACAAATTTAGAGCATCCACCCAAAATGTTCACATGAACTATTTCTGCCTGACTGGTGATAGAAGATTCTGAGCTCATATTGGTCTTTCTTTAGGGAAACATACATCTTTCTTTAGGGTAGGATTTCTACAAAAATATAGGAAAGTCAAAAACAGGATGTTGATACATTGAACTTATGGTAAATAAGGGGAAATAAATAATTGCTGAAAATGCTATTTCTAGCACAATTTAATCTCTTACTCTTTAGACAAGATTTCTGTTATGCCTCAAACCTTCCCCTCACTCCTTTCAAATTTCCTTTTATGTTTAATTTTCTCTCATTAGAATTTGAGCTCCTGGAGGACAGGGCTATCTTTCCATTTTCTCGCATTTATATTCCTAGCAGTTAACTCTGTCTTACATATATGAAGTACTTAATAAATATCTTTTTCTCAGCTATAGAATCATGTAAAACTAGTATTGTTTACAATTTTATTTCAATATTGATTTTCAAAGTTTATGTTTAGAATTTCTGCCTTTAAAAATGCATTTTTCATTTCTATGTCATAATGTACTTTTATAAGGATTATATGTGACAATGAGGTATATTTATATAATGTTCTTGTTCAGAGAGCCTCATGAGTCTTGCACTACACTTTGGGGGCATAACTGTAACATAAAACTTGAGTTTTAAAGGCAATGAAAATATGCAATATATGCAACAAATGCTCAGGAAACCCTTTCCTCTACAATGGTAGGGTGAACAAGATTAGTGAAGCTAATAAGTGAACGTAGTAAGATACAAGCTGCTTCACACACTTCTGTGTGCTTCTCATTTATTTTTTCCTCTACTGCTCATAGACATGCATGTGCCTGGTTGCCAACATGAAAGTAAAAATGTGATTACGAATAAAATCACAGGAATGCCTGAAGTTGTAAAAGTTGAACAGGTCAACCTTAAGGATTGACTATATATGTTACATTTAGTATGCTTAAATGAAACATGTGACTCACCAACTACAATTTTTTTTATATTTATGCCATAGCTTTCCATAATTGAGTCATAGAACTATATTAATACATAAACATATGCAATATAAAAATAATATTATTAAGCAATGCTGTTATTCTTGCTACAACTTTAAGTATTCCTATAGGTTAGAAACATGATTTGATGAGGAAAACTATATAACGGAGGTTTACAGTCATTCTATCTGTAGAAGTCTAAATATAAAAATATGAATGCCTCATTATTATGCCCCCTGTATTGATGTATTACTCTATAATTATGGGTTAGGGAGTTGAGATTCCCCTGAGAATGGGGTATGAGGTGAGATGTCCTATGTGATACTCAGAGTAGTCACAATTCCCTCATTCCATGGACAAAGTAAAGAGAAACATTTAAGTGCCTACTATGTATGGCATAGTATGTTAAAGTTTTATAATATTCTTTCTCTTGATCCTCACAAGTCTAGAAGATAGGTTCAATTTTTTATTATTGTTCAATCATGTCTTACCCTTTGTGACCCCATCTGGGATTTTCCTTGTGAAGATACTAGTGTGGTTTGCCATTTCCTTCTCCAGGTCATTTTATAGATGAAGAACTGAGGCAAACAAAATTAAGCAACTTTTCCATGGTCACACAGCTAGAAAGTGTCTAATGTCAGATCTGAACTCATGAAGATGAATCTTCCTGACTGCAGGCCCAGAGTTCTATCCACTGTACCATCTGACTGTCTTAAATTCTATTTTTATCCCCATTATACAGTTGATTTAACTGAGGTTAAGTATGAATTGCTTTGAGTCAAAAAACTACTAAATGTGTGAAGCTGTATTTAAACTCAGTATTTCCAGATTTCAGAACCAGCACTGTCCCCTGGTTAACAACAAAGATAAGTATAAGGTAACTAGCCCACAGTTGTTTGTAATAAAGACAATTAGATCAATCCGATGCAGTCTTAAACAGAATAAAACAATAGGCTCCAAAACAGGTGCCAGTCACATCCAGGTGAAATAAGATGGTAGTAGTAGGGTTGGGGGGGGGATATAAGGACTATCAGTTCCTCCACATCCCCATCCCCTATTTATGTTTTTGCCAGACCTCTAGCCCAGGGCTAGAATCAAAGCAATCAAAAAGGTATCTATATTACTAGTTGTCCCTTTATCTTTTACCTTTCCATTATCACTGAAATTATGCATTTTAGATGAGGGATTGTTGATGTTTGGATGTTGCAAACATTGACATACTACTTTTGCTGAACTGCTATTCCATGGATAGAAGAGCAGGATTGGAGGGGAAGGAGAACACAGACACCAACATAACCTGTCCCCTTTTGACCTTCCTCAAGATCTTTTTTTTTAATGGTATCCACATCCAGAGAAAGAACTGATGTGGAGAAATAGGTATAGAATTATTTTACATATGCACACAAACAGGAAAAATGGCTTTTATAGAGAGAAATTTAGCCCAATTATACCTGTTGCTTTGATAGCCAAGAGGACCAAAGCAAATATTTACAATGGATTAACATCGCAAAAACTTTGGAATAAAAAGGTAGAGCTATAGGTGCTCCTCTCGTACTAAGTAATCTTCTTGAGGGCAGGGGTAGTTTTATTTTTGTCTTTCTATCTTCTGGTACTTAGCTCATAGTACATATTTAATGAAAGCTTATTGACTGGTTGATATATTGTGGGTAGGAAAATAATAAGATATTGACATTTCTAAAAAAGTCATATCAAGGGCATTTAAAGATGAAAATGGTAAGTGCACAACAACAAAGAAAAATGGTGTGAAGGAGGACATAACAAACTTTTTGATAATCAAAGACAATCAAACCTCTAGAGAAATCTTTTTTTTATGTTTATATACTTTATTCAAGGCATTTGCACCTTCTATCAGTTTTCTTTTTTTGTTTGTTTCTTTGATGCTTTATTAACTGTTGATTTATATCATTCATTTCTGCCAGATTTTGAATTACAAATTTTCTCCCCGTTTTTCCCCTACCCAGTGCCCCAAAATAGCAGTCCAACAGGATATCCCTCCTCCAATCTGCTCTCTCCCATATTTTCTCCCATACATCTTTCTACTTTTCCAGTGGATATCTATGCCTCAATGCCTGTATATCTTATTTCCCAATTACTAGTAGGATGGTATTGATAATAGTGTATACATATATATATATATATATATATATATATATATAAATATACATACACATACACACACATATATAAGGATAGATAGATAGATAGATAGATAGATAGATAGATATAGATATTAGAATATTTGATTTTAAAACTTTCAATTCCAGATTCATTCCCTTCCTTCCTTGTCACCCACCCTTACTGGGAAAATACGCAGTTCAGTTTATGTTGTACATGTGTGGCTAATTCAAAACAATAACATAGTAGATATATTGTAAAAGACTGACTGTATTTCCCTCCCTCCTATTCCACCTCCCACTTGTTCTATTCTCTACTTTGATCCCATCTATTTTCAAAAGTGAGTGCTTCCAACTTCCCTTCCCCCCAGCCTACCCTCCCTTCTATCATACCCCCTCTCATCCCATTCTCCCCCTATTCTCCGGGAGGGTGAGATACCCTATTTAGTGTGTGTTTCACTCCCTCCTCAAGCCAAATTCAATGGGAATAAGATTGACCCATTCCCTTTTTCCTTCCTATTCTTCCCCTCCATTGTAACCATTTTCCCTTGCCTCTTCTGTATGAGATAGTTTACCCCAATCTGGCTCTCCCCATCTCCTCTCATTATATTCCTCTCACCTCTTGATTTCACCTTTTAAGTATCATTCCTTCCTGTTAAATTGGTCCTGTGCCCTCTATCTATGTATACCTGTAAACATATGTACACACATTCACATATGCCCATATACCCTCATATATAGACAAATATATATATATATATGTATATATTTCTAATCCCTTCAACTACTGAGAAAAGTTTCATAAGTTACAATTATTGCTTTTCCATGTAGGAATGTTAATAGTTCAACTTGGATAAGTTCCTTATGATTCCTTTTCCCTGTTTACCTTCTCATGCTTCTCTTGCTTCTTGTATCTGAATGTCAAATTTTCTATTCAACTCGGGTTTTTTCAACAAGAATGCTTGAAAGCCCTCTATTCCACTGAATAACCATATTTTTCCCTGAAACATGATACTCAGTTCTACTGGGTAGGTAACTCTTGGTTTTAATCCCAGCTCCTTTGACATCCGGAATATCATTCCAAGCCCTTCGATGCCTCAGTGTAGAAGCTGCCAGATCTTGGGTTATCCTGATTGTGTTTCCACAATATTCAAATTGTTTCTTCCTGGCTGCTTGTAATATTCTCTCCTTAATCTGGGAATTCCAGAACCTGGCTATAATATTCCTAGGAGTTTTATTTTTGGGATCTTTTTCAAGAGGTGATCGGTGGATTCTTTCAACCTCTATTTTGCCCTCTGGTACTAAAACATCAGGGCAGTTTCCTTTGAGAACTTCCTGGAGGATGATTTCTAGGTTCTTGCTTTGGTCATGGCTTTCAGGAAGTCCAATAATTTTTAAATTATCTCTCCTGGATCTATTTTCCAGGTCAGTGGCTTTTCCCATGAGATATTTCACATTGCCTTCTATTCTTTCATTTGTTTGGATCTGTTTGACAGCATCTTGATTTCTCATAAAGTCATTAGCTTCCATTTGCTTCAGTCTAATTCTGAAGCAATGATTCTCCTCATTGAGCTTTTGAGATTCTTTTTCCATCTGGCAAATTTGGCTTTTTAAGGCATTCTTCTCCTAATTGCCTTTTTGGGACTCCTTTGCCATTTGAGTCAGTTTGTTTTTTAAGGTATTATTTTCCTCAGTCAGGCTGTTGACTCATTTCATAATTTTCTTGCATTGTTCTCATTTCTCTTCCCAATTTTTCCTCTACTTCTCTTATTTGGTTTTCAAAATCTTTTTTAAAGTCCTCTATGGCCTGTAACCAGCTTGTATTTTCCTTTGAAGCTTTTGGTGCAGGAAGTCTGACTTTACTGTTTTCCTCCTGTTCCATGTTTTGCTCCTTTTTGTCCCCAAATTAGGAGTGTATTGTTGGAATCTTCTGTCTGCTTTTTTTCCTTTGCCTGCTCATTTTGCCACTCAATTACTTGATTTTGGGGCTTTTTGCCACTGTAGGACTCTCCCATCAGACAGGGGAGCTTTCATCCCAAACGCTTGGGTTTTCTCAGCTGCCAGAGGTATTAGATGGGTGCCCTCTCTGAGCAATCCAGATTCAATCAGGTTAAAGCAAGAGCAATTACCTTAGACTGGTGCTTGGTCCCCCTACACTCTGCAGGCCAAGAGCTGAAGCCACCATGTGGTGCTGGCTGGATGTGCTGGTGTCTCAGTGGCTTTTCACCCTGTGGGTAAAAGCCATGCACTCCCACTTACTGGTCCCAAAGTCCAGACTGTACTAACCTCTTACTTTGTCCTTTGTGTCTATGTGTTGATAAATCTGGAAACGGCCACAGCTGCTGCTGATCTGGAGTCCCTCTGGCCAGCAGCTCGTCAGGCCCGCCCTGGGGCTAAAGCCAAGGTGTGGGGCTGGGCTTGGCTCCCAGAATGCTGTGCTGGATTCCTGCTGGTCTGCTGGGCTGTCCTCAGTGGGAGGTTAGCTTCTCTGTATCATTTTGTGGGTTCTGCAGCAACAAAGTTTTTTTTTTGTTTGTTTTGTTTTGTTTTTAGTGTCCCCTTCTTACATGCATTGGTGAGGGCGGAAGCCGGAGCCAAGTGAAGGTCGTGCTTCTACTCTGCCATCTTGGCTCCGCCCCCCCTAGAGAAATATTAAAGCTCCCAATATTGCATGTGTTTGTAGAGGATATAGAAGTGGGACTGAGGAGCACAGATATAAAAAAGCAGCCAGATACTAGAACAAGTATGTATAGAGAAGATTTGTACTGGAAGACACAAAATTGTGACTGCAGTGAGAATTCAGTATGAAAGTTATACACACACAAAAGAGTGTATATAAGTGTGTGTATTTTTTTACTATATATATGCTATATGTATATACACATATAATATATAGTCATGTGTATTTGGTTATAGATATACATTTACTTTATTACATGGATATGTAATATGCATTTGCTTTACATTAAAATAGGAAATATTTGTGCATGAATTTACATATACACATATACATGTGGTATATTACGTGTATATGTATACATAGAGAATGTATGTAAGTGTAGATATGTGTGTACATATATAGTGAATGCACTTGTGTGTATGTATATGTATATGCATATACATATATACAGATATACCTATGATTTGCATATACATAAGTCTATATTTCAGTGTGTATTTGTGTGTTTTGTTATCCATTGTTGTGGAAGCCTGCTTATTCCTCACTAATATCTTCATTCAAGATGTTCATAAGTCATGTGTGTATCTTTGTGTGTATAATGTATACATATACACATATCTGTGTTCATTGCATATGCATAACACAAATACCTATGCACATTTATGAATTAAAGGTATCCTGAAGGAGTGTATTAGTGAGGATCCAGTAGGTATTTATAATAATGGATCATTTCATTTCAGTCAGAGCTTACTCAAGCATGTTGTAAGAACAGGAATACTAACCTTCTAATGCTGCACTTGGAGTCATGGGAGATGACTTTAAATCCTTACTCTACCATTTCCTGCTTCTATGACCTTGGGCAACTCAATTTACTCCATAGTTTCTTAATCTGTCAAATGTAGGCATTAGACTAGATGACTTTGAAGTTCTCTTCCAGTTCTAAAACTGTGATGTATTGTGTCAATTACTTGTAGATACTGAAAAAAGCATTTTTTTTGGAAGATCAGAATGATACCTTAAAGATCTGTTCCAACAGAGTGCCCCTCATCCAAACATCAAAATGAAAGATATAACAACAGAAACAATTTTGTTCAATCACTCTCATAATAAATGTCAGACAAGGTTAAAAAAAGGAAGTGTTATGCTCACCTAAAGTGTTTACCCCTCTAATGGAAGAGATCTAGCACAGAGTCTAAACTATGTGTATGACATGGAACTGGCTACATCAAGTAAATATTGTAGAGACTGGAGGGAGAGGTCTTTAACGACTCAAAAGAGTTTTAATTGACCATCCAAACAGTAAAGACCAAATGAATAGAGATGCCTTTTCCTCGGATCATAGCATGAATTTGATATTGTTCATTGGTATGTATTTCTGAGGCAAACAGTACTGATTGACAATTAAGATAGTTCTTTAATAGAATAGAATCATGATGGATTGCCTTCAGAAAATTATAAAGTTTCTTAATAACCCCAAGCTTCCCATGTGAAACAATATCTGTGTTTTTAATAGGAGCATTTACAGGGGTCATTATATAGCAGTGAGGAAGAACATAGCAGTTTCTGAAAAAATTTAAGTGATTATCAAAAAGAGGTCAGTGAACAGGTGCATGGTGGGTATGAGCAGTCTACAATATACTTTGCAGAACATTAACAAAGAAGAATGAAATATATCATTGGGGAGATGAATGGTGAGAATAAAAACTGGCCAGGTCATGCATTGATGACTAAGGGTCCCAGGTGAATGGTTAGAATCCTCCCTACGTATGCTTTCCACATCAGAAAAAAATGGAAAAAAATGCTGTGTGCTGCTCACCGACCAGCACTAAGTATGATCGGAGATGTGAATAAGAAATGACCAGATCATGTGGATAGTTCAAGGAAAAACTATGGACTCCTTTTACCGATTCTTAGGAAAAGGTTTTTATAGAGCAACTGAGACAAAGGAAGGGGACTCAAGTATTCTTATCATTACCTTAGTCTGTTATATCCTGGAAGTAGCACAGAACAGATAATTTGATAAGGCTTTGTTATCAAGGTACCAAAAAGTCTTAGGAAAAGTCAGTTAATTTCTTTCATATGCAGTCACATTACAAAGGATGCTCTCACAGAACAGGCTTCAAGTCAAAGCCAAAGCAGGAATCATGGAGGACATTTGCATAGAAGTCAACCACTTAAGAATCAAATATTTTGGCTCACAAAAATATCAAAAAACCCAAAGAGCAAGCTTAACAAAAAAGCTGCATCTCAAAGGACCTTCTATAGAGCAGACTGTGGAGATTTTTATCTGAGTCCTGGATCAGGCCTCCTTGGCTCCCCACAGAAAATACTTCAGTAGATTGGGTGGTTTCCCTCTAATGAATTTATGGAAGTAAATGGAAAAGAGTTGGATAAAGTGTGTAGAATGTATGGATTATAATCCATGTCTTTTAAAGGAAGTTCCAATTTATGAGATCTCAAATACTTTTGAGTAATTTAGAGCCTATGAGCTTGATTTGAAAGCAATGATAGGCGTCATTTGTTACTTTAACCTATGAAATGCAAGAAAAAGTATAAATAGTTCTACCCTATGGAGGTGCATCCCCCTATTATCTACTTTTCCACACCAATTCCTTTTTTCCTCACTTGATATCCTTATTAATTAAGAAATCACATTTGATTTTGAAATGTAACCTCATCCAGGAAGGGATCCTCTATTTGGTTCCCCCAGATATCTTTAAATAATCAGTACATAGAAGTGAAGATTTTGGATAACTGTAGCCAAGAAGTAGGATGACAAGCTAATGAATGGACTTCTTACTAACCTCACCTCTCATTGCCCTCCCACTGCTTACTCCTGAAAACAGTTCATTAGACTGGGGAAAAGTGGTTTGTCCCAAGTCTCATTGTCTATACAGAAACGTAGACAAAATCCTCTCTTTATTTTCTTTCCAGTACAGGACAAATTCCTATCTTCAATGGAATCCAGACTTATCCTTTCATCACATATTTTAGTTTTTATTTTTAATATTGTGCTATTTGGAAGGGGAAAGGCAGGGCAATTGGGGTTAAGTGACTTGTCCAAGGTTATACGGCTAGCAAGTGTTATGTGTCTGCGGACAGATTTACCTCAGGTCCTCTTGACTCCAGGGCCAGTGTTCTATTCTTTGCACCACCTAGTCACACCCCTCCACCCCCATCTTTAAATTTAGTCCAAATGTATAGATATTTAACTTTTGTTATAGAAATAATTAAAGGAAATTTAAAGTAAACTTAGGAAAAAGCTCCAAATCTCTAATAGATCTGAGTCTAGATACAATATGTGGACACTATACATTATATGGACAGTGTTACCTAGACATAGGCAGAGGTAAACATTATTGCTATTAATCATTGCTCACATTTCTACATAGTTCTTTAAATTTGCTAAGTGCTTAATCTACTTATAGACTTGCAATTAGAACATCTCACCTCATACTTCCCAAAGCTTTTCCTTAAGAGAAACTGCCAATGTGTTTTAGATGCAGTCAGATCGCTATTATTATCCTGGGTTATTTTAGGATCAAAACTGATTTTTTAAAGCCAGTTTGGTATCTAAGCACATATTTTTGGTCTATTTTCTTTTACAATTTAATTGATTAAGATATTTGCCACTTTATTTGTGTTCAGAGGGTTCTGTCTCATCATTGCCCTGATATTTCCTACATTAGCATTTTGCAAACCCTTCTTGGAACCGAGGAAGTTTAGTGATATTGCCATTAAAAACATTTCATTTTCAGCAAGCATTTCTTTTATTGGCTTTTTATTGGAAGTGCTGATATTCATTCTCATTTGAATTGATCTTTTTTTCCCCCTCTTACTCCTCCCATTATTATTAAACACATTGGCTTCTATTTGTGTACCTTCATATTCATGATGACAGTTTCATTTCCTTAAAAGTGTTCATGTCGGGGCGGCCAGGTAGCAAAGCGAGTAAGAGCACCGGCTCCAGTGTTGAGAAGATCTGGAGATCGAATCCTGGGCTCAGACACTTAGCACCCACCCAGAAACACCTGGCCGTGTAACCTTGAGCAAGTTACTTAACCCCGATTGCTTTTAAAAAAAAAGTGTTCATGTTATTTCTTAGGCATGTAATTTATAAAGTCATTGAAGTGGAAAGGCACAATCCTTGTTAGGCTGATCTACCTTTCCTCCACATATAATCTTGTGAGTAATTGTTTACACTTCAGTGATTAGTATCCTTCTTAGAAACTGAGAGTGGAAAAGGGAGAGCACTCCAAATAATTCATTTCATCCTAGTTGCCCAGAGCATTCGCTTAATAACATAAAACTATGGGAAAAGTCTATCTTACTGTGATTGTGAAGGCATTACTAAGAAAATTTTTTTGTTATTGTTATTATTATGGGAGATTTGGAAATGTAAAAACTCTGAGCAGAAAAATTAGCAACTTCACAGATGTTATAAAATATAATATAGAAAATCCAATAATAAATACAAATTAAAGTGGAATATAGTATCTAATACATAATATCCAGAGTTGATCTCCATTTGGTGGTCAAGGTTGAGTATCCTGAAAACCTCATTGGAATCGTAGACACAATTAGAAACTGGCAGGAGACACAAAAATTTTCTATGGATAAGATCAATAAAAAAAGAATCCACAATTGAAATGATGCCAAAACCTAAATATAAATGTAATGATATAGATAAAGAATGTTTTGGAATGGGAAATAACCCATGATTTCTTTTTTTATATCAAAATTGCTGATGGTGAAACTTCCACTACTGGTCCAGGGTGGCACCTCTACAACTTATTGTCTTAGAGAGTTCCTTAGGGCATTGAAAATTTAAGTGATCTGCTCAGGGTCACTGTATTAGCAAGCATCCTAGCACACTCAGGATGGCTTGCTAGCACAGGTTATTTGATCTGTTTTTTTTTTTTTTAAAGGGGTCAACAATCTTTAATTACAGATAAGTAGAAAGCAGTAATATGCAAGAAAGAATCCAACACAAGGCTCCAATTCTCTCTACAAAGTAATTCCACCACCTTCATACACCTCTGGACCAGGACAGCACCAACATCTGAGTAGTCAGGGGGCTCTTAACAAATGGCTTCTCAGAGTACTGTCCAGGGAATCA
>NW_027186473.1:64567742-64607867 GCF_028583685.1 Petaurus breviceps papuanus
CAAGCAAGTTCCTCCTTAGACAAGTTCCTCTTCCCATGGGCTCTATGTGACTCAGGATGTATCATAGCTGTGAAAGCAGCTAGATATCTTTTATTGACATGTGGTCACATAAGCCTATTAATGGACAGCGAAGATCTTCTTATTCCACTCATATTGCAGTCACATAGTCATTCTGTGTTAGAGGAAGAACCTTAACATGGATCTTGATGACTTTGAAGCCAGCTCTCTCCTAAAAAATCTAGGATGTATGAAAATAGTCAATGGAAGGTGGGGATGGGGTGGCAGGGATTAGAGAAGGAATAGAAAATGTAGGATAAGAATAGAATTAAATAAAGAATGAACTTTGAGACATAGGAGAAAAAGAAGGTGAAAAAATGTGCATTGTCCTCTCTTTTCTTCTTTTTTATTGATTACTTAATTTTTAGTTTTCAACATTCACTTCCATAAGATTTTTAGTTTTAAATTTTCTCACCTTCCTTGTCCTCTCCACTTCCCAAGAGAGCACACAGTCTGATATAGGATATACTAATACATTCATATTAAAAAATATTCATATCAGTAATGATGTATTGAGGAGTTAGAACTAATTGGAGGAAGAACAGGAAAGAAGAAACAAAACAAAACAACAAAAGAAAAGGAAAGCAATTATTATGCTTCCCTCTGCATACAGACTACATAACTCTTTCTCTGGATGTGGATAGCATTTTCCATTGTTCATCTTTTTGGAGATGTCTAAGATCTTTGCATTGCTGAGAAAGACTAGGTCTGTCAAGGTCAGTCATCACATAATGTGGCCATTAGTGTGTACGATGTTCTGCTGTTTCTACTCATTTTACTCTGCAATAAGTTCATATAAGTATTTCCAATTTTTTCCTTCTTTTTAAAAATTTTTTAATTAATTTGTTTGCTTTTAATTTACAGGATCCAATTACACAATTCCTTGAGTTTCACATTTGTCTGTCTCCCTCTCCTTCCCCTCCCCCCCATGGCAGCATATAGTCAAGTATAGGATCTGTAAATACTTTCACATTATACATTAGTCAGGTTATAAAGATGGATTGTATCAGATGGAATGAAAAATGGTAAAGAGGATATAAAAACAAACAAGAGAAGGAAAAAGATCAGGTATTTTGCTTCCACCTGTATATAAACTCAGTCTTTCGAGTTCTTTCTTGGTATGCACATATTTCTCTCCGTCATGAGTGTTTGGGGATTGACTTATATCACTGCAATGCTGGGAAGGGTCCAGTCTATCAAAGTTGGTCATCACACATACGTTGTGTCTGTAAATGTGTACAAATTTCTCCTGGCTCTACTCTTCTCACTCAGCATCAGTTTGTATAAGCCTCTCCAGGGCAATATGAAGATTGTCTGCCCCTCGTTTCTTATAGCACAATAGTATTCCATAACATGCATATAACACAACTTGTTCAGCCATTCCCCAATTTATGGGCACCCCCTTAATTTCCAATTCTTTACCACCACAAAAAGAGCTGCTATAAACATTTTTTACACATGGGTCTTCCTCCCACTTCTATGATCTCTTTGGGATATGACCTTGGAGTAGGATCACTGGGTCAAAGGGTATGAAATTATTTATAGCTCTTTGAACATAATTACAGATTGCATTCCAGAAATGATGGATCAATGCACAACTCCACCAGCAATGCATAGTGTTCCAATTTGCCCACATCCTCTCCAGCATTTGTCATTTTCCTGTTTTGTCATCTTAGCCAATCTGATTGGTGAGATGTGGTACCTCAGAGTTGTTTTGATTGGCATTCCTCTAATCAATAGTGATTTAGAGCATTTCTTCCTGTGCTTATTGATATCTTTAATTTCTTTCTCTGAAAATTGCCTGTTCATATCCTTTGACCATTTATCAATTGGGGAATTAAATGTATTCCTATAAATTTGATTCAATTCTCTGTATATTTTAGAAATGAGTCCTTTGTCAGAGACATAGGTTGTAAAGATTCTTTCCCAATTTCCCACCTCCCTCTTAATCTTGATTACATTGGCTTTGTTTGTACAAAAGCTTTTCAATTTCATGTAGTCAAAATTATCCATTTTACATTTTACGATGTTCTCTAATTCTTGTTTAGTCATAAAGTCTTTCTCTCTCCACAGGTCTGACAGGTAAACTATTCCTTGTTTTACGAGACTGCTTACAGTATCAACTTTTATACCTAGATCATGCACCCATTTAGACTTGATTTTGGTATATGGTGTTAGATAATGGTCTATGCCCAGTTTCTGGCATACTATATTCCAGTTTTCCCAGCAGTTTTTGTAAAATAGTGAGTTCTTATACCAAAAACAAGGATCTTGGGGTTTATCAAAGAATAGATTACTATAGTTGTTGACTTCTGAATCTCGTGTGCCTAATCTATTCCATTGATCCACTCCTCTATTCCTCGGCTAGTAGCAAGTAGTTTTGATGACTGCTGTTTTATAATGCAGATTGAAATCTGACATAGCTAGTCCACCTTCCCTAGCATTTCTTTTCATTAATTCCCTTGATATTCTGGACCATTTATTCTTCCAAATTAATTTTGTTGCTCTTTTTTGTAGCTCTATAAAGTAGTTTTTGGTAAATTAATTGGTGTGGCACTAAATATGTAATTTAATTTAGGTAAAATTGTCATTTTTATTACAATAGCTCCACCCAGACATGAACAATTGATATATTTCCAATTAGTTTTCTGAATTTATTTGTGTGTAAAGCGTTTTGTAGTTGTGGTCATATAGGTGCTAGGTTTGTTTTGGCAGGTAGATTCCCAAATATTTTATAATATCTACAGTAACTATAAATGGGATTTCTCTTTCTATCTCTTGCCGTTGAATTTCATTGGAAATATAAAGGAATCCTGAGGATTTGTGTGGGTTTATTTTATATCCGGCAACTTTGCCTAATTTAATTATTGTCTCGAGTAGTTTTTTACTTGATTCTCTAGGATTCTCTAAGTATATCATCATCTCATCTGCAAAGAGTGATAGCTTGGTCTCTTCTTTGCCTTATTTGATTCCTTTGATTTCTTTTTCTTCTATAATTGCTACTGCTAACATTTCTAGTACCAGATCGAATAAGAGGGGTGATAGTGGACACCCTTGTTTCACCCCTGATTTTATGGGCAATGCTTCTAGCTTTTCCCCCATTACATATAATACTTTCTGTTGGCTTTAAATAGATGCTACCTATTATTTTAAGGAAGGCTCCATTTATTCCTATACTTTCTAATGTTTTTAATAGGAATGGATTTTGTATTTTGTCAAAAGCCTTTTCTGGATCTATTGAGATGATCATTTGGTTTCTGCTTTTTTTATTGTTGATATGATCAATTATACTGATGCTTTTACTAATATTAAACCATCCTTGCATTCCTGGAATAAATCCTACCTGTTCAAAGTGTATTATTCTTGAGATAAGTTGTTGTAGTCTTTTTTCTAGTATCTTACTTAGAATTTTTGCATCTATAATCATGAGGGAGATTGGTCTATAATTTTCTTTCTCTGTTTTATCTCTTCCTGATTTAGGGTATCAATACCATATTTGTGTCATAAAAAGAATTTGGTAGGACTCCTTCTTCACTAATTTTCCCATATAGTTTGTAGAGTATTGGAATCAATTTTTCTTAAATATTTGATACAATTCACTAGTAAATCTGTCTGGCACTGGAGATTTTTTCCTAGGGTGTTGACTGATGGCTTGTTCAATTTCTTTTTCTGAGATGGGGCTATTTAAGTAATTTATTTCCTCTTCAGTTAATCTGGGCAAATTGTATTTTTGTAAATATTCATCCATTTCCCTAAGATTGTAAAATTTATGTGCATACAATTGGGAAAAATAATTCCTAATTATTGTTTTGATTTCCTCTTCATTGGAGGTAGATTCACAGTTTTCCTTTTTGATACTCATAATTTGGTTTTCTTCTTTCTTTTTTTATCATATTGACTAACGGTCTATAAATTTTGTTTTTCTTTTTTTTTTCATAAAACCAGCTCTTAGTTTCATTTATTAATTCAATAGATTTCTTAATTTCAATTTTATTAATCTCTCCTTTGGTTTTCAATATTTCTAATTTAGTATTTAATTGGGATTTCAAATTTGTTTTTCTCTAGGTTTTTCAATTGCATGCCCAATTCGTTGACCTTCCTTTTCTCTAATTTAATCATGTATGCACTCAGGGATAGAAAACTTCTAAGAATTGCCCTTAATGCATCACACAAATTTTGGTATGTTGTCTCATTATTATTCTCTTGAATAAAATTACTGATTGTTTCTATAATTTCTCGTTTGACCCACTCATTCTTTAGGATTGAATTGTTTAATATCCAATTAGTTTTTAGTCTGTCTTTCCATGGCCATTTATTGCATATAATTTTTATGGCATCATGATCTGGGAAGGATGCATTTAATATTTCTGCCTTACTGCATACAATTGTTAGGTTTTTATGCCCTAGAACGAGGTCAGTTTTTGAGTATGTGCCATGAATCGCTGAGAACAAAGTATATTCCTTTTTATCCCCATCCAGTTTTCTCCAGAGATCTATCATACAATCCTCTCTAAAATCCTGTTCACCCCCTTAACTTTTTTCTTGTTTATTTGGGGTTAGATTTATCAAGTTCAGAGAGAGGGGAGATTAAGGTCTCCCACTAGTATAATTTTGCTATATATTTCTTCCTCTGATTACTTTACCTTCTCCTCTAGGAATTTGGATGTTATACCACTTGGTGCATATATGGTAAGTAATGGTATTGCTTTATTCTCAATGGTGCCTTTCAACAGGATATAGTTTCCTTCCTTATCTCTTTTTATTAGGTCAGTTTTTGCTTTTGCTTTATCTGAGATAAGGATTGCTACCCCTGCTTTTTTTTTTTACTTTATCTGAGGCATGATATATTTTACTCCAGCCTTTTACATTTACCCTGTGTATATCCCTCTGTTTCAGATGTTTTCCTTGTAAACAGCATATTGTAGAATTTTGATTTGTAATCCATTCTGCTATCTGTCTCTGTTTTATGGGAGAGTTCATTCCATTCACATTTACAGTTATGATTGTTATCTGTTTCTTTCCCTCCATCCTATTTCTGCCCCTTTTAATGTTCATATTTCCCCCTTTTCTCCCTTCCCCCCTTAGCAGTTTTCCTTTTGACCATCACCTCCCTCAGTATTCCGTTATCAGCCCTCGTCCCTTTTCCTCCCCTTTCCCCTTACTTCTTCCCTCCCTATTAACCACCCCCCTCCCTTTCGTAGCCTTTCCCCCCTCTTCCATTGCTGTCCCTTTGTAGCCCTTAATAAGATTTTTTTAATCGTCATTTTGTGTATTTTATACGCATACCCTCTACTTGTATATAACCAGTTTGCTCTTATCAAATAGCAGGGTGTGTGTGTGTTTTCCTTGTTTACCTTTCTAGGTCACTGTTGCATCTTGTAATTGGACATTGAATTTTCTATTGAGTTCTGGCTTTTTTTTTATCAAGAAGGTCTGGAACTCTTGTATATTGTTGAATGACCATCTTTTTGCCTGGAAGAATATACTCAGTTTCAGAGTGTATGTGATCCTTGGTTGTAAACTGAGCTATTTTGCCTTCCAGAAAATTGTACTCCACCGTCTCCTATCTTTCAGCGTAGAGGCTGCCAAATTCTGTGCGATCCTCACTGTGGACCCTCGATATTTGAATTATTTCTTTCTGGCCACTTGAAGTATTTTCTCTTTTGTCTGGTAGTTCTGGAGTTTGACCACAACGTTTCGAGGAATTTTCAGTTTGGTATCTCTTTCAGCGGGTGTCTGGTGGATTCTCTCGATTTCTATTTTACCCTCAGGTTCTAGTATCGTAGGGCAGTTTTCCCTAACAAGCCATTGGAGAATGTTGTCGAGGATAATTTTTTCTTCATAATTTTCTGGTGGGCCTATTATTCTCAGAGTATGTCTCCTGGATCTGTTTTCCTGCTCAGTTATTTTTTTTGAGCTATTTTACCTCTTTTTGTAATTTTTCATTCTTGTTGTTTTGTTTGACTAATTCTTGGTTCCTCATAGAGTTATTTGTTTCAATTTGCTTGATTCTAGTTTTTAGCAAATCATTTTCCTTGGTTAATTTTTGGAGCTCCTTTTCCATATCATACATTTTTCTTTTTAGAGAGATGTTTTCCTCATTATAATGTTTTCCTAATTCTACTATTTTAGTTTTGAGAGAATTATACATTTTGTCTTCTATCTCTCTCGTTTGGTTTTCAAAGTTACTTTTGATGTCATCTAGGAGAGCCTTTTGTGCTTGGGACCCATTCCCTGTTGATGTTTCAGCTGTGGGTGTGGAGTCCACATTGTCTCCCTCTGAGTTTGATTCCTCCCTCTGAGGATAGTAGGACTCCAGAGTCTTTGTCTTTGTAATCTGCTTCCTACCCATTTTGAGGCACGGCCCTAGCCATGCCCTTCCTCTAGGGATCCTGATCTAGGGATCCCAAGACTTTATTGTAGAGGATTTGCCCTCAGACAAGAGGTACTATGTTTTCAGGGTCAGAGGGGGTGTTTGAAGCCAGTGAAGTTCACTCTGTCATTCTGGTCTTTGGAGGCCCTGATAGGGGCTTTTTTTTAATTTCTGGGCCATGAAGTGGTAGCCCCAGGAGTATTTGCTGTCCAGGACAGGGGCCCATGTATTTGGTTCTCACCTTGCTCTTTCCAGTCCCATCCCTTTGGTGATAGGCCTGGTAGTGGCCCTTGTGGTTGGTGGTATGACTTGCCCTCCGAATTGATCATTCTCCTTCTGGGATTGCCTCTGCCAGCCATGCATCCCGGGCCTGCCTCTGCATCTGTACGTTTTTTTTCTGAAGTCTGCCTGTTTACAATTTGCTATAGCAAATAATATTCCATTACACTTATACATCACAGCTTGCTCAGCCATTTCCCTATTGATGGACATCCCCTCAATTTCCAATTCTTGGCCACCCCCAAAAAGACTGATGTAAATATTTCTGTACATGTGGGTCCTTTTACCTTTTTTTGATCTCTGTGGAATACAGACCTAGTAGTTGTTATTGCTGGATCAAAGGGTATACACAGATTTATAACCCTTCAGGTATAGTTCCAAATTTCTCTCTAGAATGGTTGCATCAGTTCACAACTCCAACAACAATGCATTAATGTACCGATTTTCCAACATCTTCTCCAGTATTCCTCATTTCCCTCGTTTGTCATTCTAGCCAATCTGACAGGTGTGAGTTGGTATCTCAGAGTTGTTTTGATTTATATATCTCTAATCAATAGTGATCTAAATATTTTTTCATTTAATTATAGATAGCTTTAATTTCTTCCTCTGAAAACTGCCTGTTCGTAGTATTTGATCATTTATCAATTTTGGAATGACTTGCATTCTTGTAAATTTCACTCAGTTCTCTATATATTTTACAAATGAGGTCTTTATCAGAGATGCTGTCTGTAAAAATGATCTACCAGTTTTCCACTTCCCTTCAATCTTGGTTGCACTGGCTTTGTTTGTGCAAAACCTTACAATTTAATGTAATCAACACTATCCATTTTGCATTTCATAATGTTCTCTATCTCTTTTTTGTTCATAAATTCTTCCTTTTCCCATAAATCTGGTAGGTAACCTCCTAGTTTGTTTACAGTATCATCCATTATATCTAAATCATGTTCTCATTTTTACTTTATCTTGCAGTAGGGTATAAGTCTATGCATAACTTCTGTCATACTGTTTTCCTGTTTTACCAATTGTTTTTGTGTTCAATAGTGAGTTGTTATCTCAGAATCTGGAGTCTCTGGAGTTATCAAATAGTAGTTTACTAGCTATTAATTGTTGTGTCTTGCATATCTAACTTATTTCATTGATCCACTACCCTATTTCTTAGTACCAAGTAGTTTTGATAATTGCTACCTTATTATAAAATTTAGGATCTGGCAAAGCTATGCCACCTGCCCTTATATTATTTTTCATTAATTTACTTGATCTCCCAGACCTTTTGTTCTTCCAGATGAATTTTATAATATTACTAAATTTGTAATTATTCTTTCTCATCATTGATATCTTTTATTTTTCCTCACCCCTTTTTTATTTCTGAAGCTTTTCAAAATTTTTATTTTACACAAATACAAGAACACAAATACAGGATAGAGAAAAAAGAAAAAATGTCATAAACGTGATGTTGGAAATTACATGTGGAGTAAGAAAAGAAAAAAAAACCTTATGTGAATTGCATACCATGAGAGTGTTCAAAATATACAATGGTAAGTTTTCATTTCAAGGAAGCCTATATGATAAATACTACATATTGTGTTGAGGGCTATCCATATTTTCTTTGCTGCTTTGAGAGTTTTCTTTTGTGCTCTGCTATGCACTTTTTTTTTGTTTTTGGAGGGCAGTTGGTATTAAGTGACTTGCTAAAGGTCACATCGCTAGTTTTTTGTATTAAGTGTTTGATGCTGGATTTGAACTCAAGGGCCAGCATTCTACTCACTGCACCACCTAGCCACCCCATGCTATGCACATTTTACTTAGTTCTTTTTTTTTTTGCTCTCTCCCCTCCTCAGAAGGCTACAATGGAATGTGGATATATTTCTAGATATGCACATACACATATAGACATATACTTATAAGAAATTCTACTCTTAATCTTTGTTTTTTTATGTCTGTGCATATCTCTTGTTTCCTATCCCTCGTGACTCCTCTACTTTACTTTCCATCTATCTAAAAACCATTCTCTTTTACCTTTTACCTATTCCTCACCCTCCCCTCTTCAGATACTTCCCCTGTCTTCTCCCAATTCTCTATCCCCTTCCCATTTTATTTCATCTGAATTTAGAAAACTTGTATAGAATTCTAAATATATATGTATTGTTCCCTCTTAAACCCATTTCAGATGAAATTATGTTACCATAACTACCAGCAGTCCTCCCCACCTAATTTCTCTGTACTGATTCTTTATTCCCCAGAATTTATTAATTTAATTTTAGTTTTCAACATTCATTTCCATAAGACTTTGTGTTACAAATTTTCTCCACATATCTCCCCAACTCCCTAACCCAAGATGGTGAGCAAACTCAATACCCCTTCCTCCCAGTCTTCCCTCTCTTATATGACCCCATGACCCACCTTCCCCCTTACTTTCTTGTAGGGCAAGATGAGATTCTATACCCCATTGCCTGTATATCTTATTTCCCGGTTTCAACATATTTTAAACATTTGTTTTTAAAATGTTGAGTTCCAGTTTCTGTTCAATTTTCCCCCCTCAACCACTCCCTCCATGGAAGCAAGCAATTCCATATAGGTTATTCATGTGTAGTTATGCATAATATTTTCATAGTAGTGAATCCTATCCCTACCCCATTTATTCTATTTTATCCTTTTATCCTGTCCCTTTTCAAAAGTGTTTGCTTCTGACTATCCTCTCCCCCAATTTGCCCTCCCTTTTATCATCTCTCCTCTTATCCCCCCCCCACCCAGTTTTCTGTATGGGAAGATACCCAACTGAGTGTGTATGTTGTTCCCTCCTTAAGTCAAATTCAATGAGAATAAGGTTGACTCTTTCAATTTCACCTCCCTCCTCTTTCTCTGCATTGCAACGACTTCCTCTTGCCTCTTTTATGTGAAATAATTTACCCTATTCTATCTCTCCCTTTCTCCTTCTCCCAATATATTCCTCTCACCTCTTAATTTCATTTTTTTAGATATGATCCCTTCATATACAACACATCCTGTTCCCTCTTTCTATGTATGCATGAATATACATAAGCATAATAAAATACCATCCCTTCATATTCATCTCACACTGTGACCTCTATACATATACACACAAACATATATATATACACATGCACCCATGTACACATGCATATATTAATATACACACATAAATATACATCTATGTATAACATATGCATACACACACATATATATTCGACTATCCTAATCAATTAAATGATTGCATCTTTTCTGTAAGTTTTAAGCAAAAAATGATTAAGCTGAAGAAAAGAGCGTGAAGATGAACCCTGTAATGTTGTAGAAGGCTACACCACAGGGAGCATATGTATATGAATGTATGTTTGTGTGTATGTACACATTGATACATACATGTACAATATATGCATACATATGCCGACATATTATTTGCTAGATTAAAAAATCCATATCATTACAGAGTACCTCATTGGATATCCTTCTGCATACCCTCTTTCAAATAATTACTTCTCTTTATTAAATTCCATTTTTACATGACTTCTTTTTCCCTTTTCAAGCAGAATTATGGAAGGATAGACAAAAAAAAAAACACGCAGTCTATGTTTGAACTGTTTTCTCTTGTCTCTTGTCTACCATAGAATCAGCAAACCCTAATACCAGATTGCCTGGTCTTTTGACATATGCAAAAAATGTTGTCCCCTCAGATTACTCAAACTTGTGATCTTTTAGCAGGCTGAGATTTGTGGCTTGAATTCAGCTTTTCCTAAATAAATACATGTTTTTTTTCTTGTTAAATGCTGGCAATTTTATCAAATCCTTGCATCCTTGTGTATTACCATGACAACAAAATACTCTGGATCCAATTGAAAAAAGGGGGATTTTTAAATGCCTCTGCTTTGTAATCTAATTATTGTACTTTTGTGTTATGAACCACTGTAGAATTATATTTTGTGCTGATTACCTCATGTGATTAAATTGTAATGTGGCATTTATGTGACTAAAAGTTATACAAACATGAAAAGTCATGATTGCTACTCAGAGAATGTAGATAGCAGTTATTTGTCAATTAGTTCTTTCTGATAAAATTTATAAGTAGTTTGACTATAGTCTTGTTATAAATATGTTCATGGTTTCACATGAAATGTTGGTAGGCATGGTAGATAGGGTGTTGAAGTGGGTATAAGGAGCTCCAAGGTTTAAACATTGTCTCTGATGCTTCTTTGCTGAGTGACTTCCTTCAAGACATTTTATCTTTCTGAGTTTCCAAAAGGTCTCTAAGATATATCTATTAAAATCTAGGTGGATTTCAATTTTAGAAAACAAAGCTACATATTGTAGATGTATTGTTCATAAACAGTTTCAAACTAAGTCTGTTCATCCTTGCATTTCTATTCTGGTGCTCATAACACAAAATTAACTTTTCTTTCTTCCTTACATACTCCCCAATATTCTGACATCCTATTTGGTATTTTTTCCCTCAAAAATCAGAAACATTTTGTGAGATTCCCTGAACCTAAGTCAAAATAAGTAACTTAGAAAATTACCTCCCCATTCTGAATGTGTATAAAATAGAACCTTAACTTTCCTTTAACAGTTTCTAGAATATTTTTAGCGAGCTTTCTTCCTATTTATTATAAAAACAGTGAAGAATGTTCTATATGATATCCATGTCACAATATTGTCATTCATCAAAAGAGATACTTATTTTAAATTAAAAGCCAAAGGAGAATGAGAAGTACTTTTCCAGTTATTGTTTCATGGCTTCGTGAACTTAGCAAATTTCTAAAAAAAAAATATAAATAAGATAGAAGCCAAAAATTGCAGAACATTCCCAGGAAAAATTAGGCAATCTAGATCATTACATTTCTGAAACCTTGAGAACAGGAATATTCTTTAGTCTTCAAAGCTTCCAAAAATGTCTACCTCTAGAAGACCTTAAATTATTAAGTTAGAGTTGAATAACTTTGATGAATCATATTTCCCTGAAAGGTGGAAGTAATACTCATATTCTTTCTCCAAAAATTCTATATCAGAGGCCTCTAAAAGACTAACTAAACTACCCTGGTAACATTTATATAAACTCTCATGGGAACACATGTAAGGGACTTCAAAGACAATCTAGCTCAACCTACATGAAAGCAACAAACAAGACTCAATATGCTACATCCCAAATTCCTGCCTCTCTGTCATGAATTCTAGATTATGTTGCAATTATGTTCTTGATTCTAAAGATTCTGATGCCTAATCAAACAACTGATTGTAATTGCACTATATTCTATAAACTCCTTTTTATTTTCAGTCTTCAACAGGGCACAGTAAGAACTAAACAAACTGGGGTGGCCAGGTAGCACAGCGAGTAAGAGCACTGGCCCCAGTGTTGGGATAACCTGGGGATTGAATCTGGGCTCAGATACTTAGCACCACACCCAGAAATAACTGGCCGTGTAACCTTGAGCAAGTTACTTAACCCCAATTGCTTTAAAAAAAAAAGGAAAAAAAAGAACTAAACAAACTCAAATTATGCCTTACCTTGAGCTCCCAGGTTCAAAGTGATTCATGTACTACCTAGGATGGATGGAATGTTATGATGGTAGTAGTGAAAGTTGTTATAGGGAAATGGGTAACATCTACATGGCTGGATTTTTTTTGGAGGCATTGTATGACTTCTTTTTAGCATTATGATATGATTCTATAATGAGTCCCTACTATATATGAAGTTAAGCATGTTTGCTTCTGTGGGATATGACTCCATTTTGTCTAGGGCACTGTAATGACAAGCAAAGAAGTAGTTAACACCTTGTTTCAGCTATTGGTTTAACATCTTGTTTTAGCTATTTACTTAACACAGAAGTAGTTAACACTTCATTTCAGTTCATGGTTGTATCAAGTATTAAGATCCTCAACTTGTGAAACCCACAACTTTTGAACCCTAGAACTTGTGAATTCCTGCAACAAGAAGGAGAGGAGCTAATGAACATATATAAGAAGAGGCCCAGGCTGGAGAGGGTAGAACTGAGAAGGGAGCTCTTATGGTGGAGGAGGAGAAAATATGTGGTATCCCAGCACTCTATGATTTTCTCTTCTGTCTGTGTTGATGTTTGTTGTGATAATTTGTACAGAACTCCTGGGACCTTACCGGAAGCCCTGAAAGGGGATTTTCTGTGTGTCTGTTTGCAGAAGACCTGGATGAGGGATTTGTTGGTCCTGGGACTGTACTGATGATTTTTATTCAGATCTCAAACCTTGTTTGTGGGTCTGTGTTGATTTCTATGTTGATGATTTGTGTTGACCTCTTGGACATTGTTTGTGGGTACCTGTTGATGTCACAAGCAGATAGTGAATTGATGATGATTCTGGCAATGTGTAAGGTTGTTGTTTTGGTTCTGCTAAGCATTGTCTTCCCAGAAACAGGAACTGTGAAGGACTTGATGTGGAGTGGACAATGTGAACTTCAGTATGGAATAGGAACTGGACAAGGAGCTGGACAAGGAAATGGGAGCTGCCTGCTTTTGAACCCAGGTGACAGTTCTGTAGATTTGGGCAGGAGCTGGTACCATGGAAAAAGTACCACTGAAGTTGAGAGCCAGCCTTGAGTCAAGATGAAAAGACCTCTTCTTGAGTACTTAATGATGACTGAGAAGAGTATAACTTACTGTGACCTAAGGGTGGAAAACTTTGACCTTTATACTTTGTGTCCATTAAGGAGACAAGAGTCCTTAAGGATGATTGAATTAAGAACTTACTAAATGATTGTACTTTGTTTGAACCTATGTGGCCACTTTGGTGAAAACTATGTAGCCATTTCAGTTATTAGTTGTTTTGTCATAATATTGTGCATGCTGTACTTTGATTTCTATGAATGTTTTGCCTTAATTTACTGCTTAATAAATAGAGAGTTCACTGTACTATGTAATCAGAAACTTGAAGCTCTTCACAGCAGCAGTCCTTTGGAAAGCTACACATGCTTGGCTTTACAGGCACTTGGTTAGTACTTACTGAATATATCAAATTAAAGGAGGGGTATGAAGAATATAAAGCTGATTTTTGAATGTGGAAACCCACAATAATTCATATCTCTAAGATTACAAATCTTTGTTGGTCTGATGAGAGGCAGTACTGAGAGACAGAAGGTTATCCACTCTCTGAGAGCTAAACTTTTTATTTCCTCATCATTTCTCTGCAGTGGTAGATTAAAAAAAACAGAGGGAAAGAAAAGATATCTATTTCAGGATTATACCTGAATAATAGAATCAGATCATGACAGCATATACCTCTAGTTGTTAAATTTGTAGCTTTCACTGATTTTTCCCACTTCTAACCTTTATGGTCCATGTAAAGCCAAGAAAATCACTCTTCTACATGGTGGTCCTTCATATAATTGACAAGAACTATCTGTTTTTTTCCTGTCTTGTCTTCCTGTTGATAAACAATTGTAGTTCTTTAAATTAATTTTAATTGAAATAATAATCTTTAAGACTATGATGTATTTATATGAAAACTATTAGCAAAGGGTTCAATAAAGTCAGACATCAGCTACTAAGTTAATGATTAACTATTTGCCAAGATCTGCTGCTATATAAAAGAGAATTCTGAAGTGAATTGTTTGACCCATCAGCCTCCATTGTTATTCTGTTGGCCTCACTGATTTCTCTTGGTTGCTTAATTTTGATATTGATGGGGAAAATGAGACACTGTTAAGACGTTGGACAATTAACAACAATGCAAAGTTTACTTATCCATAGCAAAACAAAGACATTCAACTAAAATAAGCAATGAAAACACCGCTAGTTTATTCAACTGAAAGAAAGTCTTTTGACTGAGCTGCCCATTGTGATATACCAGTCAAATATCACAGTACCCCCTAGAGATTCTCTTGATTACTTTGTGTTTTGGAGACCAAAAAGTTATTTCAGCAGTCTGATCCCATAGTTTCGTGACAGAATCAAAATTTGGGGATGGTCTCAATGTGTTCTAAGGAAAGAAAAATAGTTTAACTTGCACCAGGAAATGGTTTAGGATATTGTTGTTACCACAATATATGTTAAAATAAGTTACAATTGGATATATAGCCTATTTCTGATTAAGGTTTTATAATTAAAAATAGAAAAAGGAATAAATGAAAAATTTATGTTTTCATAAAAATGGGGAGAATTTATTAAGCACCAGCTATGGGTCAAACATTGTGCTAAGTGCTTTACAAATGTTATCTTATTTGATCCTCACATAAATTATTGAGATAGGTGGTTTTATTATTCACTTCTTATAGTTGAGGAAACTAAAGTAGACAAAAGGCAAGTGACTTGCCCAGGATCACAAAGCTACTAAGTATCAGAACTAGATTTGAAAAAATATCTTCCTGAAACTAGGTCCAGGACTCAGTTCCACCTCCTATGGAGAAGATTCTCATCTAACAAGGAATAGAACCAATAATAAAAAAATAAAAATTTTCTTACATAAAATTAAAAAGCTTTCATTTAAATAAAATAAATGAAACAGTTTTGGAAAATGTCACAGTAAATATCACTAATAAAATTTTAATTTCCAAGATGTACTAAACGATATTAACTTATAAAATGGTCCATTCGAAAAATAAATTAATAGTACAAGGATATGAATATGTAGTTCTTTAAATAAGAATCATATGCTGTAAACAGCCATATTTTTATAAAGCTCCTAATTATTAATCATATGAGGTAATGAAATTCATAAAAATTCTGCAGTCACCACGTACACCTATTACATCACCAATAAGACAAAGGAAAATAGAACTTATTAGAAATGTTGCAGAAGTACAGACACACTAATTAATTGCCAGTAGATCTGTGAACTGGTTTAATCATTCTGGAAAATAATTTAGAATTATGTTTTCCAAATGACTAAATTTTTCATACACTTTGATTTAGTATTACTACAATTAGGTAAATAATCTAAGGAGGTCAATACAAAAATATTTATAGAAACAGATTTATAGTTGGAATGAACTGGAAATGTGATTAATGCCCTCAATTCTATTATGATTAAACAAGTCATGCTAGAGATAAATGTAATAATATATTATCATGCCAGAAGAACTGACAAAAATGATGATTTCAGTGATATATGGAAATATTTCTAAGGATTGATATGGAGCAAAATTAGTAGAACCAGGAGAATAATTTCCAGGATGACATAAATAATAACGTGAGAGGAAACCACTCTAAAAGATCTCAAAACTTAGCCCAGGGTAGCAACTAATCATGACTTCAAAAGACTGATCATAAATCATTCCTCCCATTTCTTGGCAGAATGGAAATACACTACAGATACATGAAACAAATATTATTAGAGAAGGACAATGTGTTGGTTGTTTTTCTTGACTACTACAACTTTGTTGTAAGTGATGGCTTCTACTTGGGGTAGAGGATAAATTACTGACTAATATTAGATGTAAAAAAGAAGTAACAATAAAGCATTTCATAAAATTCACAGAAAAAACATGAAGTGCAGAAAGGTAAACAAATAGATTAATTTTATTAATACATTGTTAAATTTAATACATAAACAGATAAGTATATATATATATGCACACATAAATTTTCTTTTTTATCCTTAAAATTAAAATTGTCCCAAAATTCTTAGTGCAATTTAAAATCCTTTTTAATTTAAAATGACACTAAAGTTTTTTGCACTGTATTTACTTGAATGCAACTATATATGTCCACTTACATATACACATGCATGCATACATATGCATATGTAAGTATAAAAACATATATTTATATATAATATTAGTGTGTACATATATGACCATCTATAGGTTTACAAGGCATATATTAACTTTTCAAAATTACAGATAAAAGAAGCTACAGGTTTCTTGTATAACTCTCTATTGTTTTTGGATATTAAATGATTATTTTTATAATTGTTACATGTACACTATTTTTTCCAATAGTAACTGTATTCCATTCTATCTCAGGAAGTTGCTTGAAACATAATTTTAAAAACATGCATAAAGGAAACATTTTGTAAGAACAAAACCTGCTGAGTCGTCAAAGTGTGAGTTGCATTTAATTGTACTGATGACATTTGATAATGATTTTATATTTGTGTTCTCATTCATCACTATCAAGATCCCATTCTTGTTATTAACAGGTGGTCAGATATTAAAAAGAAATGGGAAATTTTTCAACATGACAGTACCTTCTTGTTGGAAAATGACTTCATATTTAGTAGAAGTCCTAGAAATCATTGGGATAATAAGAATTCAAAAGTAATAAAAATAACATTCTAAGTAAATTAAATGAAAAGGTACAGTACAGCATCTAATGATGTACAGAAGATAAATATTTTAGGATAGCCTGGAACAAAGCCTGTATAATCAGACTTTGTTGTGAGTCCTGTTTCTCATACATAGCTCTTGTATTGATCTTACATAAGTCACCAACTTCTCAGTGCCCCAAGAAACAGATACTCTGAGCCTGAGGAGTTGCTCATCAGCATTGGAGGAGGAAGTTCAATTTAAAAATTGAAATTATGTAAACCACAATGAACTTTATTTATTCTTTCTTCAGGTTAAAAGTGAACAAGCATTTATATAGCACTTGCTTTATACTAAGCATTTTGCTAAGTTTTTTTACACATACAGTCCAATTTGATCCTGACAACAACTCCACAAGATAGATGCTGTTATTTATTGACATTTTGTCATTAAAAAAGTCACAGGCAAATGGAGGTTGGGAGACTTACTCATTTTCCCACAACTGGTAAATATCTGAATCTGAGTTTGAATTCAGGTTTTCCTGACTCCAGACCCAGCACTTCATCCATTGCATCACCAATTGCCTAGAAGAAAAGAAAAACAGTTATTGTTGTAGTTGCTTTTCCCACAGAGTTTTACACATTATCATTTATTAGATTCCCTATAGATACTGAGCATGTCATTCAGGATAAAATGCTCTATGAAACACAATACTTTTGTAATTGATATATTTATAGGTTGGTGTCTGCTTCTAAAAGGGATCCCATTTTGGGCATGGGATAGAATCATGACCACAGAAGTTCTTTCTAGTTTAAAGATTCGGTGAACATTGTGGGTATGTTCTCTAATGGAATAAAGTCTCTTTTCATCCTATGTTATTTGCCATGAATCTCCTATTAATCTTCTACCTGTGGGAGTGAGAAGAGTATTTAGCTTCATAGAAATTAAGAATTTAGATTTGGAAGAGACCTCATCAGTCATCCTGTCCAAATCAAGAAGGAACTTCCACGGGGTCATCCATTCTCTACTTAACACCTCCACTGAGAAGGAATCCATGTCTTCCTCAAGCAGTTCATTCCATCTTGTATAGCTCTAGTTATTAAAAAGGATTTTCTTTGTTTGTTTTCCCCTGGGATCAAGTTTAAATTTGATTACTTGCTAATTCCCACCCAGGTATAATGAAGAATTAATGTATTTCTTTTAACCCTTTATCCTACTTATGTAAAGTGTAGCAACCAGGTGGGTCAGTGGGATAGAGTGCTGGACCTGGAGTTAGGAAGACTCATCTTTATGAGTTCAAGTCTGACTGTGTGACCCCCCCAGAAAACCATTTAACCTTTTTTGGGGTCAGTTCATTATCTATAAACTGAGGTGGGGAAGGAAATCACAAATCACTCCAGTATTTCTGAGAAAAGAACTCCAAACGGGTGATTAAAAGTCAGACACAACTGAATGAATATAAATGTTTATCTCCTGTTAATATGATTATTCCTTTGCACAAAGAAGTCATTTAACATATTTGACTTGAAATCATATTTTCATCTTCAAAACTAGAGGATTGACAAGAGATCTTGATGGGTTATTGAAGATCTGTCTCCTATAATCTTATGACCTTATGGTTCTCACTAGAAATTTTAGGGTTTTGTAGAGAAGGTACATAACTGAAGGAAACATACTTCCCACATTATTTTTTTTGAGCCATCATGACTCCAAACCAGAGCTTTGAGGCAAGACATGAACTTGGTTCCAATCAATAATAAATACTTAAGAGGTTATATTATCCAATGAAGTTGAATCCCATAGCAACCAGTAGCTAAATTAAATGGCATTGGAGTGGGAAAGAAAGAGGAACATGGATTTTCATGTTTACTTTAGGCAATGGATCTTGAAAGTATGGGGTACAGATTATGTATTTCCTTCAATGCCATTCAATGTTTATATCAGGCAAAATGCACTGATGTGTTCAGAATCACTGAAAAGAGGAGTGAGAGAGTGTAGCAGCAAGCACCCTAGCATCCCCAGGATGGCTGCTAGCACAGGTTCTTAGATCTGCTTCTCCAAAGGAAAGCAACTCAAAATGGGTTAACAATCTTACTTTAATCAACCAAAAATATATCATTTTACCTAATTCGGGGGGAAAAGTCATCACCCTGAACTTCAGAGAATACAAACAGAAGTTACAAAAAGACAGAGAGACAGATCAGCAGACAGGCATCCAGCTCTCTGATCATTACATCCATACCTAGTTGGTGACCATAGAGGGAAGCATCAACATCTGGGTTTTCAAAGCTGGGGGGCTCAATGGCTGCCAAGAGTTTCATCTGGTCCAATCACACAACTCTTCCCAAAGTGAGTCCCAAAGCAAAACCTCACATCACATATAGCCTTCTCCTGGCTCAGAGAATTCAACAGCCCTCTTAACACACAGTGAAATCAAAAAGTAACAAGGTATGGGCATTCTTGAAAAACAAGCCTCCCACCACAGGATACATGCGACCACATTCAGCCTATTAGGGGGCAGAGTATATTTTCAAATCAGGGAATGTTCTCAGAATCACTTAAGCCTATCAAAAGGCCAAGGAGCAGGGAAGATCTTCAGATTCCCATTCTCATAATAGAGAGTTATATTCAACACATTCTATGCATCCTTGTCTGGTTGACGAAGGATTTGTCTTCTGGATCACTTGCCTGGGCTAAAGTAAATGCCTTTCAATTTTGGGTGTGCTTGGAAATGTCCAGAATAATACCTTGTGTGTTAGGGCATAGATAAATCATGAGTAAATCTAAAAAAGAAAAATGTTATAAACAATTTAAACACCATAATCCTCAATATTAGTTCTTTAGTGTAAGGAACTCCTTGAAGAATGTAGATCAGCACACTTTCTGAGTCTTTTAGTCTCAGAGAGATACCTTGAGCACTGAAACATAAAAAGAACTTGTCCAGGTTCTTTTAAACAGTATGTGTCAGAAGTTGTACTTGAACCCAGATTTTCCTGAATGCAAAGCAGTCCATTTACTATGCCACAGACTATAATGCAAGAAGAAGAGAAATTAATTCAAGGAACACTAGATTAAATATAGAACTTAAACGGAGAAAAATAGGTTAAAAATTTAAAGAATACCAAAAAAAGAAAAATAAATGAAAATATGAAAGATCAATAAATGCTGCAAAAGTATGCCAACATCACAAGGATTTAGCTTAAAATACTTTTCAGAGGAAAAATTGCATCAGTGAAAATATATGTATATGTATATATATATATATATATATATATATATATATATATATATATTTGTTTGTTAGGAAAATTTGGTTTACATCATTCATTTCCACGAGATTTTGAATTCCAAAATTTCTCCCCATTTTTCCCCTACCCACCACCCAAAACAGTTATACCATGGAATATCCCCTCCCCCAATCTCCTCCCTCCCAAATCTTCCCCCATCCCCCCTCCAACTTTCCAGTAGGGCATGGAGGATCTCTATGCTCCAGTGCCTGTATATCTCAATTTCCAGTTGCATGTAAAATAATAGTAATAATAATATACATATATATATATATATATATATTAAACATTTGATTTTAAAACTTTTAATTCAAGATTCTGTCCCTACCTCTCTTGTACCCACGCTTACTGGAAAGACAAGCAATCCAATATAGGTTGTGCATGTGTAGCTATGCCAAACATTTCCATAGTGGATGTATTGTAAAATACTTGACTATATTTCCCTCCATCCTATCCCACAACTCACTAGTTCTCTTCTCTACTTTGATCCTGTCCCTTTGCAAAAGTGGGCACTTCCAACTTCCCTTGCACCCCAGGCTGCACCCCCTTGCATAATCCCCTGTCTCGTCTTCTTGCCCTATACTCTCCTGTGGGGTGAGATACTCTATTTAGTGCATATAACATTCCCTCCCTAAGCGAAATTCAATGAGAATAAGGTAGACTCATTCTCTTTTACCTTCCTGTTTTCCCTTACATTGTAACAGTTTTCCCTTGCCTCTTCTATATGAGATGATTTACCCCATTCTGTATCTTCTCATCTCCTCCTATTATATTCCTCTATCATCTCTTAATTTCACCTTTTAAATATCATTCCTTCCTATTCAATAGGTGCTGGGACCTCTGTCTATATCTACCTGTACACCTATATACACACACTCTCATATGTATTCATATACCCTCCTATATAGACATATATATATATATGTATGTATGTGTGTATATGTATATATACACATACACATATACATACACATATACATATACATAAATGTCTATCCCCCTCAACTATTCTCATACTGAGAAAAGTTTCATAAGTTACAATTATTGCTTTTCCATGTAGGAATGTAAGTAATTCAACTTTGATAAATCCCTTATGATTTTCCCTGTTTACCTTCTCATGCTTCTCTTGCTTCTTGTATCTGAAAGTCATATTTTCTATTCAACTCTTGTTTTTTCATCAAGAATTCTAGGAAATACTCTCTTCCATTGACTGACCATATTTTCCCCTGAAACACGATACTCAGTTTTTCTGGGTAGGTGATTCTTGATTTGAATCCCAGCTCCTTTGACCTCCAGAATATCATATTCCAAGCCCTTCCCTCCCTCAGTGTAAAAGCTGCCAGATCCTATGAATCCTGATTTTGTTTCCACAATATTCAAATTGTTTCTTCCTGACTGCTTGTAATATTTTCTCCATGATCTAGGAATTCTGGAACCTGACTATAATATTCCTAGGAGTTTTGTTTCGGAGATCTTTTCCAGGAGGTGATCAGTGGATTCTTTCAACCTCTATTTTGCCCTCTGGTTCTAAAACATCAGGGAAATTTTCCTTGACAATTTCTTGAGGGATGATTTCTAGGTTCTTTTTTGATCGTGTTTTTCAGGTAGTCCAATAATTTTTAAATTGTCTCTCTTGCATCTATTTTCCAGGTCAGTGGTTTTTCCAAAGAGATACTTCACATTTACTTCTATTTTTTCATTTGCTTGGATCTGTTTAATAGTATCTTGATTTCTCATAAAGTCACTAGCTTCCATTTGCTCCAATCTAATTTTGAAGTAATGATTCTCTTCAGTGAGCTTTTGAGATTCTTTTTCCATCTGGCAAATTCAGGTTTTTAAGGAATTCTCCTCCTCATTCCCTTTTTGAGCCTCTTTTGCCATTTGAGTTAAACTATTTTTAAGGTGTTATTTTCTTTAGTCAGGTTGTTGACTTTAATTTCGTATTTTCTTGCATCACTTTCAATTCTCTTCCCAATTTTTCCTCCACTACTCTCATTTGGTTTTTAAAATCATTCTTAATCTCCTCTGTGGCCTGTAATCAGATTATTCTTTTAATGGAAGCTTATGGTGCAAGAGTTCTCTATGTTTTTCCCCCTGTTCCATGCTTTGATCCTTTTAGTCCCCAAAAAATGAATTCAAAATTGGATGGCTGTGCTTGCCTTGCTTCCTTTGCTTGTTCATGTTGCCACTAAATTACTTGACTTTTGAGCTTTTTGCCACAGTAGATCACTGCTCCCAGAAAGGGAAGCTTTTCCCCAATAGCTGTGGTTTCTCAGCTGCTGGAGCTATTAGTTGGCTGCCATCTCTGAAATCTCCCCACTCTCTGGCAAACTGGTCATGCCCCCTAGGACCTCCACCCCACATAGTGATCCTGATCCAAATGGTTAAAGCAAGAGAGATTACCACTCAGGCTGTATGCTTGGTCCCCCTACAATTTGCAGGCCAGGAGCTCTGAAGCAGCCTCATGGCAGTAGCTGTACAACCACCATGCCTAAGCTGCTTCTCACCCCAGGGGCAAAGCCTGTGCCATACTCCTGGACTCCCGAGTCCCCAATTCCACTCTGCACTGTCCTCTCACTTTGTTATTTCCATCATGGGTTAATAATTTTGGAAAATGCCACAGATGCTGGTGATTTGAAGTCCCTCCATCTGCAGCTGGTTGTGGCCACCCTGAAGCTAAAAGCTTGGGTTCATGCAGGGCTGAGCTCAGCTCAGAGAGTGCTGTGCTGGTCCCTTCCTCCTGGCCTGCTGGGATGTCTGCAGTGGGGAGTTAGTTTCTCTGTGTGGTTTTGTGGGTTCTGTAGCTACAAAGTTTTTTAGAGTCATTTTTTTTGTACATGAATTGGAGGAGGTGGGAGAGGAAGCCACATGGAAGTCCTATTTCTACTCTGCCATCTTTACTCCACAGAGAGAAAATATGTATTAATCATAGGAAAAAAAGGAGAGAATTAGCAAATTGTGTATGCAGTTAAACAACTACAATAAATACTCCAACTACTAAAAAAATCAATGAATTAAAAATAATTCAAATTAGGATAAGATAAGGCATTCTGAAAATTTTCATGATCTTTTCCTTTTCTATCCTAATTACTTTCCTCTTTTCTCTCTCACCCTTATCAGTCTTCTCAGTAAAACATGATATATGGGAATGAACAAAATAACATTAAATCAATCAAGCTAATAATAAAACTAGTTATATATCAACATTTGCTAACTGTATCATTGGAGTTAAAATCTAAATTGCTGCAATTACCGGTCCATTGGGATATTTAAGTACTATTTATTTGAATTTTTTTTTTACATATACATACACACAAATACAAACTTAGTTAAATATGTTAAATAGATGTAAAAATCATATATTTATTCTCTTTATCTTCTTCATTTTATTGTAACTTTCCTTTCCCCAAAAGGCACTATAAGATAGTTTGTTTTTTATATATTGAAGAAGCTGGATTTAGGGGGAAAGTGGCACCTATATTAGGCCCAATATAAAATTTTCTTTACTTTTATTGATCTTTTACAAAGTTACTTTATTCAAATATAAGATATATACCTTAACTATAACCAATCTGGTTCTTTTTGATAATCATGGATTCTTAGGATTCCATGGTCACAGGCACTCACAATTCCCATTTAGTTCAGTTTTTCCAATAAGACTATCGTATAACATCAGTTCTCAACTTTCTACTTCTTATATAATTATACTTCTGAATAAATCATTTTTCTAAGAGCTAATGATCAATTTTATTGTGGTTTTTGTAACAACTAATGTGACTCTGTTCTTAATGTTTGTGATTTTATTCCTTACATACAATTTTGTCATACATAAATTCCCATAAAAACTATGTTGTCTCATAAGCTTTTAATGACTTTTGAAACAAACATCTCCATAGGTTGAATACAGTGGTTCTAATATGTATTTATAGAACTGGCTTAGATTTTATAGGTGCTCCTGCTAGTCAAATACTTAACTATATGTGTTACATCTTTTATAAAGTTAATTGTTTAAGAATCTGCTCTTATTTGAACCTTATATATGATACTAATACCAGCAATTATAATTTATTCATTTATGCAACTCTTCTATGAAGACTTTCCATTGTTATTTTTAATTAGACTCCTAGATAATGGGCTCCTTTGTTGTTGGTAGGCACTCTTTCTTAGTTGTAGATGTGTTTGTTGTGTCACATAGAATTTTAATTTTGAAAAGGATCCCACAAGTTTCCTTTTTTTGTTTGTTTGTTTCACACCCAGCCAGAAGCAAAGTGTAATAATATGATTACCTCACTGATTCATTGACTATGATAAATGATTAGACCCAAAAGGTTTTAGAAACTAAAAAATGTAATTTAAAACATGCAGAAAAATCCAGCTTTTTCTATTTAAGATAGGTTCAAGCTTTGAAATCTGGAACACTACTGAAGGAACATTCAGATGATAATAGTTTGTTTCTCAGACACTGTTTCAATATTTACTTTTATTGAATATGTAATTTGTAGTTTGATTCAGTTTTTGAGATTTTCTGATAATGTTCATTTCTTTCATTGACTTATTATTGGTATGAAAACCCAGCAAGCTGTCATTCAGCCTTTGTTCGAAAACCTACTGAAAGCAAGTTACATTACATTCAAAAATTCTTCATTCCACTATGATCTATTTCTAATTATTAGAAAATTGTCTCTCATATAAAATCAAACATCCCCCACTCCAAAGTCTATTGATCCCAGTTCTTCCCTCCAGGAACAAGTCTGATCCCTCTTTTATATTGTGGTTTTTAAAATATTTGAATAATATTTTCATTTCTTCCCATCTTCCTGCTCCAATTCCAATTCTTCTCTTAATTTCAGCTACTTCCTGGGCTTCAGTGGCTTTTCTATTGATTGATTTATTCAGGACTCTCCACTTTATCAATGCCTCTACTAAGATATGGTACACAGAACTGAATAGAGCAAAAATAATTTAAGTGCCAAGAGAGCTATGGAAATGATGAAATCCTCTGTTCCATACATGATCATAAATTCTAAAAGTTCCTTTACCAAGGTGGAGGAAATGTTAATATTTAGTTTATAACAAAAAATATGTAATTCCATGTCATTTACAATGGCATTATAGATCATGCTAAGTTGATCTAACCAGAGAGAAACAAAGGATATTTTAAATGCATAGCTATTAGATACAAATGTGTGGAAAAACTATGAAAATTATGATCATAATGCAGAAACCTCAAGTTTTACTTCATCAAATACACTACAATGGGACCTAATCTATGTAAACTAATGTCAGCGTACACCCAGGCTGAATTCTGAATGTGGAGAAATATCATTGTTGTAGAAACTAAAGTCTAGAGAGGTGAGGTCAGAGAAGAGATTTTCAACTATGAGTATAGAGAGAGATGGAAAACCTCTCCCACAGTTTCATCATTTCAATGATGATCAATGGCCATCAGAATGCATTGAAGAAATGCACCAGAATACTTTTGATATAAAAAGGAAATTTTACAGTGATGTGCATTTGAAAAAGAGAGGGGTGCAGAGTCAAGATGGCGGAGTAGAAGCATGACCTCCGAGCTGGTCCACCTTCCACCTTCCACAATCAATGTAAAAAGGGGATTATGAACAAACTTTGGAGCTGCAGAACCCACAAAATGACACAGAGAAGCTAACCTCCCACTGAGGAGAGCCCAAAAAGATGGCAGGAATTAGCTAGCATAGTGCTCTGGGAGCTAAGCCAAGTCCCGGAAGAACCAGAGGTTTTAGCCCTAGGGTGGGCCTGACAAGCTGCCTGCTGGAGGGACTCCAAATCAGCAGCAGTTGTATCCATTTTTCAGAAATATCAACACATATATGCAAAGGACAAAGTGAGAGGTCAGTGAAGTCTGGACTTTGGGACCCAGTAAGTGGGAATGCATTGCCTTTGGCCAAGGGTGAGAAGCCTCTGAGATACCAGCATAGCCAGCCAGTGCCACGTGGCAGCTTCAGCTCCTGGCATGCAGAGGGTAGGGGACCGAAGTGACCAGTCTGAGGAGTAATTGATTTTGCTTTAACCTGATTGTATCTGGATTGCAGTCTAGGGTGGAGGTCCTGTGATGTGTGTCCAGCTTGGCAGAGAATGTGGGGGCCTCAGAGAGGGCACCCATATAATACCTCCAGAAGCTGAGAAAACTCCAGCATTTGGGACAAAAGCTCCCTTGGCTGATGGCAGTGTCCTACTGTGGCAAAAAGCCCAGAAGTCAAGTGACTCAGGGGCAACATGACCATGCAAAGGAAACAAAGCAGACAGATTTCAACATTAGACTCCTATTTTGGGGACAAAAAGGAGCAAAGCATGGAACAGAAGGAAGACAGTGAAGTCAGAACTCCTGCACTAAAAGCTTCGAAGGAAAATACAAGCTGTTTACAGGCTATAGAGGATCTTAAGAAGCAGATAAGAGAAGTGGAGGGAAATTTGGGAAGAAAATGAGAACGATGCAAGAAAATCATGAAATGAAAGTCAACAGCCTGAATGAGGAAAATAATACCTTAAAAAATATATTAGCTCAAATGGCAAAAGAGGCTCAAAAAGGCAATGAGGAGAAGAATGCCTTAAAAAGCCGAATTTGCCAGATGGAAAAAGAATATCAAAAGCTCACTGAGGAGAATCATTGCTTCAGAATTAAACTGGAGAAAAAGGAAGCTAATGATGTATGAGAAACCAAGACACTTTTAAAAAGATGCAAACAAATGAAAGAATAGAAGGCAATGTGAAATATCTCATAAGAAAAACCACTGACCTGGAAAATAGATTCAGCAGAGATATTTAAAAATTATTAGACTACCTGAAATCCCTGATCAAAGTAAGAACCTAGAAATCATCCATCAGGAAGTTTTCAAGAAAACTCCCCTGGTTTTTAGAACCAGAAGGCAAAATAGAGGATGAAAGAATCCACTGACCACCTCCTGAAAAAGATCCCCAAAAGAAAACTCCTAGGAATATTATAGCCAGATTCTGGAATTCCCAGATTAGGGAGAGAATATTACAACCAGCCAGGAAAAATGATATGAATATTGTGGAAACACAATCAGAATAACCCTGGATCTGGCAGCTAATACACTGAGGGATCGAAGGGCTTGGAATATGATATTCCTGAGGTCAAAGGAGCTGGGATTAAAACCAAGAATCCCTACCCAGCAAAACTGAGTATCATCTTTCAGGGCAAAATATGGTCATTCAGTGGAATAGAGGACTTTCAAGCATTATTGATGAAAAAAAAAAGAGTTGAATAGAAAATTTCACATTCAGATATAAGAAGCAAAAGAAGCATGGGAAGGTAAACAAGGAAAAGAAATCATAAGGAACTTATCAAAGTTGAAATATTAACATTCCTATATGGAAAAACAGTAATTGTAACTGATGAAACTTTTGTCAGGATGAAAATAGTTTAAGGGAATAGAAGTGTGGGTATATATACATATACACACACATTTTATATATACACATATATACATATATACATATATACATACACATGAGGGTATATGGGCATTTGAATACATATGTGAATGTGTGTATATATGTTTACAGGTATACATAGAGGGCACAGGACCAATTTAACAAGAAGCAATGATACTTAAAAGTTGAAATTAAAAGGTGAGAGAGGAATATAATGAGAGCATATGGGGAGAGACAGAATGGGGTAAACTATCTCATAAAGTAGAGGCAAGGGAAAATGGTTCAATGGAGGGGAAGAATAAGAAGGCAAAAGGGAATGAGTCAACCATATTCTCATTGAATTTGGCTTGGGGAGGGAATGAAATACAGACTAAATAGGGTATCTCACCCTACAGGAGAGTAAGGGAGAAGGGGATTAGAGGGGGAATGATGGAAGGGCTTGCAGGCTGGGGGGGGAGGGTAGTTGGAAGCGTCCACTTCTGAAAAGGGACAGGATCAAATTAGAGAACAGAACAAGTGAGAGGTGGATTAGGATGGAGGGAAATATATTCAGTCTTTTACAACATATCTCCTATGTTATTGTTTTGCATTAGCTACACATGTACAACCTAGACTGATCTGCTTATCTTTCCAGTAAGGGTGGGTGACAAGGGAGGAAGGGAATGAATCTTTTATTCAAACTTTTAAAATCAAGTGTTTATATATATATATATATATATATATATATATATATATATATATATATATATACTATTATTTAAACTATTTTACATGTAATTGGGAAATAAGATATACAGGCCCTGGGGCATAGTGATCCACCATGTCCTAATGGGAAAGTCGAAAGGGGTTTGGGAGAAAATACGAGAGCAGATTGGAGGAGGAGATATCCTGTGGGGCTATTATTTTGGGGTGTTGGGTTGGAGAAAAATGGGGAGAAAGTTTGTGACTCAAAATCTGGCAGAAATGAATGATGTAAATCAGAAGATAATAAAAAATTTGAAAAATCCAAAAAAAATGTAAAAGAACATTTTCACAAACAGGATGTACAGTACCTAACCAGTAATTTTCTATCCTCCACTTTCTATTTTTGCCAAAGTCTCTGTACAAAGAAAAGCCTTCTCTCCCACACGCCTCCTTTTTCATTTCACACACAGCCAGAGGCAAAACATAATGATTTGAACACCTTATTGGTTGATTATGCTAAATGATTAGTCCCAAAATATTTTAGACACTTAAAAATATAATTTAGAATATGCAACAAGGATTAGCTTTGAATTCTGATGAACCATTAAGAAATATTCACATAATGGTTCTTTTTTCAGTAACTTTACATTTTTAGTTTAATTAAAAATGATATTTGGAATTTGATTCTATTTTTGAGATTTTCTGATTATGTTTATTTTGTTTATTTGATTATCATTACTGTCTCGTGAATATTGAAAATTCCCAGATAGTCTACTCTTCAATGAATATTCACAAAAGAATATGATTCCCAGTAACTACATTTTATAAAAGCAAACCTGTAGCAAAGGTCTTGTGACTTATCACCCAGAAGGAGTAAGTGTGGCCATAACTACAACTAAGTAGTCCCAGCTTCCTGTTTGTCTACTGAGGCCACAATAGAGTGTTCCCTTCCAGGGAGAGTTCATCCATTATTATGAATCTCACTATTTGAAAAATATAAATGGTATTTTCTGTAGGTAGGATTCTAAAGAAAGAAAAATTCCATTTGATCTAATCTTGCAATCCTTCAGGTTCATATCAGACTGTTGTCTACAGATCTTTTTATCTCACATTCCATTAAAATTCTAATTCTGTGGGAAAAAAGAACAATAACCAATTGAATACTAATGTTCAATGTAAGCATATGTTCAGCAATTGCCCATAACTTCTGTCACTATTCTTTCTGCCTTTCCTTTCCAAAGTATCCCCCTTTCTGTCTATGTCATCCTCTCTTAAGATATAAGTACTCCAAGGGCAGGAACTACATTGTTAGCTTGGATTTGGATGCCTATCATTTGACAAAATTCCAGGCACATAAAGCCTTATTCATTCATTCATTCATCCATCCATCCATCCATCCATCCATTCATTCATATATTACTTATATACTCAAAATGCATTTATATAAATATATAAACACATAAGTGATGATATATATGCATTCAAATGAGCATAAATATTTATGTTATATACACAAATCAGCATACATGCTCACATTTTATATATATATATATATGCATACACATATACATGTATGTATATATTCGCATAAAGAGTAAATTTGATTCCTTTCCCTCCTTTTTTTGGTGAATATGCTTCATAGTGAAAAAATATGTACAGTTTAGTCTTTTTAAAAATATAATTACAAATTACTTTCAAGGGTAGTTTGATCAGTGAACATTATTTATTGCTTTGTGTCTTACTATGGTGATGTCCTCAATATCTACTGATATGCTGGCCAGAGGACATCTGTCCTTATTCAAAATGCTTCAACTATTACATTTTTGGACTGAATTTGCCTGCATTTTATACATTTTTTCTATTACTTTCCTCACTACTAGGTTTCTATCAGAAGATTAGAGATGCAAAGATGGATAGATAAATGAAAGATAGAGATAAATGCATAGAAATATAAATAGACACAGATATATGTAAATGTGGACACATGTTTGTGTATATACACATATATGTATATAGAGTCATGTCATTCTATGTAGATATATACATGCATGTACTGTATGCACATATGCTCCATATACATTCCCCTTTACATAAACACACATACATTTCTATAAGGGGAGGCTTTTTTTCTTCCTTATACTTTCTTGACAGTGTTGGGGCTAGTGATTCTATTGGATAAATTGTCTCTGCATAAGAGAAATGTTACTGAGCCTTTGTACTGTGCTGACAGAAAAAAAAACACATTTATTATTTCAATTGTTCAAAACACCAACTCATGATATGACTGCTGTGAAAGCTTCTCTGAGTTTAGAAAAGGTTGGATTGACTATATAGCATCACCTACTGTAGTGACTTTATCATCTACTGCCTGGAGGTAGATTTGTATTAGGCAGTCAATCCATGGTACTATATCATCACAGAATAATTTATATTCATCAAAAAGATAACAAATCATAAAGAGCTGATTTTAAAATCAAGAAGATTTGAGATCAAATATTTCCCCTAATGTTGATTATCTGTTTAACCATAGACCAATCAATTAACCTCTTAGAGCTTCATTTTCCTGCTCTATAAAATTGGTCTAATGGTGAGTTCCCAAAATCTCTATCTCATAGAAGCATTGAGAAACTCATGAGGCAAAGAATAGAGAGGATTTCATAAATACATTTTAAATCAATAAGACTAACTATTTTACTGATGCCAATCCTCTAGGTTTCTTTTTCATGTTGTTACATAGTCAATTAACCAAATATTCATGAAATATCTACTATATGTAAGAAAATATGTTGACTGGTGATGTAACCATGCAAGAAAGATAAGGACTAGGGGCGGCCAGGTGGTGCAATTAGTAAGAGCACCGGCCCCAGCTATGGGAGACCTAGGATAGTTTCCTGTAGCCTTGAGCAAGTTACTTAATCCTGATTGCTTTAAAAAAAAAAGAATGATAAGGACTAGACTTATTTAATTGGTATAGGAAGCATTCTGGATGTGAAAATTCCTCAGTTGGCACCTTACCTGCAATTTTTAGTATTAGAGAATTTCTTGGGCCTCTGAATGGTAAAGTTACTTGTCCAGGGTCAGCCAATGAGTATGTGTGTGGGAGGAGTGGTAGAGAGGACTAAAGACCAGAACTTCTTGATTCTAAAGACAACTTTCATTGCATTATACTGTCTTTGTGAAAAAGCCACATATTATATGACAGATAACAATGATTCAGGCTTTATCTGCTATCTAGGCATTTAGCTTTCTTTTTTTTTCAATTAGCAAACATTAATTTCCTCTCCTTCCCATATTCCCCCTGGGGAAAAAAAAGAGAAACAAAATCCTTTCAACAAATGTGTGGACACACACACACACACACACATATATTTTCAAGGAAAACAAATTCAACAAAATTATTAAGCCTATCTAAAAGTGGGTTTTTCATCGTTCATCTCAAGTCAATCACATCTTATGTCCTAATAAAGGCTTACTGCTAAGAAACTTGGTGGGAAAGGGAATTTTCCTACTACTAGTGTCAACTAGCTGTTTAGTTAGCAGCACCATCAAATCCCTTCTCAGTTGTTTCATACCAAGTGGGATCTATATTGCAAGAATATTTCCTTTAGGATTATTGGTAAAAGTTATATTTGTATTACCTAGATTCATAATTGAAGTTTTTAGATTATATCACTACTGATTCCCCATTTGTGCACTTTGCATTAAAATAATACCAGAACAGTATATTTATGATTGAACCAAGAATTTGCCTGGAATTTACAGTATTGTGATTCTTATTAAATCGTTTTCTCTATAAAGCAAAACTAATGCACCGGAGGGATTCAGATAAGATTAAGTGATACCAGGAATCACAGCATACACATAACATATTTGCATATGTATACGTGTGTATATTTATTATACATGTATCTATTTATATTCAAAGTGTATATGTGTATATATGTGTGTTACCATATATACATATTTGTTAAAGTCTACATTGTTATGGTCATAATGATAATACAGCTACAATTATGGTATAATGAAAAGGATCATTTGGTTTCAAATCCTTGTTTTTCTACTTACTGTGTCTCACTTTCCACATCTATAAAATACAATGTTGCATTAAATGGCATATATAAAGTCCCTACCAGCTTTTGTCTGTTCTTTATTTTCAAAGAGGACCAATGATATCACAGGATGATGTCTTGACTCATGTGTGAATAGGATTTAGGTGAGACAGAGTTGCACAAAGTGTAAGCCTCAGAGAGTCCTCAAAGTCCAGTGGCAAGATAAAAGTCAATATCACTATCATTGGCTAGAGATGCAGTGAATGTCCTTGTCACCATCAATGCCTGACCAAGCCCTAAGTGCTCCATAGGATGTGGTTCAGCTGACTTCATGAACACTGGAAAAAAATTGTTCTCATCATTTCCACCTAGGAAAGTCATCACATGTTTGATTAGCAACATTCCTAACTCACCAAAGGGTTTAAGGCCCAGAGATTACCCCCAATCTCGTTTATTCCATCTGCCAAGATTTTTTATAGAGGTGTGGGATGTATGGAGCTCTCTCTTCTGGTACAGGGGCTTACCAAGCCCTTTTTAGGACTGCCCATTTACATTTTGTGTCTAGTTGACACTCAACTCTCAACTGTGACTCCAAGAAGTGGTAATATACACAGTGGTCACACCCCAGTAAACAAGTCTACCAGCTCTAAATCTCTAATCCAATGACTTTTAAGAGAACCAGACTAAGTGCTAGAAATCTGTAGGTTCATTCTATACATGATGGGACATCTATCTCTTTTCCAAGAAATGCATGCATACCAAGTATCTCTCTTGGTTCCAAATGAAATTCAGATGCCATTCCATTGTTAAAGTTATTTTTAATTATATTGGGCCTTGAAATTATTTCAAGTAATGGGTTATGAACTAAAGATGAGATTAATATTTTTCTATAATATGAAGTATAAGAGGATGCAAATAATTTCTTTTCCAGTTTTATTACCTGGTGATGCTTGAATAGTGTTATGATATGATTGAAAAAAATAAATCACATAGAAACACCACATAATCAAAAAATTTTAATAGTCTGATAAAACTCAAATGTCTGTATTCTGTGCCAAAGAGGAATGGAAAATCCTATTGAGAACGTTATTGATTTCCTGTATTATCTGAATGTCATCCAATAAAAATATAAATCTATATTTTTAGGTTTTCATTTCACAAATAATATTTAATATTATCTACTGAAAGAAAGTCTTTGTGGAATAAAATAATCAAGAAAAGTTTTGAGTTACATGAGGATCATAATTTTAATTTCTCTATTGCATCTTTTATTCATATGAATTTCTCTTTTATAATGCATTCTATCAAAAGAATTTGAAACACCTGTAATGACATATACTGTATAAGTATTTAGATACAGCATTCATTTCAAGCTGTGTGTGCTTGTGTGTGTGTGTGTGTGTGTGTGTTATGTAAAGCCCTTCAACTTCTCCCTTTTAATGGCTAGAGCTTCCCAGAAATCACTATTTTAAGTACTAGTCCAACTATGTTTTCATTCCTCTTCCACCTTCACTCTTGACTTTCTCTTTTTCTCTTCCATGATTTTGAGACAGATACCTTACCCTTTCCCCTTTTTCAGTTTCCTATTATGTAGTCTTCACCCATTATAAGTAAGCTCCTTGAGGACAGGTCAAGAAAGATGAAAAGATTATATGGACAAAATATTTGCAAAAGCAAAGATTTAACAAGCCAAGTTAGGAAACAGCTGAAAAAATTGTGGTATATGAATGCGATGTAATATAATAAAATATAATAATTAATGATGAAGTGGATTGTTTTGGATTTCTACAAAGTGATGCAAAGTGAGGTGAGCACAATAAGAAAAATAATTTATGCCATAATATCAACAAACAACTTGGGAAGACTTAACAAATCTGATAAAAGCAGCAGATAGCTACAATTGAAGAATGATAATGAAGTATGGTATTCACCTCCTGATAGAGATGATGTACCCAAGATGCAGAATGAGGCATACATTTTTAGAATTTATTTTGATTAATTCTGCATAATTGTTATGAAATATTTTATTTCACTGGGAGGAAGCGGGAAGGAGAGACAATTAATGATTGTTAATTTAAAATTAATTACAATTTCAGGTGAAAATAAAACTGCAGGCCAAAATGTCCAGGAAAACTTCTCTCTTCCTCTCCAGCCATAAAAATGAGCATATATAGTTGCCATGTACTTTTGCCCTAATGCCACCATTATTGGATCCTGGGGAAATACTCAAGGCATCCTTATGCACACACACACACACACACACACACACACACACACACACACGACAAGTACTATATTCTTTTTGTATTTTGAAGAAAGCCAGAAGGGTAAAAGCTAAAAGAGACCCAAAGTACTCAGTGAAGACTTATTTTATGGAATATGGAAAAAGGTTGTCTTCTCCAACAAGAATTCATTCTTATAAGAATATGTGCCAACAGACAAAGTCGAAGTGTGTGTTGATTTAAGCAATATCTTGTACATCTAAGCCCTTGGAAAGTGGAAAGACAGCATAACAATTCATCCTGAATTTTGACATCCCCTTTAATAATGGATACATATAAATGTGGATTAATGAGCAAGATACTGATTAATTTACTTTTGGAGAACACCCAATAGTCAATGGGTGGTTCAAACACAATAAATTCATCTTGGAGTAGTCCAAGCTACCCAACCTTAATCAGTAGTTGTCTTTGATTCTTTCAACAGGATTTGAGGTGTCTCCAGACTAAATTTCCAGTCTGATTACACATTGCCGTCCTACATACACATGCACAAACTAGGCTGCTTAATTTTTCCATAACATTTCATCTCCCAAATTTGTGACTTTCTATAGAAAGACTATTCCTCATACTTGGCATGTTATCCTTTCTTACTTCCTTCACGCACAAACTCATTGCTTTTTTCAAAGTTCAGTTCAAGTGCCATTTCCTTCAACTGACCTTTCTTACTATTAATTGTTAGTGTCCAACTATTCATAAAATCACATTTATTTTAGTTTACATATATTCTATATTTACTCCTCTGTGAACATATTGTTCTAAAAATGAAAACAGTGAATATTTAATTCTTGTATAGAGATCTCTAGTACCAAGTACAGAGGCAGTAACTTAGTAGTTGTTTAATAAATGATTGATTATTGGTGAATTATTTGATTGATTATAGTCTACTAAGGGATAAAACATTAACATTAATGCCAACTTTCCATAGTAGATTTGCTAGGGGAACCCAAGTAATATATTATGTTTAGTTCACAGGAGAAATCAGGAAGGGCTTAATGGACAAGCTAACATTCAAATTATGATTTAAATTGAGTAGGAGTTCAATAGATAAAGAAGGAGGATATTCTCAACCACTGAAATAGCGTGAAAAATGAAATGGAGTTAAGAAAGTTCAGAATGTATTAAGGAAATAGAATAGTCTAGTTGTCTAGAATGTTTGTTGAGGAAAGTAAAACACAGTAAGATTGGAAGCTCAGCTTGAGAGAGTAGATGGCCAATTAGAAAATTGCAATTTCATTTGGTTCAACAACCAGTGAAATTTCTGAAGCAAGAAGTGACAAGACATCATTGAATTAGGAAGACTAGTATGTCAGTGGTATATAGATTGTATCAGAGGGGGAGATAATGGCAACAAAGAGTCCTATTTCAATAGAGTCTTAGCTAAGATATAGAAAGTCAAAACAGAAAAGAGGAGATGTATGTGAGATAGTTATCACTGATTTTGAAAGTAATTATATGTGAGAAGCAAATTATAGGAAGGAGTAAAAGATTACTCTAAGGCTTTGAACATGAGTGAGATGATGAATGGTGCAATTATGGGGAGTGATATCTTAAGGAAGTTGAGTGTTGCTTGATCCTTAGGTATTAGTAGATCATTCAGGGAGTGATATCCTATAGGTATCTGGAGATGCAAATCAGGGATGCAAACAAAAAGCTGCAACTATTTGTAGTATTATCACCTTGGAAACAATAGCTAAAGCTTTGCGAATGGCTGAAATAGTGAAAGAAGAGTCACAAATAGAACCTTGGGGAACCACCACACATTTGGGTAATGAGTTAGGGAGATGCAGATGGAGAGAAAACAGCAAAAAATGTTATTTAAATATAGGAGAAAAAAACAGAAAATAAAATATGTTTGAAGCCACAGGAGGAAAGCATATTAAATACACTGAGGGGGTCAACAATAGCAGAACCATTGTGAAAATATATAGAATAAAGATTAAGGAAAACATACTGGATTTATGACTAGAAGACTTGGTGACCTTTGAGAGGACACACTCAGCAGAATGATGGGGGTGGGAAATGGAAGCCAGAATGTTGAGGATTGAGGATACAGTACATAATAAAGAAGTTTAGTTGTATATAGTATTTTCAAGAAATTTTCTCAAATAAGGGCTGGAGGATGAAAGGTCAAGCAGGAACACTTGGTAGTGATTTATTGAAAGTTACAGAGTGGGGCCGAGTCAAGATGGCAGGACTTTTGCGTGGCTCCAATTCATTTAAAAAACTTTGGAGCTACAGAACCCACAAAATGACAGAGAAGCTAACTTCCCACTGAAGACAGCCCAGCAGGCTGGTAGGAAAGGGCCAGTACAGCTCTCTGAGACCTGAGCCCAACCCTTCATAATCCTGATGTTTTAGCCTCAGGTTGCCCCAACTAGCCCCGGCTGGAGGGGCTTCAGGTCACCAGCATTTGTGCCAGTTTCCAGAATTGTCAACTCATAGAAATTGAGGACAAAGTGAGAGGACAGTGCAGAGTGGACTTTGGGAACAGGAAGTTCGTGAGTATGGTCCAGTCTTTACCCCCTCAAGGAAGAAGCAAGAGACATGTGGCAGCTGTGCAGCTGCCACTATATGACTGCTTCAGAGCTCCTGGCCTGCAGATTGTAGGGGGACCAAACAACCAGTCTGAGGGATAAATTCTCTTGCTTTAACCTTCTTGGATCTGGATTGCAGTCTAAGGGGAAGATCCTGGGGTACATGAACAGTTTACCAGAGCATATGGAGGCTTCAGAGAGGGCAAGCAACTAATAGATCCAGAAGCTGAGAAAACGCCAGCTATTGGGAAAAAGCTCCTCCCTCTGATAGCAGAGTTCTACTAGGCAAAAAGCTCATAAGTCAAGTAATTGACTGGCAACATGAACAAGCAACGGAAGCAAAGCAAGAAGAGGAATACCACATTAGACACTGATTTTAGGGGAAAAAAAGGATCAAAGCATGAAACAGTAGGAAAACAACAAAGTCAAAATTCCTGCACCAAAAGCTTCCCAGAAAAATATGAGCTGGTTTCAGGCCATAGAGGAGCTTACAAAGGATTTTGAAAATCAAAAAAGATAAATGGAGGAAAAATTAGGAAGAGAAATGAGAATAATGCAGAAAATTATGAAATGAGAGTCAATAACCTAATTGAAGAAAATAACACCTTAAAAATATACTAACTTAAATGGCAAAAGTGGCTCAAAAAAGCCAATGAGTAGAAGAATACCTTAAAAAGCCAAATGTGCCAAATGGAAAATGAATCTCAAATGCTCACTGAAGAGAATCATTGCTTCAGAATTAGATTGGAGCAAAAGGCAGCTAATGACTTTATGACAAATCAAGATGCAGATCTAAACAAATGAAAGAAGAGAAGTCAATGTGAAATATCTCATTGGAAAAACCACTGACCTAAAAAATAAATCCAGGAGAGATAATTTTAAAATTTTTGTACTACCTGAAAACTATGACCAAAAAAAGAACATAGAAATAATTCTTCAAGAAATTCTCAAGTACTATTGCCTGATGTTTTAGAATAAGAGGGCAAAATAGAGGTTGAAAGAATCCACCAATCACCTCCTAAAAAAATCTCAAAAAGAACATTCCAAGGAATATTATAACCAGGTTCCAGTGTCCCAAGATCAAGGAGAATATATTACAAGCATCAAGGAAGAAACAATTCGAATTTTGTGGAAACACAATGAGGAGGACACAGGATCTGGCAGCTTCTACACTGAGGGATGGAAGGGCTTAGAATATGATATTCTGGAGGTCAAAGGAGATGGGATTAAGACCAAGAAACACCTACCCAGTAAAACTACATATCATGTTTCAGGGTAAATTATGGTCACTCAGTGGAATAGAGGACTTTTAAACATTCTTGATGAAAAAAACAGAGTCGAATTTGACATTCATATACAAGAAGCAAGAGAAGGATGAGAAGGTAAACACAGAAAAGAAATCATAAGGAACATATCAAAGTTGATCAATTTACATTCCTACCTGGAAAAACATTAATTGTAACTTATGAAACATTTCTCAATATGAAAATAGTTGAAGGGATAGAAATATATATGTGTGTGTGTATGTATATATGTATGTATGTATGTGTGTATACCCACACACATACATACATACATACATATATCTATATAGGATGGTATATGGGCATATGAATACATATGTGAGTGTATATGTATATATTTATACAAGTATACATAGACAGGCCATATGACCAATTGAATAGGAAGGGATGATACTTAAAAGGTGAAATTAAGAAGTGAGAGAGGAATATAATGAGAGGGGATGGGGAGAGACAGAATGGTGTAAATTATCTCCTATAGAAGAGGCAAGGGAAAAGTGTTACAATGGAGGGGAATAACAGGAAGGTAAAAGGGAATGGGTCAACCTTATTCTCATTTAATTTGGCTTAGGGAAGAAATGACATACACACTAAACAGGGTTTCTCATCCTACAGAAGAGTAGGGAGGAAGAGGATTAGAGGGGGAATGATGGAAGAGAGAGCAGGCTAAGGGGGATAGAAGTTTGAAGCACCCACTTTTGAAAAGGTACAGGATGAACATAGAGAATAGAACAAGTGGGAGGGCAGGATAGTATGGAAGGATATATAGTCAGTCTTTCACAATATATCCACTATGGAAATGTTTTGTATAACTACACATGTACAGCCTATATTGAATTGCTTATCTTTCCAGTAAGGGAGGGAGGGAAAGAATCTGGAACTGTGTTTTAAAATCAAATGTTTTAATATATTGTTGTTGTTGTTGTTGTTGTTGTTAGTTTACATACAACTGGGAAATAGGATATGCAGGCACTGGAGCATAGAGATCCATCATGCCCTACTGGAATGTCAGAGGGTGTATGGGTAAAGATATGGGAAAGAGAAAATTGGGGGAGGGAATATTCAGTGGGATTGCTGTTTGGGGGGGTGGGTAGGGGAAAAATGGGGAAAACATTTATAACTCAAAATCTTGTGGAAATGAATGATGTGAACAAAAATATAAAAGAGATAGGAAAAAAGTTATAGAGGGATCTATTTGCATCTATAACTGCCATTCACACCCTTGCTATGGCCATGTATCTGGAAAATAATGGAGAAACCCAAAATATTTCAAGGGATTCACATAATGTTGAATGTTGTTAGAAAGAACCAAGTAAATACTGATAAAAAAAAATTCAGAGTCCTATGCAAATAAATCAAAGATTTTAGCAGAATAAGTGGTGTTCTTGTCATTGTATGGGTAGGAGGAAGGAATTTAGAATAATAGAAAATTTGGGATGTGAATTGTTGGTAAGAATAGGTGTTGTATAAGAAAGATGTGTATTCTGTTGGACCATTGCATTAAAAATAATATATTATTGGCTGAGGGATCAGTCAGTGTCAAAGCTAGAACTTGAACTAATTCTGAATTCAGTGTTCTGGAAGGAAGGAAGGAAGGAAGGAAGGAAGGAAGGAAGGAAGGAAGGA
>NW_027186473.1:64607877-64635717 GCF_028583685.1 Petaurus breviceps papuanus
AAGAAAGAAAGAAAGAAAGAAAGAAAGAAAGAAAGAAAGAAAGAAAGAAAGAAAGAAAGAAAGAAAGAAAGAAAGAAAGAGAGAGAAAGAGAGAGAGAGAGAGAGAGAGAAAGAGAGGAAAGACACAAAGAAACCAAGAAAGAAACAAAGAAAGAAACAAAGAAAGGCCACAGACCTGGAAATAGATTCAGGAGCGATCATTTAAAAACTATTTGGCTATGTCAAAGCCATGATCAAAAAAAGAGCCTAGACACCATTTTGCTAGAAATTTTCCAGGAAAATTGCCCTGATATTCTAGAACCAGAAGGCAAAATAGAAATTGAAAGACTACCCATCACCTCTTGAAAAAGATCCCAAAAAACCCATAGGAATATTATAGCCAAATTCCAGAGTTCCCAGGTCAAGGAGAAAATTCTGCAAGCAGCCAAGAAGAAAAAAATTGAGAATTTGGAAACATAATCAGGATAACAAAAGACCTAAGAGTTTCTACATTAAGGGATTGAAGGACTTGTAATATAATATTCCATAGGGCAAAGGAGCTAGGGCTAAAACCAAAAATCACCTACCCAGCTAAACTGAATATAATGCTAAAGGGAAAAATATTGTAACTCAATGAAATGGAGGATTTCCAAGCATTGTTCATGAAAAAACCAGTGCTGAACAGAAAATTTGACTTTCAAATACAAGAAGCAAGCAAAGCACGAGATGGTAAACAGGAAAAAGCAATCATAAGAAACTTATTAAAAGTGAATTATTTATATTCTTATAGAGAAAAATGGTAATTATAACTCATAAGACTTTTCTCAGCATGGATATATTTGAAGGGAATATATATTTATATGTACAATTATACATAAATATATGAGTATGTATGGAAGGATATATGTATATACAAATATATGTGAGTGTAGGCATTTGTATGTTCATGTCTACATAGAGGGCAGAGGGCGAGTTGAACATGAAGGAATGATATCCAAAAAAAATAATATTAAGAGGTGATGGAGTAATTTGTTGGGAGAAGAAGAAAGGGAGTGATAGATTAGGGTAAATTATCTCATATAAAAGAGGCAAGAGAAATCTGTTACAATGGAGGGGAAGAGCAGGAAGGTGAAAGGGAATGGGACAACCTGATTCTCATTGAATTTGGCCTAAGGACAGAATACCATACACACTCAACAGGGTATCCTACCCTACAGGAAAATAGGGGCAGGGTAGGGGATAAGAAGGATAGATGGGACGACATATTAGGAGAGAGGGTAAGAAGAAGCAAAATTTTTGAAAAAGGATAGGGTCAAAGGAGAAAATACTTTAAGTTGGAGTTGGGATTGCATGGAGGGAAATATAGTTAGTCTTTCACAATATAACTACTATGGAAATGATATGGGTGAATTTTGAATTTTGAATTGCTTATCTTCCCAGTGTGGGTGGGTGATGAGGGAAGAAGGAAAAAAAACTCATGAACTCAAAGTTTTAAAAACAAGCATTTAAAAATTTGTTGTTGTTGTTGTTGTTTACATACAACTGGGAAATAAGAACATAGTATTAGGGTATAGAAATCCATCTTCCCCTACTTGAAAGTTAGGGGGGTGAAGGGGAAGAATATAAGTGAGAACTGATTGGGGAAGGGGTATTCAGTAAGCTTGCTGTTTTGGGGTGGGGGTAGGGGAAAAGTGGGGAGAGAAAAAAATTAACTCAAAATCTTGTAGAAATAAATGTTCAAAGCTAAAAATAAATAATTTTAAAAAAGAAATAAATATGAATTTTACATATTATTGGTGAAAAATAAAATGTTACATAAAATTGGTCTTCTACTATTTAGATTTATAAAGATGATATTATCAATAAGCATTTTTATCCACCAAAATGTCACCCTCATTTCTATTCTATCTAAATTCAATAGGACATCTGGAATCAGCACTTCAAGAGAAGGTTCATTTAAAGAGAAGATGTCCTTGTACTATGACTGTGATTCTTAAATTGGGCTACATGAGCTTGGGTTTAGTAATTGACTTTCTGGTAGAAACAGGACTTCCACCGGGCTCCTGCTCCCACCTCCTTCATTTCATGTGAGAAATTACTCTAAACACCTTTTGGAGCTACAGGACCCAGAAAATGAGATAGAGTAACTAACCTTCCACTGAAGACAGTCTGCTAGGCTTGCAGAAAGGGGCCAGTGCAGCACTCTGGATGCCAAGCACAGAACAGCCCCATGCCAACCAAAGGTTTTAGACTCAGGGTGGCCACAACCAGCCTCTGTCTGGAGGGAATGTAGATCACCAGCAGCTGTGGCAGTTTCAATTATTATCAACCCATAGATGCTAAGGACAAAATGAGAGGTCAGTGCAGTTTGGACTTTGGGACCTGGGAGTTGGGGAGTGAGGTCTGGCCTTTGCCCCCCACCCCCCAGGCAAGAAGCAGATGAGGTATGGTGGCCATACAGCCACTGCCACGTAGCTACTTCAGAGCTTCTGGCCTGCAGATTGTAGTGGTCTAGGGGGACCAAGAAACCAGTTGGAAGCATAATTGCTCTTGCTTTAACCTGCTTGGATTTGGATCACTGTCTGGGGTGGGGTTCCAAGGGTGCATGATCAGCATATGTGGAGGCTTGAGAAAGGGCAGCCAACTAATAGCCCCAGCAGCTAAGAAAACCCCAGCTACTGGGGAAAAGATCCTCCTTCTGGTAGGAGAGTTCAACTGGAGCAAAAATCTCAAAAGTCAAGTACTTGAGTGGCAACATGAGCAAACAAGGGAAGCAAGACAATCACAGTAATCTGACTTTGGATTCCTTTTTTGGGAGACAAAAAAAAATCAAAGCATGAAACAGGAGGAAGGCAACAAAGTCAGAACTCCTGCACCAAAAGGTTCCAAGAAAAATATGAACTAGTTATAAGCCATAGAGGAGCTTAAGAAGGATTTTGAAAACCAAATAAGAGTAGTGGAGGAAAAATTGGGAAGAGAAATGAGAATAATGCAAAAAAAAGAATGAAATGAGAGGCAACAACCTGACTGAAGAAAATAACACCTTAAAAATAGACTAATTCAAATGGCAAAGAGACTCAAAAAGGCAATGAGTAGAAGAATGCTTTAAAAATCCAAGTTTGCCAGATGGAAAAAGAATCTCCAAAGCTCACTGAAGAGAATCATTGCTTCAGAATTAGATTGTATCAAATGGAGGATAGTGACATTATGACAAATCAAGATACATTTAAACACATCCAAACAAATGAAAAAATAAAAGGCAATGTGAAATATTTCATTGGGAAACCAGTGACCTGGAAAATAGATCCAGGAGAGATAATTTAAAAATAATTGGACTACCTGAAAGCCATGATAAAAAAAAAAACATAGGAATCATCCTCCAAGAAATTCTCAAGGAAAATTGCCTTGAAGTTTTAGAATCAGAGCGCAAAATTGAGGTTGAAAGAATCCACCAATCACCTCTTGGAAAAAAAGATCCAAAAAAGAAACCTCCTAGGAATATTATAGCTAGGTTCTGGCATTCCCAAACCAAGGAGAAAATATTACAAGCAGCCAGGAAGAAACAATTTGAATGTTGTGGAAACACAATGAGGATAACACAAGATCTGGCAGCTTCTAAACTGAGGGATGGAAGGGCTTGGAATATGATATTGCAGAGGTCAAAGGAGCTGGGAATAAATCCACAAATCACCTACCCAGGAAAAGTGAGTATCATGTTACAGGGAAAATATGGTCATTCAATTGGAATAGAGGACTTCCCAGGATTCGTGGACAAAAAAAACAGAGTTGAAAGAAAATTTGACATTCAGATACATGAAGCAAGAGAAGCATGAGAAAGTAAACAGGGAAAAGAAATCATAAAGAACTTATCAAAGTTGAACTATTTACATTCTTCCACGGAAAAACAATGATTGTAACTTATGAAACTTTTCTCAGTATGAGAATAGTTGAAGGGAATAGAAATGTGTGTGTGTATATATACATACATATGTATGTCTATATAGGATGTTATGTGGGTGTATGAATATACATGTGAATGTGTGTTATTATCTGTACAGGTATACATAGACAGAGGGCACAGGACCAATTGAATAGGAAGGGGTGATACTTAAAAGGTGAAATTAAGAGATGAGAGGGTAATATCATCATAGGAGATGGGGAGAGATAGAATGGAGTAAATTATCTCATATAGAAGAGACAAGGGAAGACTGTTACAATGAAGGGGAAGAACAGGATGGCATAAGGGAATGAATCCACCTTATTCTAATTTAATTGGGCTTAGGGAGGGAATGACAAATATGCTAAATAGGGTTTTTCACCCTACAGGAGAATAAGGAGAAGGGAAGGAGATGGGGGAATGATGGAAGGGAAGGCAGTTTGGGGAGAGAGGGAAGTTGGAAGCATCTACTTTTGAAAAGGAACAATATCAAAGTAGAACTAGTGAGGAGTGGGATAGGATGGAGGGAAATATAGTCAGTCTTTCACAATATGTTAACTATGGAAATGTTTTGAATAGCTACACATGTACAACCTATTTTGAATGGGTGATGAGGGAGGTAGGGAAAGAATCTGGAATTCAAAGGTTTAAAATCACATGTTCAAAATATTTTTTATAGTTTTATTAGTATTATTTTATGTGTCACTGGGAAATAATGTATAACAGGCACTGGGGCATAGAGATCCACTGTGCCCTACTGGAAAGTCAGAGGGAGGATAGAGGAAGACATGAGAGAGAGCAGACTAGGGGAGGGGATATTCAGTGGTATCACTGTTTTGAGGTGATGGGTAAGGGAAAAATGGGGAGAAAACTTGTAACCCAAAATCTTGTTGAAATGAATGATGTAAACTAAAATATAATTTTAAAATGTAATAATTGACTTCCTTTGTAATGCTGTGCATTTTATTTTATTCATATGAATTATTTTGAGAAAGTAACCATAGGTTTCATGAGATTGCCAAAGGAGTCTAAAACACAAATGCATTTAGGAACCCCTGACAGGAGGAGGAGCTTGACACTCTCAAGAAGAAGCACCTTCTCCCTCAAGGAATGTTGATGTGTTCAGAGGTGGCATCAGGAAAACAAAAGCAATCTATTCAGAATTATTGGAAGAAATTTATTAGTGTCAACCTGAGGCTACTGAGCAGGTATTTATTGGCCACAAAATAGGTTTGTTACCTTAAGTATGCTATGTCTAGTCAAATGACACATCTTCATTTCATTCTCTACAGTAGTTATTTTATATCTCTTCCTTTCTTTGTATTATCTTTCCTAAATTACTTGCAGTTCTCAAACAAAGTTAATTTTATTCCCTTGATTACAATTTTCTTCATTTGATATTTTGTTTTGATTATCTTCAATAAATTCAATTAAGAACTTAATTTATGCCAGGTGTTGTGGTATGTGTGAGGATACAAAGATAGATAGATAGATAGATGATAGATAGATAGATAGATAGATAGATAGATAGATAGATAGATAGATGATAGATAGATAGATAGATAGATAGATAGGAGAGAGAGAGAGAGATGATAAAGCATTTTAATATGCTTACTCTTTGTCAGGCACTGTATTAAGTGCAAGGATACAAATATGAGTAAATAAAATTATATCACTTTCTAGGACTTTACTTTCTAAGAAGTGAGCTGGAAAATAGGAGTTTGGGAGGGAGCATTGTTCTTATAAAGTGCCATGTTGAAGGGTGAATAAGTGAAATAGAGGCCTGGACCTTGGCATTATTTTTAAAAAAACTCAGTTATTGGATCCCTGGGTAGATTTCAGGATTCTATTTGCAATGGATTGATTAAGTGGAAACATCATGGTTTGGGGAAAGTAGTTAAAGATCAAAACTTGGCTCCTGTCTTTAAAAATGTATATTCTATTTGGAAATGGGGATACAGCACATTGAGAAATAAGTATAGTATGAGGTAAGATGAGGAAAGAAAGAAAACTACCAAACTGGAAAATCAGGAATGACTTCACAGTGAGTCATACGATATGGCTGAAACATAAAGTTTGTAAAGGGGAGTATTTTTACATAATGTAAAGTTAAATGAGATTCAGGTTGTAAAGAGACGTACAGTCCAAACTGAAGAATTGTCTTTTTATCTTATATATGGAAGTCTCAGCAATCACTGAAGGTTTTTCAGTCAGTGACAGAATACAATCTGTGCCCAAAAAAGGTGATTTGGACATTGTAGCGGCAAGCACCCCAAGCATGTCCTCAGGGTTTGCTGCTACCACAGGTTCTTGGATCTGCTTTGATAAAGGAAAGCAACTCAAAATGGGTTAACAAGCTTACTTTAATCAGTCAGACATATATCGTTTACCTTGTTCAGGGCAAAAAGGTCAGCACCCCAAACTTCAAAATATACAGACAGAATTATCAAGACATTAACAGATCAAGTAGACAGCTTTCCAAACTGTCCAACCATTACATCCATACCCAGTCAACATCTGGGTTTCCACATCTGGGTTTTTCAAAGCCAGGGGACTCTCAACAACGGATTCCCAGAATTCAGATCAAATCACAGAACACTTCTCAAATTGAGTCCCAAAACAAAGCTACACATCAGGGCTTATATAGCCTTCTCCTGGCTCAGAGAATGTAACAACCTTTTGGACCCACTGGCCAATCAAAAAGTATCTACTGAAAAACAAGCCTCCCACCCCAGGCTTCAGGTGCACTTTAGCCTAGGGGCAGGGAAGATCTTCCAAATTTGCATTCCCATTACAGACATCTATGCAGCTCTTTTGTGGATGAATCATAGAATTTAATTGAGAGTTCCTTATCATAGTCCAAGGAAGAAGCAAAAAGTCTAAACCATGGTTATGTGAAAATGAAGAAAAGGGGACATATAAGAGTGGAAATGTGGAGGTGGTATTAACAAGATATAGAAACTGATTCGATATGGGGTAAAGGTAAGTGAGCGAGAGGAAGTATAAAGTATGTCTCACATTACATACAGAGAAATTACATTACAGAGAAACATACATAATGGGCAAGTTTGAAGAATAAGATAATTTAGGAAGCTTATGGAATATCTAGGTAAGGCTATGAAGCAGGAAATTAATATGTGAAAAGAATTCAGAAGAAAAATTAAGTCCTTAGAAAGATTATGCAGTTATCAGAATATTAATGTTACTTGAACACATGGGAACTAATGATATCATTAAAGAAGATTAGGTAAAGAAAGGATAGAAAGGGACCCAAGACAGAACCTTGTTTGGGGTGGGGAGGGACTGGGGATGTCACCCATATTAAAGGAACAAAAGAAGCATGATGCTCCACTAAAGGAGGTTTGGAAGGAGTTGTCAGGCTTGCAGAAGAAAAAAGTTCAATGTAGATAAGGAAGAAGAGAATAACTAAGTAAAAGATGAACAGTAGTACAAAAATGTACAGAGAAACCAAAAAAGATAAGGACTGAAGACAAAACCAGTTGATTTATCAGTTGAGATGATTATTATTAAACCTGGATAAAGAGCAATTTTTTTTCCTACTGGTGGGGCCAAAAGTAGCTTGGAAGTGAGTGGAACATTAGGGATTGTTTTTGTTTGGTATTTTTTTTTTGTTAGCCCTTTCTAGAAGAGGAGGGATTATGTCAGGAGGGTGATTCACTTGGACATAAATGAGGCAGAGCCATTACATACCCCACTCTTTCCTCCAGAATCATCTGATTGAGGGTCAAGACATAGGTAAGGACAACTGGTAAAGGTTCCAGATGCAGCAGAAGAATGTGTTTTTTTTTTTAAGTCAAGGCCTTTCCCAGGTCTGTTTGTTCGAGGCAACACCCATTCAATGATTTAAGCTTGGGTTAGAATTGAGGCAAAAGATGGCTTAGTTTGCCTTCAAAAAAGTATCAGTCTAGGAGGGGAAGATTCTCAGAGTTTCTATTCAAAAAAAAACAATCATTATTTACATTCACTCTGAGCCATTAAAACAAAAAAAATGTGCAAGTGAGGATTGAACTTTAATAATATTTAATAATATACTATTAGCCATTCAGTGAGAGCCAAAGTGATTTGTGCTTAAGGGCATAGTCAATTAGCTCCATTTGAATCCAAATTGGTTTTATCAAATCCTGGTTTTCCAGAGTTCTTTCAAGAATTCATAAGTAGGGGCGGCCAGGTGGCTCAGTGAGTAAGAGCACTGGCCCCAGAGTTGGGATGACCTGGGATCAAATCCAGGCTCTGATACTTAGCACCACACCCAGAAATAACTTGCCATATAACCTTGAGCAAGTTACTTAACTCCATTTGTTTAAAAAAAGAATTCATAAATGATACAACATGAGACAAATATGTTAATTGTCCCACTTTTGTGAAGGAAAAAAAGTTAGAATAATTAAGGAAGGAAGAGAAGGAAAAATCTAGCACCCAATCCCAAGAGATCTTACAAATTTTAAATGATTAAAATTTGCATTTTTAGGAATCATAAGAAGTGCATATAAGTGATTCTTTCTACTAATTGAAAAGCAAAAGAGAGAAAATAAAGAATGAAAGTTGTAGGGAGTGGTGGTGTCCAGTGAAGATCATTTTTAAGGCTGTGGTAGAACTGATAATGTTTATAGATAGTGGGGAATGGGATAGAAGATAAAGATGGGAAATGAAAAAAAAAGATGGATTGATAAATGAGGAAAGTTCTCATAAATGACAGAAGGAGATGGGTTTGGGTACAGGTGTTGATGTTGTCCTAGGCCAAACATAAGGACCACCTCTTTTTTTTAAGAAACCAAGTAAAAAAAGGAGCATGGTTGAAAATTTTTAGATTTTATTTTTTTATATGGGAAGTAAAATGAGGTAATAGACAATGAATGGCCTTGAATTTCTTAGTAAAATGGGAAGCAAATCAAAATTATGCATATCAGTCTGCGTCTAGTCAAAGTTATGTAACAGAATTTGTAATGGACATAATTGGCCTGGTTGTGTGACATCCATCTTCTAGGTTCTTTAAACTATGACTGGGCTACAGGGAATAGCTCAAATAAGGGGGCAAGAAAATCAACAATGGTATATCATATATGATCAAATTCTTTAATTTTTGGACTAAACAGTGGTGAAGGAAGTGATACTGGTGTATTGGGTGGTGAGATGGAAGAGCAGAAACAGAAGAGGAATTGAAGATTGTAGTGGGGATGAAAAGTAGTTTTGAGGGAGAGTGGAAAGGAGAGTGATAAGGAAGTATAGGAAACTGTGGTCGGAAAGAGGAATTTTATAGTTCAGTGAGTTTGGACCAGGTATCTTGAACTTATTGAAGAAAATTCACATGTAGCATTCATATTTATATCCTAATATAATTGGGCATAAGGAACAATAGAATATAACCCAAATATGTAAAGTCCATTCAGGTTTCTGTTAGCTCTGGTGTCTGAGAGAGCTCAGTAAGTGATCAAAAGACAACTCAGGGAGATACTAAGATTCTACTTAGTCTTAGTCTTACTCTTAGGGAATCACTAGAGTGTGTGCTTGTGACCAAGTAAAACTATTTTTTTGAAGTCTTAGAATAATTGACAGGAATATTTGAAGTAAAGTAAAATAAAATGTTCCCTTTTTCACCTAGACACACTCTGTCAATGAACCACACTTTACCTATCCACCCTGACTTCTTGCTTCTATGCCTACGGAATTTGAAGTTGTGATTTCATTCATACAAGGACAGAAAGGTGAGGAAGCTTGGTCTACCATTTCCAATCAGCACGTTTATCTGCAACTAATAGTCTTTTAACATTGTATAGAACCATGAGATGTCATTTTGCAGGATCTCTTGAGTCAGAAGATGGCATTGATCCTATCCTCCGATTTGAGACCAGTTCTCTAGTCACTACACCATTCTGCCTCAATCAATCCAGAGTAGCTGCTTAGCAGCTAAGTAGCATGGTGGCTAGAATGTTGTGCCTGGAGTCAGGAAAACCCAGCATCAGACACTTATTAGCTAATTGACTGTGGGCAAGTCATTGATGCCTGCTTCACATTCCTCATCCATCAACTGGAGATAATAAATGATCTACTATATGTAGAAAATTTGAGGCTCAAATGAAGTAATATGAAATATGAAAAAATGAAGTGTTTTACAAGTCTTAAAGTACTCTAAATATTATTATTGTCATTGTCACTATTGTTTTGGTAGTAGTGATAGTTTCTATTATGTTCATCATTTACACAAACTATTTCTTATAGTCTAAAAAAATATTTTACTACCAATTACCAATCCAGAGGAACACAGTCAGTTCCTGAAACAGATATAGACAAGAAGTACATTTTGATCTGAGAAGGCAGGTTTCAGACTGAAGGTACTGTCTTATGGCTTTCATGAAAAATAAATAACAGAAATCAGAGAAGGAATAAGGACATTCAGGGGATGGAGTAAAGTAATTTGCTCTGTGTTTACTTTTTTTCCAATATTAAGAATTTTACATGGATTCATATATACACATACATAATAAACACACATACACACACACTCCTATTACCTATAGATATACGTGTGTGTTTATATATTCTTCCCCCAGCATAGGTCTACTGGTCAGAAAATGTACCCTTGGTCAATAGGTATGACAGTAATGAAATGTGAAGTTCCTTTTGCATTGTTAAGCTGAAAGGTATTAACCCCTGTTGCTGATGTAACAGGAAGGGTTTGAATGAAACAGGAAGGAGATAATGCCGTGTGTGTGTGTGTGTGTGTGTGTGTGTGTAAGGAGAAGTACCTACTGGGTCAGACAGATCTTCTTGGAGCAAGCTTTGTGGAGGCAGAAGCTGCTGCAGATAGGGAGGCTGAAGAGGAAAGCCCCCACCCCACCCCCAACCCCAGGCTGGAGAGAATAATTTTGATTTGGGGAAACTGGGAGAAGTGATTTTCATCTGTGATTCTAAAATTTTATATGGGCTGAATTTTCTTGATTCCTTTTCACACATAAAGAATTGTTTGGATATATAATTATTGGCTGTCTGGTTATAAACATATGTTTATTTATACTTTTCAAACATAAAACTTCTGTTACCTAATTCAATATATTTTCAGTGAAACAGACCTTTCATTTTTCTCCTTGATACTACAGAATAGGTGTGATCCTCTTCTGTTCACATTTAACACATCACAAAACTGGTCACATAAAGTGAATTTATTTGTTATTTTAATTGATCAATCAAGGAATTTATTTTGAAATTTAAATTGATAGAAAATTTCACTTTGGGCTGAATATTTAATAATAATTCCATTTCATGTGTCTAAAAAGAGGTATAGTTTAAAATGATCTCTGCTATTATGTCACTGAGGAGATCAATATACATAAAGGATACATTGGCTGTATATGGAAGCCACTATGACCAGTGGTATGGTAGATACAATGAAGACTATTTGGCTATCTTCAGTGGAAATGGTGGAAAAACAAAAGCCTAAAAATAAAAGTTAAATAGCAATATAAGACAAAATTGTCAATTACAAAAATTCTAATTCATCATAGAATTTCACTAATGCCTCATTGTGATATGAGAAAGACCTTAGTTCTCAAAATTCATACCAGTGAAGTACAAGTCCTAGAAGCACAAATCACAGCCAAGCTAAAAAGGCTTTTTATATGTGCAGAGGGATAAATTGTTATAGTTATGGTATAAAGGAGCAACAGATTTAAATTTTAGACATTGGTTATCAAACTGGTGATGAGCTTTTGAGGTTAGAGTAATTCTCCAGGACCCTGAACTAAGTTATAGAGGACCTGTGCTCTGCATCAGTTGAGAAAGGACCTGTTTTTTGGGGGGAGGAGGGTTGGAATATGAGAGCAAGTTTCAGATCTTTATTTAGGTTTATTTCTTCTGAAAAGCCCTACTGTGAAAACTCTGTCCACCAATTTAGATGGATAATTCATATGCAATTTTAGATTTGCCTTGAGTACTGAGAAGTGCTCTTAAAAGTGTGGCTAGTATGCACAAAAAGCAAGACTTTATCCCAGGTATACCTGAATCTAAGGTCTTTTTTCTATCCATTATTCCTTTCTCCCTTGCAAATAGAGTGACTGCAACAGATGAATTCATAGGTTTTGAAGTTTAAAATTATAGTAAAGCAGATAAGCTCTGTAGGAGCCAGAGAAAAGAGAGATCATTGTAAATGTAATATTCTCAAAGTCACATAAGAAGAGAGACTTTAAATAATTTAATAAATAAGCATTATAAGGTCCTAATATGGATCATTTCTTGTGTTCAACACTGGGAATGCAAAGAGAGAAAAAACAATAGCAAAAAGGTTAGCCCCTTTTTAAGGAGCATGCACTCTTCCAGTGAGAATTAGACATATGTCTTCAATAGTGAATAGGAATTATGTGGGTAGAGAGCAGAGGAAGCAGATTCCTGGCTAAAGAAAACAGTATAAATAAATCTACAGATGTAAAGGAAAGTACAAGACATGCTCAGGGAACAATGTGTTCCAGTTTGACCAGATCAGAGGGTTATAACCCATCATATAACATTTTATCTTCTTAACTACTATGCCTCCACAAATCTCATTCATCCCAACTGAGTACTTCATTGAAATATGACTAGATGTGGCTAGCTTTTATCTCACCATATCTCTATTTCCCTGACAGTTACAAGCTCTGTTCAATTTTTACTATTGCCTAAGACTGTTTCACTTGCTTATCACACCTGGCTTTAACTTGTGAGAATATTCAGACAACATGTAACTCCTGAACAATCCCTCATAGGCATTGTTGAATATTGACAATTCCTCATATGCAAACACTAGAGGCATTTTTTGGCCTTTAATGGCCATGTAAATCCTAATTAAAATTGACAGGGCATTTAGATTAAAATTCATGCTAACAAAATGGCTTGATCAATTACAATCAGTCTATTAAACTGACATATGACTCATTCAGTTTAACTGGAAAAGATTTGATGAATGATTTCATATATGTCCTCATACCTATGATAATATGGTATGATTGAAAACTTTACCAGAAACTGAGTCATTGGGCTTCAAAATTAATGCCATCATCTACCTTGTCTCTTTTCTTTAGTGATAGCAATGAAGATGGAACAGGGAGTGGTTAACCTACCTCATCTATTTACTGTCTATCTAATATAAGAGTCATAATCATGTATTGGATGGAGTACAGAGCATGAACTCAAGAAAATCAGCATTAATATACCATATTTGGCACTAACTAGATGACAAGTCACATTACCTATCTAGCCTCAGGATTATTATTTTTTTTGATGTAACTAATTCTATTAAACTGCTTGACTGTAATTATTATCATGAATTTGTACCTTAGTACCTCACTTTTTTCTGCACTATGAAATAACTTTAGAAAATATCAGGGATCCCTAATCACAATAGAAATAATTACCCCCAGGGCGGCTAGGTGGCATAGTGAGTAAAGTTCTGGCCCTGGAATCTGGAGGACCTGAGTTGGGTTCTGGCCTCAGACACTTAACACCCACACCCCCCCACACACACACACACCAAAAAAAAAAAAAAAACAACACAAAACAACTAGCAGTGTAACCTTGGGCAAGTTACTTAACCCCAATTGCCCTCCAAAATGCAAAAAAAAAAAAAAAAGAAAGAATTACCTTCATGAGGAACAAATCATAATCTAATTTCTAAAAATATCTATAAATGCGACTTGTAGAGCAGGACATTGGATGTCTTGTGTGGTGATATTTTTGTAAGTCTCACTCATCACTGCTAGAGCTAAACAAGAGATTCTTGAGTTTCTGAGTTAAGGTAATGAAGGAAACTGTTCTAGTCATAACTCTAGTTTGTAGTGTTGGTTTTTTTCCTGAGGTTTCTAGTTAGTTTTTCTGATTCTGACTAATGGGTTTTATAAGTTATATCTTAGTCTTGATTAATGTTCAATTCCTTATAGTTATGATCTTTGTTATCCAGTTTTCTGCTTTCCTTATAATTTTGTTTGCATTGGTTTTGTTTATGTAAAAACATTTTTTAATTTTATAGAATCAAAATTGTATATTTTAATGCATGCTATGTCTTCTTTCATCCTAAATTCTTCCCTTATCCATAAATCTGACAGATAAATTATATCATTCTTTCTTAATTTGCTTATTATATAACCTTTGAAGAATAAATTATATACCCAGATTGTTAGGATAATCACCACTTTATAATACAATTTACCCACTCATTAATATTTGGCCTCACTCTTTTGCTGATGTTCATAATTTGCAAATATTTATTAAATGCCTATATTATTCCAGTCACTTTACTAAGTGCTGGAGATACAAACAAGATAAAGCAAAACAGTCCCTGTGCTCAAGGATCTTATAATTTTTTTAATTAATTATCTTAAATTTTTTAACATTCACTTTTATGAGATTTTGAATTCCAAATTTCCCTCATCCCTCTCTCCCCTCCCCCTCATCAATATGCAAGCAATCTGATATAGGCTATACATGTATAATTATAATAAACATATTTCCACATTATTCATGTTGTGAAAGAAGAATCAGAAAAAAAAGAGAAAAAACACAAAAAAGAAAAAAATATATTAAAAAGTGAAAATAGCATGCTTTGAGTATCTTACAACCTAATGGAGAAAAACAATGCACAAAGGAAGCTGAAAGGGCAAGGGAGGAGTGGAAGTGAGATCAACAGAGGTTACTCAGTTCACAAGCATGATATTCATGGAATTATGAGCATTAAGGGGAGCAGCTAATGGAAATGATGCAAGCTGGAAAATGTTGACTACCTTATAAAAGTATATCTTTGAGAAGAGTTTATTATTTTGCCTTCCAACCCTTTGATCACAGGGGAGAGGAAACTGAGAGTTTGTTGAATATTAAAGTTGAATCAACATCTACAACATTTTGTTATCAGGTGATCAACTGAACTTGGGAGAGGCATGATTTTCCTGGAAATTAGTTTGATGAAAGTGTTACAAGATGTAATTTTCCTTTAGGATTACTTTGGTTAATATTCAAAATATTGGTATGTTGTTTCATCGCTGTCAATATTTGTAATGAAATTACAGTTAGTATTATGATTCGTTCTAATATTTGCTTTGATTCAATGTTCTTTAGGATTAAACTACTTCATGTCTGGTTGATTTTGAAAATTTTCTTCAGTAATATTTTATTTAATAAAATGTTTATTATACCATGGTCAATTAAGTGTTTTATATTACTGCTACTCTGAATGTTTTTTTGAAGATTTTAATGCCAGAACACAGTGTTAGTTTTTGTAAAACTGTTAAACACAGCTGAGAAATATATATGATAGCCTATTCCCCAGGATCACCATAGAGCTATCATATAAAACTTTCTTAAATTTTATTCACTACCTCAAGTTCTTTCTTCTTTAATATTTTTGCTAGATTTGTCTACCTCTGAAAGAGCTATATTGAGACCCCCCACTGCAATCATATTATTATCAATTTCTTCCTATAACTTATTTAGCTTTTCCTTTTTAATTATTTAGATGCCATGACACTAATTGTATATATACTAAGTATTAAAATGAATTACTTCTCTAAGATTCTTTTTTGGGAAAAAAATATGATATCTTTATTTAGCTGTTTTAATAAGCCTAATTTTGTTTCTGCTTTGTTTGAAACCATGATTGGAATCCCTGCTATATTGAATTCATCTAAGGCATCATCTTGATTACTATCAGCATCATCATCATCATCATCATCATCATCATCATCATCAATCATTTCCTCCAAGTCTTTACTTTAACTCTATGAGAGTCTCTATGGTTCAAAAATGTTTCTCATAAATTAGGTCTTGTTTGGTTCTGCTTTCTACTACATTCTTCCTTCTTCCAATGTATGAGTGGTTCATATTTGTAGTAAATCTTTTATTTAAATTTTATAATTATTTTTAGTTTACATCATTCATTTCCACAAGATTTTGAATTATATATTTTCTCCCCTACCCACCACCACTACAGTGATCCTACTGTATACCCCCTCCACCAATCTGCTATCTACTATATCCTTCCCCATCCCAACTCTGATTTCCACCAGGGCAAGATGGATCTCTATACCCCAGTGCCTGCATATCTTATTCCCCAGTTTCATGTTAAAAAATAATAGTAATAATATATTTTTTAAACATTTAATTTTAAAACTTTGAAATCCAGATTCTTTCCATTCCTCCCTTATCATCCACCCTTACTGGAAAGAGAATCAATTCAATATAGGTTGTACATGTGTAGCCATCCAAAACATTTCCATGGCAGGTATATATAGCAATTGGGGTTAAGTAACTTGCTCAAGGTTACACTGCCAGGTATTTCTGGGTGGGTGCTAAGTGTCTGAGCCCAGATTCATAGCAGATATATTGTAAAAGACTAACTGTATTTCCCTCCATCCTATCCTGACACCAACTTGTTCTATTCTCTACTTTGACCTTATCCCTTTTCAAAAGTTTGTGCTTCTGACCCCCCCCCCCCGCCGCCAGCTCTCCCTTCCATCATTGCCCCTCTCATCCCCTTCCCCCCTACTCTCCTGTAGGGAGAAATACCCCATTTATTGTGTATGTTATTCCTTTCCTATGTCAAATTCAATGAAAGTAAGGTTGACTCATTCCATTTTGCCTTCCTGTTATTCCCCTACATTGTAACAGTTTTCCCTTGCCTCTTTTATATGAGATAATTTATTCCATTCTGTCTCTCCCTATCTCCTCTCATTATATTACTGTCCCAGTTCTCAATTTCACCTTTTAAGCATCAAACCTTCCTATTCAATTGGTCTTGTGCTCTCTGTCTATGTATACCTGTACACATGCATACATACACTCACATATATATTCATATACCCATATACCCTCCTATATAGACATATATATATATATATATATATTCCCTTCAATTTTTCTCATACTGAGAAAAAGTTTCATAAGTTACAATTATTGTTTTTCCATGTAAGAATATAAATAATTTGACTGATACCTTCCTTATGATTTCTTTTCCCTGTTTACCTTCTCATGCTTGTCTTGATTCTCATATTTGAATGTCAAATTTTCTATTAAACTCTGTTTTTTTCATCAATAATATTTGAAAGTTCTCTATTTCATTAAATGATCATATTTTCTCATGAAACTTGATAGTTCCTCCAGCCAGGGCTGGTTGTGGCTGCCCTGAAGCTAAAATCGTGAGCTTATGTGGGGCTGGGCTCTGCTTTCAGCATACTGAGATGGACCCTTCCTTTTGGCCAGCTGTGCTGTCTTCAGTGGGAGGTTTGTTTCCCTCTGTCACTTTGTGGTTTCTGTAGCCCTAAAGTTTGTTTAGAATCATTTTTATAGGTATTTGAGGTGTTTATAGAGGCATCATATGGAGTTTTCCTTCTTCTATCCTACCATCTTGACTTCACCCCCCCCCTCTCCACAGTAATTATTATAATTATCTTTTCCTTTCATCATATTTCCTAATGTTTCCCTCTCATTGTACCCCCCTTACTCATCGTTGTCAGTTTTTACTTTTTTTTATCCTTTCACTTAACCCCCACTTTATGACTGCTGCACAAGCTTAAGGTTTTCTTTGTATATGATTAATTTCTCTATACATCTCTCCCTCTTTCTGTTACCTTCTATTTTCTGGTAGTTTTAAATGTATTCTTACATCAAACTCTGTGTATATGTTGGGGGAGAAGGGTTTGTGCCTACCCCTGATCAGTTTAGATGAAAGTGAGGTTAAAGTGACACTCCCCCTATTCTTTCAATAGTTATTTAAAGTTCTACTTACATGTCTTGATTGTGTGAGATAAATTATTTATACCATTATTCTCCCTTGTGATCTAAGTATATGCTTTCTACATCTATTTTCTTCTTTCAGTATCATCAGAAATTGCCACCAGGCCATATATCTCATTCTACCTTCTTCTAAGACCTCATAAAACCTTAATGTTTTCAAAAGATCACTTGTATCATTCCTTCCTGCCCCTACCATTACAATAAAAACCATTTATTCTTATAAAGTTTCCTTTGAATATTTACTTATACTTCTCTGGCATCATAATAAGTCGTTTTGTTTGTTTTTTACTCATTTTTGGTGCTGATGCTTTCTTTATTGTCCAAAATGCCCCAAATTATTTTGCTCCCTAATGCCACCCTAATCTTTCCCTTAAACAAGGGAGTGATTCCTTTTCCCTGACGTTGAATTTCATGTCCCCCTTTTTTCTGAGGGTCTAAATCAGAATGACTGGAGTGAGTTGTATGGTTGAAGTGTTGTAATGGGAATGATAGTGAGTTGAGAGCATTAATCAATTTAAATGGAGTTTATTGTGGAACAGAATTAATCCAGAGACTTCCAGGGGTCATGTACCCAATCAGGCATCCCTGAACATATAAATCTCGGGGTTTATATAGACAAAAGCCACAACATAAATGTCACCAAGGGAAGCAAGCAGGAAAAATACAGAAGCCAAAGGATAGTGTTGCTTTATGATTGTTTTCCAGGGATTAGTTTATTGCTCAACTGGAAAGTTCCCAAATCTATTTAGAGAACTTAACAGAATGGGGGGTGGCTATGGGTTTCAGGTAGCAGCTCTGGGCAGATTTGCTGTTTTGTTGAGTTTGGGTCAAGTTTCCTAGGTAGTTCTCCTCTGATGGGGAGAGATGGGGGATGTTCACAAAATGGGGGGTTACTACAATCCCCAATTCCTTTTGTCAAGTGTCAAACTTTTGACTTAAAGTCAAACCCTTGACTCACAATTGGTGGCTAGTGGTAGAGTGATGGCAACATTGTCATGGTGGGCAGAAAGCAAAAATTTCCTTGAGGGAAGAGGCTATTTCATTTTTGTTTTCTTTACTCTTGTGCCTGGCATATAGAAGGTGTTTAAAAATACTTGTTGAATTATTGATATAGGGTTGTGGATTTCAAGAATCTGAACAGCTGCATATAAAATAAATATTATTTTTCTTGAGGATCAAATGAGTTAAAACATGTGAAGTATTTTGCAAACCTTAAAGTACTATGTGGATGCTAGTTATTATTCTTGGCTCCAGAAAGCAAAACAAGAACCAAAAAGAGGAAGTGTAAAGCCAAGCACAAAAGCTCTCCAGAGGACTGCTGCTGTGAATAGCTCTAAGCTTCTTATCATATAGTATAGTGAACTCTCTTTTGATTCATCAGTAAATTAAAGCAAAACATTCACAGAAACCAAAGTACAGCATTCATAATGACACAATATAACAACTTATCACTGAAGTGGTCACATAGTTTTAAACAAAAGATATCATTCAGTAAGTCCTTAACTCAATCATCCTTAAGGAGCAATCATCTTTAAGGGATACAATTTACAAAGGTCTTCCACCCCAAGGTCACATTGTCTTAATCTCATCAGTAAGAAAATCTTCTTTTTTCTGGATTGGAGACCAGCTTCCAATAATTCTTGACTCAATCATCCTTAAGGGGTACAAAGTACAAAGTTCACCATCCCTATGTCACAGTAAATCATGAACTTGTCAGCCTGCAGCACTAAGTACTGGAGGAAAGGTCCTTTCATCTTGACTCAGGGGTGGCTCCCAAATTACATGATTGCTCTTCCATGTTCCCAGCTCTTTTCTGAATTCACCAACTGTCACCTGGACTCACAGGTAGGCAGCTCCCACCTCCTAGCCCAGCCCCTCACCCAGTTCCTTGTCCAGCTCTTTGTCCAGTTCCTCATCCAGTTCCCATTCCATATTGAAGCAGTTCCCATTCCATATTGAAGCTAACAGTGAACAATCCACCTCAAGTCCTTCACAGTTTCTGTTTCCGGGAAAAGAAAACTTAACAGTCACAACAAACATTGATACACATTGCTGACACCATCATCAATTAATTTTCTGTCTTTGAAATCAACACAGACCCACATAAAAGGTCTGAGAAATCAACACAAATCATCAGTATAGTACCAGGACCTCTGAAAACATCAGAAAAACCCTACTCCAGGACAAATAAAGTAAATAGACAATATAAGTAAAAAAATAAGTAAAAAAAAAGTAAGACAAATAAAGTAAATAGACAAATAAAGTAAACAGACAACAAGAAAATCCTCTTTTAGGATTTCTGAACCTGATTTACCATCAGTAAGTTCCCAGGGCCTCTGTAACAGTGGCAACATCCTCTATCAGCAGACAGGTCTGATAAAGTAACATCAATACAGGCAGGCTGGCATCACAGCCATGCTTCCTGGTTCTGCTCAGTCCCAGCTGGGCTCAGGCATTTTATATGTCATTAGCTCCTCCCTGTTCTGCCCACTTCTTATGTCCTTCTTGTTCTGGTCTTTGTCAAGTCCCTCAAACTATGGGCTTCACAGGTTCTATTTCTTAACGAAGACTTGATATAATCACAGGCAAGGCTCAAGGACACTTGAACTGAAACAAGGTGCCAAGTACTCCTTTGCTTGCCTTTACAAGACTTTACATTGAGGTGGATTTTGGCTCAATATAATGAAAAAAAAATCATAATCATTAGCATTGACCAAAAATATAATATTTGTCCCATGAGTAGTAAGTTGCACATCAGTTGTAAGGGACATTTGTGTATAGTTATTTGGGAGATTACTTGGAAAATATTCTAGATAGCTTGCAAGATTGACATGAGGATTGAATTAGACCTTTGTGACTCTTCTGACTTTGCAAATATATTCATTATGCTTCTATTTCAACATAAAAAATACTATTTTTAAAAATAATTCATAATAACCAATTTGTTTCAGGGATCATATTACAAAATTACTACCTTTCCCTGCTTTTTGGAGGAGAAAATATCTAGAATTCTATATTCAGTGGCTTTCTTTTTAAATGGAATTTTCTTATCCTCCAATATTCTCTGTTGACTTCCATAACTCTGTAGTCCTTTGACTTTTTTTTTTAACAAAATCACATAGGGAGTAAAGTAGAATTGGAGAGATGAAAGGGTGGCTGCCTTTAATGAGCACACATGGTGTTCTGTCATAACAAATTACTCTCAGATGCTCATGATTAACTGCTCTGCTGCTTGAATTTTGACAGTACAAAATGTAAACCAAGCAACCACAACAGAAAGACTGTCTATAAAAATTAGTCAACTGTTTTAATTTCATATTTATCTTTTCTTGGCAATTATAATTTTATATCATCATATGTGCTTTCTTGCTTGTTGTGAACTGAATTAAGGGATCTTGCTGAAGAGGTTTCACTCCATAAAGCAAAAATGGCATTCAAAGTGCCAAAATTAAGGTGGTACAAGTTAGAATTAACTTACTGCAATTTTACTGTACCAACGTTGCAACTAAAATAGTTTCCAAGAATAGATGATCTGGTACATCAAACTGCTTTGAGGTTAGCCTAAAAATTGAATCCATGGTGACACATGGCATTTTTATTTTGAGTTCCTTCGCACTCTGAGATCTTCAGAGATTGAAAGCAAACATACTGATGATGAACTAGATTGAGAGGAAAATGTCGTTTTTAAAAATTTTCAACAGTTCAAAGTTCTATGATCTCATTGATGTAGGCAATCTCACCAAGAGTATTAGTGTAGACCACAACCTATCCACATCTTCTCATCCAGTGTGAGTAGTGTTTATGCCCCACCCCCCATGATTAAGGGATTTCTCTGGGATTTGTAATCCTTGTAAAGGCCAGCTGCACATCGAGCTAACCATCTGCTAGTCTTTGCTCTCTCTACATAACAAGTTCACCTCTTTTGTCCAGTATTTTAGGATGATATCTTTTATGCCTCTTTGTATGCTCACAAATAATCATTAATATAAAAGATAAACTTTTAAATGTACTTCCTTATTAAGAATCTCTCTCAATAAATTTCAGTACTTTATTCAAATTCATAACCAGGGATAAATGATAAAGCAAACCAGATTTTACCCTTTCATTTCTGATACTTATCATAAATTTTCCTCTTTTTCCATGTTTATAACTTTTTGAAAAGAGAATTATAGCTTTTTATGATTATTGACAATAACATAAGATTTATTTTTATTGTATTATTCTCAATTCAAACATTTCTCACTGATTCCCAATACATTCTAAGTTAGGATGTCACCTAACTCTCTTCAGAATTCATCATACTCTTTCTGATTCCCTATCTTCTTTACACTATTTTCTCAGCTTCTTCTTTTACATCTGTGATTACTCAGTCCATCCTTCAAAGCTGAATGCTTTCTCAATTCTTTTACAATGTTCCTGTCATAACTCAATCCACCCTGATTTTCCTCTTCTCTAAATTGCGATTGTACCTATAATTCTTATTTATTCTTTAATTATTCTCTAATTATTCCATTTTTGTTAGTTTTCTCTTACTGATTAGATTTTAAGTTTCTTCAGGTAATAGATTTTATCTTATATTTCTCTTTATCTTAACCAATTAATCAACAAGCATACATTAAGTGCCTACTTTGTACTAAGTACTATGTTTGGTACCAAAGAGACAATGTCTAAAGCAATGTAGCCAATACTATCTTAAGTTAACCCCAACATTTCTAAGCTTTATCCTCTCATCTTTTAAAATACAGCACCCCCCCCCCAATTCTGTTATATGGAACATCATAGCTTAAATGAACAAAAATTACATGGAAGATACTGCAAAATTTTCCCAATATGCTTTTTCCCCAACTTGCTTTCCTTCTATTAAATCCAGGGTCAAATTTATTTCCCAATTTTACCAATTGTACAAGACATATATATTGACAGATAAAATTAATAGATTACCCATACATTTGTAAGGGATTTCTTCCCATTTTATGCATTTCCTCATGTTGACATTCAACTGATCATTGAATAAAATTATCTCTTCAATTATATCAGTCATGGAATATATATCAACATGCATAGGAGACATGTTGCTTTAGCAGAACACTTAAAGCTGCATTTTTCCATGATGAAACAATTTTTAAATATCAATGAATGATAAAGTGATCTCATGTAATCTATACATTTCAGCCAATAACAAGAGAGTGCATATATGTTCTACTGAAGAAAATTGTTTCTAAGACACTGATCTCTTCTCATATGAAATTTTTCTAACAATATATGGACATACTATGTTTTTATTCAACAAGTACTTCACAACCCTTCCCAAAATCGTTCGTAAACATGCATTTTAATAAGTTTCTTATACTCTTTAAATGTGTCAGTTTTCAATAGAAAGGAATAATGGGTTTCTCAACTTGGTTTAAACTCTGAAACTGACCAGCTTCCCATTGTTATGTCTACATTTCTATAGTGATTATGTATATTTTTCTCTTACCTCTGAATTTTAAAATCTTTATCATTGGTTGGTTTTTATATTTGAACCATTAGCACCTAGTTTCTTTCATTTGTCCTGCATTTGTGGGGATATATTAAGTTAAAACATTTTTAATGAAATGCTTTATTACCTTCTAGTTTACATTGTTCATTTCAACAAGATTTTGAGTTACAAATTTTCAACCCATTTTTCTCCTACCCACCACCCCAAAATAGTGATCCTACTGGACATCCCCTTCTCCAATCTGCTCTCTCCCATATCTTCTCCCATACCCCCTCCAACTTTCCAGTAGTGCATGGTGTATTTCTATGCTCCAGTGCCTGTATATATTATTTCCCATTTATATGTAAAATAATATTGATAATAGTACATATATGTGTGTGTGTGTTAAACATTTCATTTTAAAGCTTGAATTCCAGATTCATTCCTTTCCTCCCTTGTCACCGACCCTTATTGGGAAGATAAGCAATTCAATATAGTTTGTACATGTGTAGCTATGTAAATACTTCCATAGTAGAAATATTGTAAAAGACTGACTATATTTCCCTCCCTCCTATCCCACCTCCCACTTGCTCTATTCTCTGCTTTGATGCTGTCATTTTTCAAAAGTTGGTGCTTCCAATTTCCTTCTCCCCCAGCCTGACCTACCTTCAATCACCACTCCCCATCCCTTTCCCCCCTACTCTCCTGTAGGGTGAGATACCATATTTAGTGTGTATGTCATTCCCTCCGTAAGCCAAATTCAATGAGAATAAGGTTGACACATTTGTTTTTGACTTCTTATTTTTCCCTTCCATTGTAAACATTTTCCTTTACCACTTCTATATGAAATAGTTTACCACAATTTGCCTCTCCCCATCTCCTCTCATTATATTACTCTCTCAGCCCTTAATTTCACCTTTTAAGTATCATTCTTTCCCATTAAACTTGTCCTGTGCCCTCTATATATGTACACATATATACACAATTCACATATATATTCATATGCCTGTATAATATATATTATATGTAAACACATATATATATAGACATATATATGTATGTGTGTATACATATCTATTCCATTCCATTGTTCTCATACTGAGAAAAGTTTCATCAGTTACAAATATCATTTTTCCATGTAGGAATTTAAATAGTTCAATTTTGATAAGTTCCTTATGATTTCTTTGCCCTGTTTACCTTCTAATGCTTCTCTTGATTCTTGTATCTCAATGTCAAATTTTCTATTCAATTCTGTTTTTTTTTTCATCAAGAATACTTGAAAGTCATCTATTCCACTGAATGACCATATTTTCCCCTGAAACATGATACTCAGTTTTGCTGAGTAGGTAATTCTTGGTTTTAATCCCAGATCCTTTGACCCCAGAATATCATATTCCAAGCCCTTTCATCCCTCAGTGTAGAAGCTGCCAGATCCTGTGTTATCCTCATCATGTTTCCACAGTATTCAAATTGTTTCTTCCTGGCAACTTGTAATATTTTCTCCTTGACCTGGGAATTCTGGGGCCTGGCTATAATATTCTTAGGAATTTTCTTTTTGGGATACTTTTCAGGAGGTTATTGGTAGATTCTTTCAACCTCTATTTTTCCCTCTGGTTCTAAAACATCAGGGCAATTTTTCTTGAGAATTTCTTGAAGGATGATTTTTACATTATTTTTTAAACATGGCTTTCAGTTAGTCCGATAATTTTTAAATTATCTCTCCTGGATCTATTTTCCAGGTCAGTACTTTTCCCAATGGGATATTTCACATTGTCATCTAATATTTCATTTGTTTTGGGTCTGTTTAATAATTGTGTCTTCGTTTTTCATATAGTGACTTGCTCACATTTGCTGCAATCTACTTCTGAAGGAATAATTCTCTTCAGGGAGTTTTGAGGTTATTTTTTTTTCCATCTGGCAAATTTGGCTTTTTAAGGCATTCTTCTCCTCATTGACTTTTTGAGTCTCTTTTTCTATTTGAGTTAGTCTACTTTTATGGTGTCATTTTCTTCAGTAAGGTTATTGACTCTCATTTCATAATTTTCTGCATTATTTTCATTTCTCTTCCCAATTTTTCTTCAACTTCCTTTATTTGATTTTTCAAATCCTTTTTAAGCTCCTCTATGGCCTTTAACCAGCTCGTATTTTTCTTGGATGCTTTTGGTGCAGGAATCCTGACTTCACTGTCTTCCTCCTGTTCCATATGTTCATCCTTTTTGTCCCCCAAATAGATGTCTAGTGTTGGATTCCACTGTTTGCTTTGCTTCCCTTGTTTACTCATGTTGCCACTCAATTACTTGACTTTTGGGCTTTTTGCCACAGTAGGACTCTGCTACCAGAGAGGGGAGCTTTGTACCAAATGCTGGGGTTTTCTCAGCTGCTGAAGTTGGGTGCCCTCTCTGAAGCCTCCACACACTCTGGCAAGCGGGTCACACACCCCAGGACTTCCAACCTAGACCGCAATCCATATCCAAGTAGGTTAAAGCAAGAGTGATTACCCTTCAGACTTGCTCCCCCCCCTACAGTCTGCAGGCCAGAAGCTGAAGCTGCCATGTGACCACAACCATCTCAGTGGTTTCTCCTTCCAGGAGATAAAGGCCGACTGCTTTCCCAACTACTGGATCCCAAAGTCCACTCTTCACTGACCTCTCACTTTGTCCTTAGCATCTAGGGGTTGATAATTCTGGAAACTTCCATAGCTGCTGGTGATGTGATATCCTGCCAGCTGGGGCCTGGTTAGGCCTGCACTTAGGATAAAACCTCTAGATTGTGGGGGGCTGGAGTCAACTCCCATAGCACTGCACTGGCTGCTCCCTACTTACTGCTGGCCTGCTGGGCTATCCTCAGTTGGAATTTAGCTTCTTTGCATCATTTTGTGGGTTCTGTAGCTGCAAAGTTTGTTCAGAGTTACCTTTTACATGAATTGGAGGTGGGAGCTGGAGCCCAGCAGAAGCCATGTTTCTACTCTACCATCTTGCCTCTGCTCCCCATTTAAACATTTTTTAATGAAAAATAATGCTGCTATTCATGTTTTGTACATGTCAGTCACTTCTCATTTTTGACATATAAATCACTATGTACATATTAGGCTATTATCAACATTATTTCTAACTTTTTTCCCATAAAGTATTCCTAGGTATAATCCAGTAGGGCAAACTCTAGTAAAAATACATAAAGAATACATTTGGCAGAGCCAAGATGGCAAAGTAAGAACAGAACCTCCCAAAGGTTCCAGCTAACACCAACTCCAATACATGTAAAAAAAAATAACTCTAAATAAAATATAGAAGTACAAACCCACAAATTGACAGAGAGAAACAAATCTCCTGGTGAAGGCAACCTGTCAGGCCTACAAGAAATTTCAATCATGCCAACCTGGGAATGAGCAGAGTCCCATGTGAGTCACTTGGTTCTGTCTCCAGAGCAGCCCAGACCAGCTGTGGCCATAGCAGACTTCAGGAGCAGGACTCACCAGCAGCTGTGGTAGTTTCCAGACTTCTCAACCCATAACCACCAAAGACAAAGTAAAAGGTCTGTGGGGAACTCTGGCAGAACAGGGGTATAGAAGACCACATTCCAGCCTCTGCCCCCAGGACAAGAGATGGATGAGGTGCAGTTCCTGCAGGTGCTGCAAAGAGGCTGCCTCCAGAGCTTCTGGACTGCAGATTGTAGGGGAACACACCAAACACTGAGAGGTAAACACTCTTGCTTTATCCTGCTTGGATATGGGCCATGGTCTTGGTTGGTGGTGCTGGGGAGTGTAGCCAGTGTGCCAAACCTGGTGTTGTCTGTAGAAAGGTCCCCCTCCTAATAGCTCTGGCAGCTGTGAAAACTCCAGTGATTTGGGACAAGGCTGTCTCCATTCTGGAAGCAGAGTTCTACCCCCTCAAAGAGCTCAAAAGCCATGCAATTGACTGGCAAGATGAGCAAACAGAGGAAGCACAAACAGACAATACAATCCTTTTTTGGGAACAGAAAGAATCAAAGCATGGAATGGGAGGAAGACAACAAACTCAGAACTCCTGCATCAAGAGCATCCAAGAAAAATATGAACTGCTTAATGGCCATGGAAGAGCTCAAGAAGGTTTTGAAAATAAAGTAAGAGAAATGGAGGAAAAATTGGGAAGAGAAATGAAAATGATGCAAGAAAATCATGAAAAACGAGTCAACAGCCTGCTAAAGGAGAACACAAAAAATACTGAAGAAAATAACACCTTAAAAATAGACTAACTCAAATGGCAAAAGATACCCAAAAAGCCAATGAGGAGAAAAATGCCTTAAAAAGCCAAATTTTCCAGATAGAAAAGGAATTTCCAAAACTTATTGAGAAGAATAATTCCTTCAAAATTAGATTAGAGCAAATTGAAGCTAACAACTATCAGAAAACAAGATACTATAAAGAAGATCCAAATATATGAAAAAATAGAAGGTAATGTGAAATAGCTCATTAAATAAAACCACAGACCTAGAAAATAGATCCACAAGAGATCATTTAAAAATTTTTGGACCACGTGAAAGTCATGATAAAAAAAAAAACAGACATCATCATTCAAGAATTTATCAAGCAATGTTGCCCTGATATTCTAGTACCAGAGGGCAACATAGAAATTGATAGAATTCACTGATCCCCTCTTGAAAAGGATCCTAAAAAGAAAACTCCCAGGTATATTATAGCCAAATTCCAGAGTTCCCAGGT